>NC_135335.1:17125987-17473155 GCF_023851605.1 Tamandua tetradactyla | reverse complement strand
AAATACATTCATTCCATTACAATGTCAAATCCATACATTCAGTAACATTAACAATACTACATACAAGGTAAACCACAGTAACATATACAAATACAATCCAAATAAAACCGGTACAACTACACAACAGGCTTGGACAGTTGTAAGGCAAAATTTTCTTCTGGGTCTGGACCTGTGAAACTCAAACAAGTTATCTGCTGACAACATACTAAGGAAAAATTGTCATAGGATATATGTACCCATTTCCATAGGGAGGAAGGAACACATGGGTCACAGGACCCAAGCAGTCTCAAAAACCTGTAGAGCAAATTCCATTAGATTTCAAATCTGAGAGTCATTTATCTTTGAGGATTTAGACAGCAGCAGTCCCACTGTTTTTATAGGCCTATGCTTGCCTCTCTGAATTCAAACATGGGAGACACTGGAGAGACCATCTTTTGCTCAGCTCCACCCTCTCTAAGCATCAGGGACACACCCAGACTCACTGCAAAGTTTAAGGTACACACTCGACCCTTCCATATGGTGGCAGCCCTGCTCTCCCCAGTCCCCAAAGACTGTGCTGCACCCCCCCAGGCCTAAGGCATCACCATGCTTCAACTGGAATGAGATGGAAGGCCCATCCTCTTCCTTTGGGGTAAACT
This sequence comes from Tamandua tetradactyla, assembly GCF_023851605.1. Taxonomy (NCBI): domain Eukaryota; kingdom Metazoa; phylum Chordata; class Mammalia; order Pilosa; family Myrmecophagidae; genus Tamandua; species Tamandua tetradactyla. Next base: position 17,472,517 of record NC_135335.1, on the reverse strand, counting down.
CACCCTCTGCACATGCTTGGATGGGTCCACTCTCCTAGCCTGAGTTTTCTTGACTTCAAACCTCAGCCTCCATGATTCTACCTTTGAAGTTGTTTTTCCTCGAATGTGTCCCTTCTCTGTCCCTCTCTGTTCTGACTGCCAGTGGTTCTTTTTACACCGCTCCTGCAACACTTTCATTGGCTTTCTTTAAAATTGTCTCAGATCATGTCCTTTAGACATAAGAAGTTTCCACAAGTCTGTCTTGGATAACTTCATGTCCAATCCTGGCTTTCTCTGAAATAGCTGGTAGTTTCCACATTTGGTTAAATCTTCATGTGGGGCACTATTCTCTGGGGGCCCCCTTTCCAGAAGCTCAGAATTTTCCAGAATATCAACATCTGGTTTCTGTGTACCCAAGAATTCAGTTTTCAGCTTATTCCTTTCGTGTTGCATTTTGCTATAAACTGTGAGGAGAAACAAGGTTGCACTTTCCACATTTAATATGGAAATCTCTTCTACTAAATTACCAAGTTCATGGGTTTTAAAATCTGCCTTCCATCCAAATCCACAGGTCAATTGTGTCATATTATCTGCCATTTTAAAACAAGTACTACCTTCTTTGCTGTTTGCAATAACACATATCTCATTTCTGTCTAAGGCCTTATCAGAAGTATCTTTAGAGTCCACATTTTTACCAACAGTCACTTCAAAGCATTCTAGGCCTTCTCTATCAAGCTGTTCACAACTCTTCCAGAATCATCCCCTTATCCATTTTAAAAGCCACTCCAACATGGTTGGTATTTATAAATTGTAGCACCCCACTTCTCTGATGCCAAAATCTGTTCTCCTCTGTTAGCTGACTTGATGGAAAAAGCCAGAATCAAAGGAAGACTTTTAAAAGGGGAATTTAATAAGTTGCAAGTTTACAGTTTTAAAAGCTGTGAAGTTGTCCAGTTAAAATATGTCTATGGACATATTTTATGTCCAATCTAAGACATCCAGGTAAAGATACCTTGGTTCAAGAAAGCTGATGACCTTCAGCATTTCTCTTGCAGCTGGAAGGGCATATGGCAAGCATGGTGTCATCTGCTGGCTCTCTTTCCAGACCTCTTACTTCATGAAACTCCCTGGGAGGCATTTTCCTTCTTCATCTCCAAAAGTTGCTGGCTGGTAGACTCTGTGGTTCTCTCATCCTTCTGTCATGGTTCTGTACCTCTCTTCTTATTCTCAAAAGGTACCCTGTCTGAAATGGCTCCTTTTATATAGGATTCCATCAAACTAATCAGGACCCAGGTTGATCCATCCAATCAAGTTTAGCACCCACAATTGATTGTGTCATGTCTCTGTAGTGATAATCTAATGCTTCCAACCTATGATAATGAATAGGGATTAGAAGAAACCATTGCTCTCACAAGATTGATTAGGATTAAAACATGGGTTTTCAAGGGCACATTAATCCTCTCAAACTGGCACAGTGGTCATTCCTCAATAAGTAATCTTTCCAACACAAGTTTGTTGCAGACTCCATTAAGACTCTGTATTCACTGGAGAACAGAGAGAGGTTTGTTTTCATTCAGCCCATGTCCTCTTTAGAGAAATAATGTACTCATTGATCCTGTTAATGCCTGCAAATGGCTTAGATGTACAGTGAGCCTAGTTGATAGAATTGAGTAATAGCAAATATTTATAGTTGGTAGGGAGGCTGGTGTTCAACAAGTGAGTTCATCAGTACAGGGTTACAGTTGCTAAGGTGGAGGGTTTTGCATTGTTGAGATAACCAAATGTGAGGATTAGTTAATAGAAGGAAAAGAGGATTAATTTATTTTCCTCAAATCATAGTTTCTTAAAGTTTTAATATTGTATATTTGTACACTTTTAAAACTTTCAAAATGGATCCCTAAAATTTTCCCTTTCTTTTGTTCTCATTGCTCTTTTCCCCTTATTTTAAGCAATTTATTCAAATTTTATAAACAGAAGCAATGAAAAGAATTGTTCTTAAATGTTAGCTTGCATTCAGTAGTATGGTAGGTAGAGTAAAATTCATGGCCCTGAGAAATTCTGTGATGAATTGGAGAGACCAGAATGGCTTGAGGGCCTTCTTTTATTCTTGAATGTGAAGAGAAGGTGAAGATATTAAAGAGAGGATAAACATGGGTTTTGAAGATCCCAAGGAAATTTGAGTTTGAATGATCTCATATCCCTGGAATGGGCAGCTGAGATCTTCCTTCAGGATAGGAGTTTCAGGAGTCTGTGAAGTGAGCCATTGATCCATACTTGTACTTTATGATAAATACCTGAAGTTATGGAAAATTTAATGAGGCAGCATACACAGTTCCAACTTATCCATGATACCTATTCAGTTCTCTAGAATGCTATACTTAGGTGCAAATTTTGCTGCCATTCTATTGAATAATATACCTGTATATTATGTTCAGATGCAAAGTACTTTACACATAAGCTCATTAGATCTTTCAAAATTTCAAACTGTTTGTGAAATGATGTCATAGATGAGAGAAAACAGGTCATCTGGGGCAGTAATATAACTATAGTTATAAAAGTGGCAACACATTGGTATTCATTGTTCTGTGATCAGTCTGTATTTACTTGAAATAGGCAGAAAATGTTTTTTTGTTATAAATGCTGAAGTGCAAATTATACCTCACCATATGTAAGTTATAATGACCAGTTTATTGGGAAATGTCAAGGTTATATTAGACCATGTGTTTTTTGAGATTTTTTAAAATTATTGAGTCAAACAATCAGTGTGTATATGTATGTGTCCATACCTGTGAAAGACAGACTGCTCAGTCCTGAGAATCATCTCACTTGAAAGGCAAATGCAGTTTGAGCTTTCTGCAACAGTTACCAATTCCTCAGTGCTATGCTCCCAATCATTGTACTCTGAATATTGGCAGATGGCCCTTTCTGAACACTTGTATCTCTGATGTTTTTAGGAGTTAGTGAAATTGAAAGATGTAGTTATAAAATTTACTGAGGCAGAGTGGGTCATGCTGGATTCATCCCAGAGAAGACTGTTCAGAGATGTGATGCTGGAGAATATCATTCATCTGCTCTCTGTGGGTGAGTATCAAACTTACCTATCTCATCCTCTTAAGAAGTGTCTAGAACAGCTTGTGTATATTGTTTTAGATTTTACTTTTTATTCACATTCTATGTTATTTCATAACATGAAAAACTAAGATTTTTGTCTCTTTATTTACTACTTACATCTAGTTTTCCCCCTGACTAAAATATAATCTTTGTAAACACAAATTCCATGTATTTTTTACTCAATTTTAAACACTCAGTACATTGTTGAGAATACAATGAGTATTTTCTATAAGGATAAATAAGGAGATTAAATATGCCCTAAGTAGTTATTGTGCTCTAGGTATTTTGTGTAATAACACAACAGGCATATCATTTTCCACATTAACTTAGAATGTTCCAAGGTAACTTATTGCATTACTCAGGGTTCTCCAGAGAAATGGAACCAACAGAAGATATCTATAAATATGAGATTTTATAAAAGTATCTCACACCAACTATGTGGATGCATGAGTCAAAATTTAATAAGGTAAGTGCTAGCTGGAAACTCCAATGAAGGTCATCAGTGAACTCTCCAGGAGGGGCTGGCTGGCTGAAGAAGACATGGAAGTTCTCTCTTCTCCCTTAAAAGCCTTCGACAAATTGAATTAAATCCATCTGATTCAGTTCTCTCTTTGTGGAAGATGTTCCCTTATTTGATAATAGGTGTAATTAGCCATAGATGCAATAAACTAAGTAATGATTTAGTAAACCAGCCTTCAATTTATTAATCAGCCATGAAATTTCTTTGAAGTAATCGTAATGCCAGTGCTTACATGACCAAAAAACTGGGGACCCTCACATGGCCAGATTGACATATGAACTTAACCATGACAGTGTTTTTGAATTCTTTGTGAAAATCATAATGAACTATTATGGAAATCTAGAATTTTTCTTGTCTGAAAATATAGAGTGTTCTCCCACCTGTTCTTAAGCTTGGCTCAGCAACCAGAAGTTCTCACTGTATTTGGGCACAAGGTCAAAATTTAACACTTTGATGGTGAAAGCTGGTCAATATTCTATGTTCCAGCTACTTTTCCCCAGGCTGAACTTCAACAGTTATATATTTTTTAGGCATTATAGTGGTTTGAAGCTGTATGTACTGCAAAAAAAGAATATTCTTAAGTCTAATCCATTCCTTCACATGTGAACAATTGTTTGTATTGACTTTTGATGAGGTTACTTCAGTTAAGTTGTGTCCTTTCTCAAGCAGGATGAGTTTTCATCTATTACTGGAGTAATTTATAAGAGAATAAAATTCAGAGAGAGAGAAAAAATCCATCAGCATAAAAATTTGAAGTTGATGAAACGTTGAAGAAAATAAAGAAACCAGGAGACAGGATCATGTATCTTGCCATATGGCAAGCTAAGGAACAATGGTTTGCAGTTGTGAGTCTCAGAAAGCCACAGTCATGGGGAGAAAAAGTTGCTTTGATGATGCATGGATTTGAATATTTTCCAAGGCTCAAAACAATAAACTAATAAATTTCCATTTTTAAACCAACCCATTTTATGCTATTTGCTTAAGTAGCCTAGGAAACTAAAGACAGAGTTTGGCCCATGCATTTGATATGCTTTTGTTGCATATATCACAAATGGCAATACAACTTCAAAATGGGGTAACTGGTTGAGGCTGGAAAGATTTTGAGGTCATTTACAGAAATGGCTTAGATATCTTTGAAGAGAGCATTCAAAGACATGTGGATGTGAAAGGTATTTCCAGTAGTGCCCTAGAATTAAATGATGATGTTTTATGGAGACAGGAGGAAAGATGATTCCTGTCACTATTGAGTTCTGATACTGTGTCAAAGACAGATCTTCATTTATGAACTTGGATATTTAACTGAGGCCATTTCCAAGATAAGCATGGGAAGTTCAGAATTCTAATCACCACTTATGTTAAAATGTGAGAAAGAATGTGATAAGCTAAGAACTGAAATCATGGGCTTAAAGAAACCAGATATTGCTGGTTTAGAGAAACTGAAGCTTCTGTAAAGTGAGCCCCCAGAGAAAAGCCCTTCATGTGAGGGTTTAATTAAACATGAGAAAAGTTAGCAATTCTGTTCTACTCAAGATTGGAGGTGCAGTTATCCAGGAAAGATTTGCAGAATGTTGTTCTGTCTGATGGTTTGGACCTCTGTGTACAACATTCACAACTGACAAGTTGTTTGCAAAATCTTCCTGAACAACCACTGGCAGCCTTGATGAAAAGGGACAGATTGTAAGAAAAATCACTTCAATGGTAGAGCCATTGAAGCTGAGGTCTGGGCCAAAGACGTCTCAGGCAAGAAGGTAGACCCAGCAATATATATAGAAAGTGTGTGTGTTGGCCTCACCACATGTTGAGTAGCACCCCACTCTTACAGATGGTGGAATCAGATCCCATGGAGACTGTAGAATTTCTCTCTGTCACCTCACTGTTCTGAGAAGTTTGTGACTATTCCCCAAAGCTTTCAGAGTCAGACCACAACCCCAAAGTCCTGAGAGGTTGGAAATTTCACTCCTGTGTTTACAGAGAGCATGGCTGTTGCTCAAGCACTTGGGAGGGCTGAAATTGCCACTTCATCAATCTTGGAGGACAAAGTTTCATTATGTATGTGATTCTCAGAACTTGAAATGTAACAGAGTATGCCATGCAGGGTTTGGAACCATAAGCTGTGCTTTCCTTTCACCTACCAATCAAATGGAAGTGTTTATTTTATGCTTGTCACCCCATTGTACATTCTTCTCTAGATTTCAGAGGTACACAAGCAGAGGGCACTTGTGCTACAGGACAGACCACACCCATAGCCAATTTTGATTAGACTTTGTACTAAGCTTCTGAAATGGCTCAAATTTTGGGAGGATATTTTAATGGAATGAATGTATTTTGCCTATAGAGAGAACAGGACTTTCTGGGTTGGAGAGTGTGGAGTGTGGTGGTGTGAAATTGTATGTATCCAGAAAACATTTTGTCAACTAAAATCCATACCTGTGCTTTTTTTTAAAGTTGTGCTTTTATACCAATTGTAAATATCACCTTTTGGTGGGTTCCTTCAGTTAAAGAGTGTACCACCCAAAAGAGGATGTGTTTTAACCCTATTACTGACATACTTTATGAGAATTTTATTAAGAGAATAAAATTCATACAGAAAGAGAAAGCTATCTGAAATAAGCTGAAATTATGAAACCCAGAACAGAAGGAAGAGACCAGGTGATGCTGCTTGTGTCTTGACATATGACAGGCTAAGGAAACAGGGTCAGCAGATGCCAGCTCCAGAATGCCATAGTGTTGGGGAGAAATCATTGTCTCAACTGTACTTTGAATTGGACAGTTTCCTGGGTTAAAAACCATGAGCAAATAAATTTCCAATTTTAAGCCAACCACTTTCATGGTGTTTGCTAAAGCAGCATAAGCTAGAACATCACTGTGCCCAATTGAAAATATTATGTACTCCAGAAAAGCCATATTTTAATCCTGATCCAATCTCATGGAAGCATCTGTTTATTTGAATCCTACAATAGTTTAGGCTGGAAATTTTGATTTGGTCATCTCCATGGAGATATGACTCAACCCATTTCAGGTGGGGCTTGATTAGTGTACCAGAATCCTTTAAAAGAGATAATCAGAGAATCAGGAATGACAGAAACATCAGAGCCAACAGAACCTTCACAGTAGAGCTGACAGTTGAAGGTACATGGAGAACAGGGACACAGATATTTGGAGATGCTTGGAGTCCAGCAGATGTATAAGATATTAAGCAAGGCAGAACCTGGATAGAACCAAGGGAATCCAAAAGATGAAAGCCAGACCTGGAGAAGTAAAGTGAGGAATACTCACTGGATCAGAGGCTGAAAGCAATAGAGCCTGGAGCAAGGAACCAGCAGGTGCCAACCACATGATTACCCAGCTGACAGAGGTGTTCCAAACACCTCTGACTTGAAGAAATGATGTGCATGTCATTCCAAAGTGGAAGGAAACTATTCTTTGTAGATGGGAGGCAGAATTTGAAAGTGATGAAACTGGATATTTAGCAGAAAAAATTTCCAAATTAAATATGGAAAATGCAGCATGCATGGCTCTTCCTTGAAGGTTATAGTAAAATGTGAGGAAAAAGAGATAATTTGAGAACTGGATCCTTTGGTACAAAGGAAATGAAACTGGTGTCCTGGAAAAGTTTTAGTTTCCACAAAATGAGACTAGTGTTAATTGGGCCCCATATGAAAATTTATCCAAGCATGGAAGTAACTCAGACATTACAGGACAAGCAAGGATTGGAGATGAATATCCAAAAAGGGTCTTTTTGTCTGATCACTTGATCCCAGTATATTTCAGAGAAAATGAACAAAAGTACTGTGGAATCTGTACTTGTAGGAAAAATCACTTCAAGGGTAGAGCCATTGAAGCTGAGGTCTGGACCAAAGACATCTCAGGCAAGAAGGTGGATCCAGCAATATATGTAGAAAGTGTGTGTGTTGGCCTCACCCCATGTTGAATACCACCCCACTCTTTCAGATGGTGGAATCAGAACCCATTGGGATTGTAGAATTCTCTCTGCCACCTCACTGTTGGTATAAAGGGTATAATGTAGAGGGAAAATGCTTTCAGAGGCAGAACCATGGAAGCTAAAGTCTGGAGACAGGAAAACTTGGACCAGGAAAGTGGGCCCATCCATACATGTGGAAAGGGTGCATTTGACCTGGAAGCAGAGGGCAGACCTTCATTGTTCAGGAAGAGTTGTGCCACTTCAGGCATTAGAAAGGGTGGAGTCCATTAACTAGGGACTGGCAGGAGCCTAGCTGACACACTATTGTTCTGGAGGGGTTGACGATGTGCCACCAAGATGGCAGAGATCCTGGGTGCTGCCCCAGGTATGAAGAAGGTGAAGCTGAGAAAAAGATGTTGCTCCTAAAGAACTTCAGTTTTGCAACAAACCCAGCATTTGGAGAGAGAGCAGGGCCACTTCATAGGCCCTTGGAAAGGGTGGGAATGCTTCTTTCTAAAACCCAAAGGATATATGCCTCTTAGGATTTTAAATCTAATGCAGAATGCATGTGGGTTTCCAGAACTGTATGAGTGCAGGACCCCATTTTGTTTTTTTTCATATCTCCCTATAGCAATGGAAACGTGTATCTTATGACTGTCCTGCTTTTGTATATTGGCAGCAGATAACTTGCTCTAAATTTCACAGGTCCAGAGCCAGAGTAGAATTTTTGTCTTAGAGTAGACCATGTTTATAATTGACTTTGTTGATAATTTTTACTGGCTTTAACATCTTACTGTATTTGAATTGTTCCTGAAATGGTTTAAGGCTTTTGTGATATTGTGATGGAGTGAATGTGTTTTATGTATTGAAAACACATGTCTTTTTGGGGGCCCAGAGGTTGTAGTGTGCCAGTTTGACAATGTTATGTACCCCAGAAAAGCTGTTTTAATCCTGATCCAATCTTGTGGGAGCAGCTATTTTAATCCTGATTCAATAAGTCTAGGTTGGAAATTTTGATTAGATCATCTCTATGGAGATGGGGCATGCCCAATTGTGGGTTTGACTTCTGATTAGACGGAGATGTGACTCAACCCGTTCCAGGTAGGTCTTGATTAGCTTACTGGGACCTTCTAAAAGAGGGAATACTATGGAGAGAATCAGAAATGACAAATATCAGAGCCAACAGAAATTTCACAGCAGGTCTAACCCAGATGCAGACACATGGAGAATAGGGATGCAGATATTTGGAGATGCTTGATGCCCAGTAGACGATGACATAAGATGGTAAGCAAGGCAGAACCTGGGTAGAGCCAAGGGAAGCCAAGAGATGAAAGCTAGCCCTGAAGAAGCAAAGTGAATAATATCCACAGGAACAGAGGCTGAAAACCATGGAGCCCAGAAGCAAGTGACCAACAGATGCCAGCCATATGCCTACCCAGCTGACAGGTGTTTCTGACCCATTGGCCTTTCTTGAACAAAGGTAATCTTTCATTAATACCTTACGTTGGACACTTTCATGTCCTTAGAGCTGTAAACTTGTAAATTATTAAATTCACCTTTATAAAAATATTCCAGTTCTAGCATATTGCATTCCAATAGCTTCCAAACTACACAATCACCTTCACTAGACTTCATGATAATATATTGTTAAGTACACAGAACTCAAAATTGCTTGTATTTTTCCCCATAAACAGGATATCAGGTCTGTAAATCAGATGTAGGTTCAAAGTTGGTTCAAGGGGAAGAACTGTGTGAAGAAGGAATTAGAGTTTTGCAAAACCAGAATTCAGGTGAGCACTTCCTTGGAACATGTATTTAGGACAAGGAGGAACCTTGTCAATGAATGACTCAAATATCACCTGCAGATTTCTGCAAGTTATATTTTCTGAAATGTACATGTACATATTGGGGAAATTTCTTCAGTTCAAAGTATCAAATACTTATCAATCTGTATTTAAATGTCATTGGCTGTGGCAAAATAGATGTCTATGGAAAATTGGGTTTAAATTTTCACTTATGGCCCTTCTCTTGTCTTTGGCTTCTATGCTTTTCCCTCTCTTTACCTCCCCAACATAATATTTTTGAAATAATTTTTCTTATAATGAAGTCTTGAAAATATTTTCTAATTGATGATGTCATATAAAGGTTTCTATTACCTCAAGTAATCCTTAATTTGATATTCTTTCTCAGATTACTGTCATTTTTGAAACAGTTATATGGCTATGTGTGCTGCTTCAACATATTCATCTTCCTAATGCTGGTCTAGAAATTAATTGGTTTTTCAGTTCTTTCAGGCAGGGAAGGTAGTGTTAAAGAACAAGATATGCTATCTGTGCATCATATGTGCAAAAATGACATCTCTACCATCATGTCATTGGTAAGCATTATGGCTGTAACCCTGGTCTTCCAAATAGATACCTGGAAGTGGAATAAATTAAAAATTCAGTGCAATCACTTAACTGTAAGTTGGTTTAAGTGTGAATCCAGGAGAAATCTGATAATTTGAATATAGAAAACAATTGATTTGAACATAATAATACAACCTTCCTTATATATGAAAAGATAATTCTATAAATATGGCTCATATACTCAATCTCTGAAACATTATAAAGTCTTCAAGACTGATTAGAAAGTTCTGCAGTGGAGAAGCTACAAAAGAGTAGATCTCTGTACATGCAGAAGAATATAATGATTCATAAATAACATGGGAAATATTTTAATTGGAGATTGTCACCGATTGGTTAGTTTTGAATTCAGATGTATATGGAATCATATCTATGGACAAACCTCTTACATTCTCTCCTTTACTTCCTAGAAGCAGAATTCTCATACTTGAAAGAATGGTATTATATGTCATAAATTACCAGAAGATTGTACTTATAGTTTCAGAGTGATTCAACATGTATTAAATCACAAAGGAATGAAGTCCTACTTCAGCAATCTATTTGGAAAAGCCCTCAATGATTTATCATCTTTTAATCAACAACAGAATTTTCACCCTGGAAGTAAGTCATATGAATGTCATCTAGTTGAGAAATCCTTTGTTAAAAATTCTGGCCATACACATTACAGTGAAACTCATGTTGGAGAGGAACCCTGTGATAATCATCTGTGTGGGAAAACCTTTACTAAATATTCTGAATTGAGGCAAAATGAGAGAACTCACACTGGAGAGAAACCATATGAATGCCACCTATGTGGGAAAGCCTTCAACCATTATTCTAACCTTAAATGACATGAGAACACTCATACTGGAGAGAAACCATATTAATGCCATCTATGTGGGAAAGCCTTCAGGTTTTCTTCTAATCTTTCTTTGAGTACATGAGAGAATTCACACTGGAAAGAAACCCTATTAATGTCATTTATGTCAGAATGTCTTCACCCATTGTTCTAACTTTAGAAAACATGAGAGAACTCACACTGGAGAAAAATCATATGAATGTCATCTATGTAGGAAAGCCTTTAGCAATTATTTTAACCTTAGACAACATGAGAACACTCATACTGGAGAGAAACCCTATGAATGTCATCAATGTGGGAAAGTATTCAGTTTATCTTCTTATCTTAGAGTACATCAGATGATTCGCACTGAAGAGAAACCATATGAATGTCATTTATGTGATAAAGCCTTCACTCATTTTTCTAGCCTTAAACATGAGAGAACTCACACTGGAGAGAAACCATATGAATGCCATCTATGTGGGAAAGCCTTCAGCCATTATTTTAACCTTAGATGACATGAGAACACTCATACTGGAGAGAAACCCTATGAATGTCATTTATGTCAGAAAGTCTTTGCCCAGTATTCTAACCTGGAAAACATTAGAGAAGTCACACTGTAATGAAACCTTAGGAATGTCATCTATGTTGAAAAGCCTTTACTCAATATTTTAACTAGAGACAAGTAAGTGCCTTTCTCCTTAGCATTCAGCCTTGCCTAAAAGACAGTCAGCTTTCAGAGTTCCCAGGTGAAGGACTCATGTGCAAAAATTGAATCCAAATATAGTACTGTATCCATAGTATCACAACATCATTTATAACACTGAATACAACGTGGCCATTCATATAATATTCACTCACTACCTCCTTAACTAAATTCAGACTTAGTATCACAACTTTGATTGATGTCGACCTGCATAGAGTTTAGTCCTATAATGGGATTTAATCTTGTCTACCCTTAATGACATGGTATTGACAGGGAAATTAAACAGATTTTGAAATAATTATTGAATGTATAGATTTTATATATAAAATTGTAATAACTGTAAAAAATGCCTGGTCTGTTCAAAATCCCAGTGGTTATACCTTCATCACATTTACCCCTTAACACAAAATACACCAGTGCATGTTTCCTCAAAACGGGAACACTCTCTTATATAACCACACAAACCCAAATCAGAAAATGAAAGTATCCAATCCAGAGCTCATTTTTTAATTTTACCTATTGTCCTTAGAGTGGGAAAAGGTTTCCTTGTACATTTCAGCTCATGTTTTTCAAATTGGAATTGTTCCTGAGACATTCTCTCATGTACTTGACAGATTGGCCAGTATATATGATGATAACTCAAACCTTCCCACAGCTTCCTCCTGAACAGACACTGGCCTGAATTCCAGCAGCAGACCCCAGACTGATGTTGTCCTCTCCTCAGTTCATCCCACCCAAAAGGACCTGAAATCCACCTACTCTAACCCTAGTGATGTCAACTTGATAACTGGATGAACTTTTACATACACATGGAAAAATAGTTTTCTCATTATAATAAAAATGAAATTTATGTGGCTATATCCTGACAGCATCTATGTCATTGTCCACCCCCAATATTATAGGACACCTAAAATTCCTAGTAATCCATAAAACTGCTATTTTCTCACAAAAGATACATTATCTTTAGGAAACATGAAGATTCATAAAGTCCAATTAGAAGATGTATGAAATAAATAGTCTATCCAATTAGTTCTCAAATATAAAACCTTTCACTATTTGCTAATTTTGCCATTTTTCCTTAATCATTCACAAATCTCTTCCCTCCACTGAGAAAGTATAGAGCATAATGAAAGAGAATGTTCATATATGCTGACTCTCAAATTGCATATTTTGTATTAACATCTTTGTTTATGCAATTTTTGTAATTAACATAGAAAATGATTTTTTTTGTATTTTAAAGATGCTGAAAAATCATCCTAAATATTTTTCAAGTGATCTTGAATGGATATTCTAGAGCTTACTTTTCCATTTTCTGCATTCTTCTCCCATACCAGTCCTAAGACATTTCTTGATTGAATTTACATCATATGAAAAGCCATAAAATTATGTCTTTTTGCAGGAAGAAGAAAAATTTGGGGCATGTAAAAAGATAAAGCTGCAAACACAGCAATAAAGAGATTGGTAGACACTGCTCAGAATGGAGCACCAAGAATCAGATCTTTGGCATGGGTAATTTTCCTGCAACTGTGTTATACCATTTCCTAGATACTACTGTTCAATATCAAGAGTTTCTTCAGGTAAATCTTTACATAGTCATCTAACCAGGAGTCAGGTCTCACCTTGAATCTTGTCATGGGATTCACCAGATCAACCTTGCTGACATGGGGAAGTTCATATAAGTACAGGTATATCAAGCAGTTTTCAGACAGAGACAAGTCCACAGAATCCTATAAGTTGAAATTAAATTGAATAATAGTGGTCCTATAAGCTTGCAATAAAAATCTCTAAAATGGAAGATGGTGAAATAAGAAGTACAGAGTTTCCATCAGTAAAAACACCTAGAAGACAGGTAAAAACTGTCCAAAGCTGTTATTCTGGACTCAAAAGATCAGTGGATTACCATGCTGGAGAAAGCAAAAGAGAAATTGTGATGGAGAAACTGTAGTGAGAAACTCACTTGACTGTGCCTATTTGCACTTACTTCCCACTCTTGAGTCTAGTAGTTTCTGGTCAGCCCAGTTCCTCTATGTCAGGATTCTGTGGACTGGAATTTGTGAAATCCCTTGCCACATTGGGAACAGGGTGACAAGGTACAGTTCTGATACATTTTTGCTCAACAGAATTGGGCATCTTGATCCCACAGCCTTGCCCCAATCCACACAGGAACCCATGGTGCCTGGAGTACCAGTGTTTACTCAAAAAGAAACTGCCATGAATGACTCAATTGGTCATGTCTCATGGTGCCCATCTTCAAACCCCAAGAACAAAAGCTTCTGATAAGCCTACTTCCTGCCTACTGGGCTACTGCAGACTGAAAAGTTTGGGGAAGTTATCCCTCTGCCAAGAATACAGGTGGATGCAGCAGACCCTGGCCCAGGAGTTGATCAGGAAAATTGGATTTCTAGGTCTTCTTTTGGTCCTACCCAGGCAGGTTCCTGAAATGTCATTATTTCCAACTGCCATAGAAATAGAGCAGACTGAGTGCTGAAATATCTTGCCTTTGTTGTTGCCAAGTTGTGCCATCTGTGAAGGCTTGGAATGTGCCATCTTGGGAAGTTGTTTTCCTGGTCCTCTCTCCAAGTCCCTTTGAAATTCTTCTGTACCCCCTGCATGTGACCTTGGCCCTGTTTTGGCTGGGAAATACAAACACAGTGACATATAAGAGCTGTAACAGAACCCTATCAACAACAAAATCTTAGACAACAGAGGGGAACCAGTCTTCAGAATCTCAACAACTTAATTAATGGCCCAAATAACAAGCACAAAATTACAAGCCATACTAATAAGCAAGAATATGGCCAGGTAAAGGAAGAAATTAAAAAGAGAGATGTAAAAACTGGAACAACCACTCACATATATTCAAGCAAATCTCCTAAACCATTTCAGAGATGAAGGAAAATATGTATTAAAGGATATTAAGAAGACACTGAGTGAGCATGTAAGAAGAAGTTGAACCCTGGAATAAAACTAACAGAAAGGCACAATAGATGAGATTAAACATATGTTAGGGAAAACAACATCAGTTTTGAACAGGCAAAAATAGAACTGGTAAGGATTAGTCCTGTAAGGTAGGACATCTGAAAGAAAAATGAGAAAAAACTATATAGAGGTAAGAATGGAAAAATCTAAGCAGCATCTCTGGGAATTGAATGATAACATGGAACTCAAAACATACATGAAATGGGTTTCCCAGAAGGAAAAGTGAAGGGAAAAGAGGCAGAAAGTTTATTCAAGGAAATAATGGCAAAAACATATTCCCAAGTCTTATCAAAGACATAAAGATACAAATGAATTGAAATCAAACAGAATAAACCCTACTAAACCCACTCTGAGACACATACTAATCAGAATGTCAACTTGCAACGATAGAGGATTTTGAAAGCATTAAGAGAAAAGCAATTCATTACATACAACGGAATTGGAATTAAATTAAATGCCAACAGCTCTGTAAATAAACTCACTACTGTTCCCTATTCATGAGACATGACTTCCAATGGTATAAGCCTCTGTAGCACTGTGGGACATGATGTCCAGGAATGATCCTTGCCTTGTCCACATGAGTTGAGAGTGACTAAAAGTGGGGGAAAAAAGGAATAAAATGCAGTTTCAGTGGCTAAAACTTTCAAATTGGGTGAGAAGTCATTCTGGAGGTTATCTTATGCAAGTTGTAGCCAGATATTTCACACTACCACAGTATGCCACAGTGCAAACAACAATATTCCTGTAAGCTCTAGGGAGTGCCTTTATGCTCTATCTAAGTCTATGTAAAGATTTGCTTGGTAAGTTTATTTTCTCAGAAAATTAATTCCTCCAGATTGATGATAGGCAAGGTAAGTCCTGAAATCCATAATTACCAGTCACTCCAGGAAAATAACCAGATTAATTCATCTATCCCAGAAATCCAATACCCCTATCCAGCATGAAATAATTAAAATGGCCCTTACTCATGTAGACATGAAGGATGAAAACAAGTGAGAAGTAAGAGGTGTAATTGAGAAGTTAGAATTCTGTAAATGACTGTGATTACTGACTCATTATATGGACATTTCTTTATAGATTATGATGTTTTAGAATAACCAGAAGGAAGTACCTGAAGTTGTGGAACTGAAATCCAGTAGCTCTGATCTCTGAAAATGATTGATAAGTATATTGCAAAGAAATAGTTGTCTGTGTTTGTATGGATCAACTTCAGAATGTTTTATTTTGTTCCACTGACTCTCTTATTATAATCTGTCAATACTACACTGTCTTAGTTAACCTACCTCAATTGTAAGTCTTAAAATTGTATAGATTGCAATACTAGTGGTCAGTAAGAGGGAGGGATAATATGTATGAGATGTTTGGGGTTTTCTTTTACCTTTAAATTTCATTTTCTGGAGTAATGCAAATGTATTAAATATGATCCTGCTGGTGAATACACATCTGTATGATGATACTGTGAACCATCTATTTTATACTTTGAATGGCCTTTATGGTGTGTGCAGCTAACTCAGTAAAAATATAGGAAAAAAATTAAGTGCCTATTTCTTTTCAGAAACCATGGAGGTGAGGTGGTACTGGTATGATATATTTAAACTACTGAAAGAGAAAATATTCCACCCAAGAATTCTTCAACTGGCAAAACTCTTCAAAAATGAGGGAGAGTTCAAAAATATTCACTAAAAAACAGAAACTGAGAGAATTCATTAGCAAGACTCCTGACCTGCAAGAAATATTAAAAGGCATTTATGCCAGTTGACTAGAAAAGACAAAGGAGAGAGGCTTGGAGGAGACTGAGACTTGAAGATTATCAGTAAGGGTCCCTTAGAGGACCAAAAAAGAAACAATAGGGCATATTAAATCCAAAGGATAAAATAGTTGAAGTATTATCTAAAGAGTAGGAACATTGTGTATTAATGTGTTAAACTCTCCAATTAAAATGCACAGATTGGTAAAATGGATAAATGAATGATGAGTTCATATAGACTCACCTTAGACCCAAGGATAAAAGTAGATGAAAGAATGGAAAACTTATTCCATGCAGGCAGTAACCAAGAAACAGCTAAGGTATCTATATAATATTAGAAAAGATAAACTTTCAGTACAAAAAGTTTATGAGACAAAGAACATTATATATTAACAAAAGGGGCAATCCATCAAAAGAAACAATCATAAACGTTATGTGCCTGCAGTAGTTAGGACTCTGGAGAGAAACAGAATCGACAGGGACACCACAAATATAAAATTTATAAAAGTGTCTCACATGATCATAGGAACACAGAGTCCAAAATCCACAGGGCAGGCTGTGAAGCCAATGATTCCAATGGAGGGTCTGGATGAACTCCACAGGAGAGGCTCAACAGCTGAAGGAGGAAGGGAGCCTGTTCCTTCTGAATCCTCCTTAAAAGGTATCCAGTGATTAGATTAAGCATCACTCATTGCAGAAGACACTTCCCTTGGATGATTACAGAAGAGATCACCTGTGGATGTAGCTGACATGATCATTATTTAATTCTATGAATTTTCCTCATCACAACAGACAGGCCAGCACTTGCCCAACCATACAAACAGGTACCATCACTTGGCCAAGTTGACATATGAGCCTGACCATGGCAGTCCATCCCTTGTCAACTTGGCTAGGTGAAGGTGCTTAGTTTTAGTGCTGTGGACATGAGCCAGTGGCATGTGAACCTCGTCTGGTGTTAATTACATCTACAGTCTGCTAGGAAGTGTGCCTGCTGCAGTGAATGGTATTTGATTTAATTGGCTGGTGCTTAAATGAGAGACTCAACATAGCACAGCCCAAGCAGCTCAGCATACCTCATCTCAGCACTTGAAGCTCAGCCCAGGCCTTTGGAGATGTAGAAAGAAATCACCCCAGGGAAAGTTGTTGGAACCCAGAGACCTGAAGAGAAGGCCAGCAGAGATCACCCTGTACCTTCCCACATAAGAAAGAACTTCATTTGAAAGTTTGTTGCCTTCCTTCTGAAGAACTAATGAAATAAATCCCCTTTTATTAAAAGCGAATCCATCTCTGGTGTGTTGCGTTCTGGCAGCTAACAAACTAGAACAGAATTTGGTACTGGAGAGTGAGGTGTTGCTGCAGTTTGCAAATACCAGATATGTTGGATGGTTTTTTGGATGGCTAAGGGGAAGATTTTGGAGGAACTGTGAAGAGAATGATGGAGAAGTCCTGGAAAAATCACACAATCATCTCAATTGATACTAAATAAGCATTTGGCAAAATTCAACATCCTTTTCTGATTAAAAAACACTTCAAAAGATAGGAATCAAATATAACTTTTCCAATATGATGAAGGGCATATATGAAAAACTGACAGCCAGCATCATACTCAATGAAGAAAGACTGAAAGCAGTCCTCCTAAGATCAGGAACAAGACAAGGATTCCCACTGTCACCACTATTATTCAACATTTTACTAGAAATTCTAGTTAGAGCAATCAGGATGTCAAAGAATAAAAGGCATCCAAATTAGAAAGGAAGACATAAAACTCATTATTTGCAGATCATATGATACTATTCTTGGAAAGGCCTGAGAAAATGACAACAAAGTTGCTTGGACTAATAAGCAAATTCAGCAAGGTGGAAGGATACAAAATTAATGAGCAAAGTTCAGTAACATTTCTATACACAAGAAATGACCTGAGGAGTAAGTTAAAAAAATTCCATTCAAAGTAGCAATTAAAAGAATCAAGTATCTAGGAATGAACTTAATTAGGGATGTAATGGATATGAACATAGAAAACCACATAACATTGCTAAAATAAATCAAAGAATATCAAAAAAGGTGGAAAGACATTCCCCACTAGTGCATAGGAAGGTTAAATATAATTAAAATGTCAGTTCTACCCAAATTTATCTACAGATTCAATGCAGTAGCAATCAAAATTGGAGCAACCTACTTTGAAGACTTGGAAAAACTAGTTACCAAATTCATTTGGTATGGAGAGAGACCCCGAATAGCTGAAAGTACCCTAAAAAAGAAGAGGAAAGTGGGAAGATTGACACTTCCTGATTTTAAAACTTATTATAAAGTCACAGTGTCAAAACAGTATGGTACTGGTACAAAAATAGAAGTATTGACTAATGGGATGGAATCAAGAGTAGAGAAATAGGCCACCAAATCTATGGTCAACTGGTTTTGACAAAGCCCCCAAATCCACTGAACGAGGACAAAATAATCTTTTCAATAAGTGGGTAAGAGATAACAGGACATCAATAGGCAAAAGAATAAAAGAGGACTTTTACCTTACATCCTGTACAAAAATTGGATCAGGTACCTAAATATAAGAACTAACATCAGAAGCTTCTAGAAGAACATGTAGGGAAACATCTTCAGGAACTAGTTATAGGAAGTAGCTTCCTAAACTTTGCACTTAAAGAACAAGCAACAAAATTAAAAATAGATGAATGGGAACTCCTCAAAATCAAATGCATCTCTACTTCAAAAGACTTTGTCAAAAGGTGAAGATGCAGCCAACTTAATGGGAGAAAATATTTTGAAATCACAAATTGGACAAAGGTTTGGTATCCTGTATACATAAAGAAGTCATACAACTCAACAACAAAAGAACAAGCAACCCAATCATAAAATGGGCTAAAGATATCAATAGGCATTTTTCTGAAGAGCAAGTATTGATGGCTCAAAAGCACATGAAGAGATGTTCCTTTTCATTAGGTATAAGGGAAATGAAGATCAAGACTATAGTTGAGATGCCACCTCACACCTATAAGAATGGCTGCTATAAAACAAATAGGAAACTACAAATATTTGAGAGGATGTGAAGAAATTGGGACACAAGCACTGCTGATGGGAGTGTATATTGGTACAGATACTATGAAAGACAGTTTCATGGTTCCTTAGGAAATTAAATATTAAGTTGTACTATGACCCAGCAAAAACACTACTTGGTATATATCCAGAAGAGCTGAAAGCAGTGACATAAAGAGACATCTGCACATCGATGTTCATAGCAACATCATTCATAATCATCAAAAATGTAAACAATCCAAATACCCATCAACAGATGAGTTGGTTAACAAAATGTTGTCTATACATATGATGGAATATTATGCAGCAGTAAGATGAAATGACATCCTGGAGTACATGGCAAGATGGATGACTCTTGAGGACAAACTGCTAAGTGAAGTAAGCCAGACAAAAGAATAGATACATTATGACTCCACTTTTACTACCATGGTAAAGATAAAATCAGAGACTTATAATGCAGAATATTGGGTACTTAGAGATACATAGAAGCTAGAGATGGGTGATTGGTTAGCTAATGAGGTTAAATTCAAATGTAAAGGAATAGATAGAAGGGAAGGAAGTTCTCTGTTGGGTCTTTAAGAAGGTGAACATGATTAAAAGTGGTTGTTTAAACACATATGACCCACTGATTAACCCTAGAAATTAAATAAGTTCTTTCAAGAACTATAGCAAAGGTATGATTCATGTACAAGGAGTGTTAATTCCAGGGTACAGGGGTAAATTGTTATTGCATGCTGTGGGCTTTGTTAAATGTCAGCTGTACCACAGCAACAGCAGTGGTAAATAATGGAAGAAAGGACAAAAGTTAAGAGGAGGTCTAGGTATTCTATTTGGTGAGAGTGTGTTTATCAATTATCTTCTTCTTGTGAAGAATGAAATTATCTAAAATTGAGAGTGTTGATGGACCATGTATTTAGACATTATACATAATGCCTAATGAATGCAGGTGACTGAAAGATGCAATACGGAGAAGTAGATTAGTGAATCATGGTGTAGACATATGATAGAATATTATGCTGCTATTAAAAGGATTGAGGTTATGAGGATTACAATGATATGAGTGAACTTGTGGGACATTTGGGGACACAAAATAAGCCAAAAATAAATAACAATTATTGTATAGTCTCCTTTAGAAATGCTTATAAAGAAATGGGGGCCTGGATTGTAAGCTCTTCTAGCAGACATATTTAGCTTGGAATGTTGATTATTATTTCTGGATTTTACAGGATGTTTTATATATCTAAAACCTGATATTTAGAAATAAGAATGAAGCTTATCTGGTCAGGATTGAGGTAATTCCGAATACAGGGGTAAGGAAGACATTGTCTATATTTTAGAACCACACCTACTCTTTGGGACTAAAGGATAAAACGTTTGTTTTACCTGGAACCAAAAATTTCTGTAGCAAATAATATAACTTAACTATATGAATTTGAACAGCTGAAACACAGGGATTGCAGAATAAGAATGAGGGCCTTTAATCCTGTATATCTTAATGTAATGCCTTGCTATATCCCAGAATATATTAAGGAGATACAAAAAAAGTATTGGCTAAGTTCCTTGAGGGACAGGAGAAAAAATATGGAACTATTAAACTTTATGATTAAGGAATCCTCTGAAACCTTAGGGACACCTAAATCAATAGACTAAGTCCTTGACCTTGAGGCTTACTTTTGTGAACCTTATGTAGGTAGCAGAGAACTTTAGCCTATCAATAAGCATACTGAGCAACTTCTGGAGGAACTCTTTTGTTACTCATATGTTGCCTCACTCTCTCTAAGCCCAACTCTCTAAGTGAAACCTTTGCTCTCTCCTCTATGTGGGACATGACTTCCAGGGTGAAAATATCCCTGACAGTGTGGAAAATGATTCCCAGGAGTGAGTCTGGCCCTGGCACTTTAAGACCAACAATTCCATACTGATCAAAAAGGGGAAAAGAAGTGTAACTAATAAAGTGTTAGTGGATGAGAGAGTTTATTTTTTTAGAATCAAGAGGCTATTCTGGAGATCACTCTCATGCAAGCTTCAGTTGAACATTGCTGCTTTTCATAACTTGACAACCCCAAACCAAAACCATTGCTGCTAATCCTAAAGAAAACCATGGGCAATATATAAGATTCTACAAAGACCCATCCTGATAGAGGTGGGCTACACCTTAGCTGAGCTAGCTTCAACAAAATATCCTCCAATTGTGCAGTGTAAGAGGATAGGACCAGTCCTTTTACCAAGAAATCATGAAAGTCTGTTACAGCTAAGAGGATGTAAATGCAAATAGCAGTGAGTGAGACCAGCATTGGTGAAGTCAATACCTGATCCCTTTGTAGCATGGAATGTTTCTGATGGGGAAGGATTGAAAGGCTCACAGGAGATAGGTAATTCATTTATTTGTGAAGTTCTGAGGTACGATCTTCTGCCAAGATTGCGTTAAGAATTAATGATCCTAGTAACAAACTAACATTTAAGTGAAATGTCATGACCGGTTCTAAGCATTTTACAACATTAATTTATTTTTTTGCTTTTTTTTCTGGGGGGGATGCATTGGCTAGGACTTGAACCTGAGCCTCCCACATGATAGAGAGCATTCTACCACTGAAAAACACATACACCACAAATATTACTTTTCTTATGAATTATCTGAGCTGGGCACCATTACAATCAATCTAGTTTCTGAAGAGGAAATGGAGAGACAGATGGGATAAGCAAGTTACCCAAATGGGCCATCTAAGAATGGACAGACCTGGCATTGAAATCGAGGTAATGCAGATGATATCACTGAGTTGTGAAACATAATGCCAGGAAAAGCCTTCCCAGCTATTCCCAGGAGAACCTTGTAAGAAAGTTCCAGGCATGACTTGGGTGGTCCAGCTATCTTCAGTTACACTTGGAGGCTGAATATTTCAAATCCCTCTGTAACATCAATAGAAGAGATCTTGTATATATTCTTTATCTTATAGAGGTAAATATTCCTGTTATACAAATTCTTCACACACTCTGGTTTCAAAATACTTATACATATGCTTATTTATGCACATATATTTATACATTTATTTATCTTTAATTGATTTACGCATGAAATAAACACATGTATATACAAATGCATACATAGAATATACGGTAGTTTTTTTTCAATTTTCAACATAATTGTTCTGTGCCAGCTCTACCCAGTGTTCTGCTAAATGAACTACAAAGTTCAAATTTCAAGAACCACCTTGAGACCTCAAGCCATGAGGAAGTGCACAGAGCTGGTCTCTGAGTTAGTCTACAAATATGTCACTTCATGGTTAGCCAACTCCTAAGAGGCTCAGGTCTGAGAGAAGCAGTGGCATCTTGAAAATATATTCATGTTGTACATTCCACACATTTTTTGCCTTATGGTGCACATAGTTGTTCCTATTTTGGAAAAGGGAAATATCTTTGGAATAATCTGTCCTTTCTTTCTCTTATTTTCTGATTTAAAAATGTGACATTTGTGCATATGAAACCATAGCTAGATCCTATCTTCCCTGACTTCTTACTCGATGATCTGCAGAGAACCTAGCTTTGTAGCAACAACTCTGGATTTTTTGAGGGCCTTTCAGGCATCCCAGGTTCCAGATAATAGGGTCTCTACATTTCACCACCTTCAATGCTCCACTTCCCACATCAGCATCCCAAGCACTTTTGTCCAACTCATAGTGTAAAGATCTGTAGGTAGAGGTATATAGGAAGCCTTTCCCAGAATGTTTGATTAAAAACATTAGAGGACATGAAAACACTCAACAGTTGAGAAATCTAGTCCCTCATTTCTCCTACTGTGAAAACTCTACCCAACCACTAAGTATAGGAAGACATTTTATTTTTTATTCTCCATGGGAGTAGTCAAGTCAAAGGTCTGCTATCATATTATCTTGGTAACCTGGAGTTCATGGTTAAAAGTCAGGATTGAGGGACGGGGATCAAAGCAGAGGGGAATATGGATTTACCTGTCAGCCATGTGCTATGGACTTAGCAAACTCCTGCTGCAACACTGCTATACCTATAGATTTTGATAATTAATCTTCAGGTTAAATGGCCCATTCCTACTATCCCAGGTGCTTCCCATTGGAAATAACTTAATTTCACACATCAACAGCAGATACATAGAGAAGTTATTTCATTTGCCTGGTCAATACTGCAAAGAGGAAGATGGAAAAATATGGATGAACCATACACATCATAACTCTGACAGATGAATTGTGGCACAATATATCAAAGGGAGACTCATAAGGCAAATTGTTACCCTGACACTTCTTCACACAGTTTTTAAAACTCAGCATAGCCCATACGAGTTAAAAGAGAGCACATGTACCATTCTGAACCGTTTAATTGGTTCCCACCCAAACCTCCTAGTAGTCTTATGAGTCAGGTTCTGTTTACCTTCTCTTTGTATATGGATGGTGACAGAGATGCAGAGAAAGCTACTAAAATTGTCCAGATCCAGTATACGGATGAGACCCACAGTGTGACACTTGATTACACCTTGAAGGACTACAAGGAGTTTGAGGTGGATCAGATACTATGATATAAGTCATTTTAGGAACCTCATTTTTTCTCAGCATAAAACAAGTTTTGCAATTCTAACTGTTCATAGTTCACTTCCTTGGGACAATGTTTCCATGTCATAATAGCAGCAAACATAGTAAATTTGCAGGAATGAAAAAAGAGGTTTTTTTTACTTATAGCATGAAATCTCTCCAACCTCCATTCCAGTGGGCACCTGGCAGAGATTCCACGGTGCAAAAAAATTGTTTAACTTTCACACAATATGGTGGAAAAAAGTGCTGCAGAACAACTCAGGCTGTAGGCAGGGAAAGTGAGTGCCTCTGATACAAGCCTAAAATTGGTACCAAAAAGTAGAAACCAGTTTAAATAAATAATGGTCAGGGTCATTGAAATGTCAAACATAATCAAAACAGTGAATTAGTTAGACTATCCAGATAGGCTGCAACTTTTGGAATATCCAATCAGCTGAGAAATAGGGGAGGGGCTGTATGCAAAGCTTAGGAACTAAATACCTGTGGCATTCTATTGTTTAGCATGCTGTCCACCAGTTTTTGGGGTTTGCCTGTTCTTGCAAGAACATGAATACATTCTTTTCTTCTCCACAATTGGGTGAGCACATATTCTCCTTCAAGTACCATGCTCTGTCTAACAATTTGGGGGTCCAAGCCCCACTGATTAAGCAATCGCATACTCTGCCATGGGGTCCCACCTCTGGCAGCCAGAAGGACCTGAGACCAGATGCTTAAATACACCAGTGTGAAAAATAAAGGGGTAATAACTGCTTCACAGTATCCAGGTAACTCTTTGCACAGACCAAGGTAAGAAAAATGCTATTAAGTATTACCTTGGCATTCGGGATGAATGATGATGAGCCTGGCCATAAGCAAGTGCAGAGATCCAATCCGTGGTTCCCTTCTCCAGTGAGGGAAAGGGCTGGAGTTGAACAAAGCAAGATGGTGTGGAAACAATGGAAGGCAGGCAAGACTCAGAATAGGTGGAGGCAGTTGGCCAGCCAGGGAAAAGGGAGGGGGAATCTATAAAATCTCGCCCCCCAGGAACATTCCCCTGGATAGTCCATAGGGAGAAGTTGGAGCATTGGAAGACCAGGAGGAAGAAAATGTACAGTTGAACAAAAGAAAGCATTCTGTGGCCCAATATATTCTGCCCCAAGTACAGGACAGATGAGGATTGACTTTGTTCAAGATCTTTACAGTCTCACTATAGAGGGGGAAAAATGGCTGTACTCAAATCTCAGAACTTAATAAGGCCTTTGAGGTGGCTGGAGGAAAATACAGCTTAAACTGTCCAGTAATTTGTAATCCTTAAAAAGGACTTGAAGAAGCTACCCAGAGTTACTTGTATTCTAGTAATTTTCTAGTTTTGTCTCTTTGGTTCAATAGAACTATTTCAAACTTGTACATGACTATTTGATGCAGAGTCTGGGCTTCTGTATAATAAATCCCTTTGCCAAATGCAGGTATTGCAGATTTGCTACTAACAAGTGTGAAGCAATGGGTGGATAAAATTATCTTGATGTGGGAGCATTTTCTTGTAGGAGTTCTGTCTCAATGAAAGTGTCAATACAAGAATTGGACTCCTAGGAGGGCTATGGTGTCTTGTAACTGGACCTGCCAACTACTTCTGAGTCATAATGTTGGCATTGTTTGAGGTGGCAGAAAAGATGCCTGCTTTCTGATTTATTTAGGTAAATAGCTAAGCCAATGAGAGGTTAGTTGATTAAAGAGATACAAGGGATATTTGGTTAAACTAAAGATGCATCTTTTCCATCAAACCTTGCTGGATATTACATTTTTTTGAGGGATGAACTACAAACTACAACAAAACTCCCTTTGCTTACCTCCAAAAGTTGATGGGCCAAATAAGGAAATATTCAAGGATGGACCCTGATAGTCCTGTGGTGCAAGGATATAAAGGGGTCTTAGGCAGACATTCAGATAAAGGGCCAAAAAAATAGATAGGTGGAATGCTAAACAACTAAGAGAATTATTAAGAAGGTCTCAGAGTGTATTTTATTTGCAATGTTTGGCTGAATTTAACTTTACTTATGATGGTGGCCCTGAAGACACAATCGGGCTCCTTTCTTTGCTTCTACATTTGATTTTAGATGTAGGATCACCTGTTCTTTCTTTGGAACAGGTGTGGGCATTTGTTTGTTGTTTGTCTGCTTTGAGGTGCTGTATAAAAGGGAGGTGGAAAGCAGGTGAGAGAGGGGTGTTCAAAACTGCTCAGTATCAGTGCTGTAGAAATGAATGGTGCTGAAGTGTTGGGCCCATACCTGGCCATCCCTGGCAGTTGGGTTGTACACCAGAGGGATGAGAAGAACAGGAGCAGGATGTGTTGTTGCTGCCTCACATCACCAACCTGGGTTCCCCAACCTCGTGGATGGTAGGTCACAATGAATAACAGAGCCACTGCAGTGAGTCTTGAAGCCTCGAGTGCACACCTGGCTATAGCTGCCTTGGTGGTAATAGCAAATATTTAAATGAGAACTTTGAAGGCTGAAATGGAGAAGGATTCTATGTGAACAGTAGTTGAACATGGGTCAGTTAGTCCTGAGAGCATAGGCTTGGCAACTGCCTGACCTCCTCCTCTAAGCCCCCAAACCCTCTGCCATGCATGGCCCAGCCTGAGGCTCTCAATACTGGCAGCCACTGGCCCTTCTGGTGGAGACCAGTACCAGGGATAGGCCATGGATGAGCTTGACTGAGGGGCCAGTGCAAATGCTGGCTTCATGTTCCCAGGCTTTTCACCAAGTGCAGAAACCAAGTCACATAATTTAATGGCTTTCTGTGCCATGCCATTGGTTATAGTGGGCTTTGAAAATGGAAAAGGAAAGCAGAAATAACAAGTTAAGATCATGTTAAGCACAGTTAACCACATGGTCATAAAGGATAAAGATAAAGCAAGAAGGAAACAGGCAGAGGTGAAATAGAGAAACAGTCTGAGCCAAAGGGGATAAAGGTGTGAGGTGGGTACAAGACTCAGCAATGGGAAACCTGGTCATCTCAAAATGAAATGCCTGAATTTAAAGAAAGAAGATCAGGGGACACCCCTAATAAATTTTAAAAATTAAGGAGGTTAAGGCCTCCTTGTCTCAAGAGCCCATCAGAAGCCTTTGATAAATATAAGGGTGGACCCATATCAAAGAGAACTGACATTTTCTTAGGGCAGTTCAATCTTCTGCAACCCATATCACAAAGGGAATCAAATTCACAGTAACTCCTCACAGTTTGGGGGTAAAAGGGAAAAGATTTAAATCTCCATTTTCAAACTTACTGATACCTATTGGGAAGATAGCCAAATTATAAGCCCCACGTATTACATTCCAGAAGCTGGGATTAGCTTTTAGGGAAAGAACCTAATAAAATCCATGGTACTAGCTAATGGTAATGGACACAACACCAAACTGCTGCATGGAGTAGCAGTGAGAGTGTTGAGGCATCTGTATATAAAGAAAGCCACTGCCAATAAAGATCAGGAGGAGCAGGGAAGGGACACTTTGGAGGCAAAACAATGGAGGTTTGTGTCTAAAGTCAAGAGGCTTGAGCAAGGAGAACAGACCCACACAAGCACTTGGAGAAGGTGGCCTTCCCCAAGGACAGAGGATGGGCCTCCACCTCATGGTGAGGAAGTGGTGCCAACCCAGGCGTTGGAGAGAGGGTTGGGTACATTCATTGGGGATTGGGAGAGTTTGGGGGCAACCACATGGAGGACTTGAGCATGTGCCCCAGAGGTGGAGGAGGGCCATGGTGCCACCCCAACGCTTGGAGAAGGTGGAGCCAGGAGGCATGTGGTCTCCCCAGTGTTCCCCAAGTTGCCATTCTGAGAGAGGTGGGTTAATGTGTAGGCCCTTGGAAAGGGTGGGACTACCACTTTCGGAGGCACTAAGGATAAATGACTCTTAGATTTTGAAGTCTACTGGAGTTTGCCCTGTGGGTTTTTCAAGGCTGCTTGGGTCTGGTAACCCCTGTGTTTCTTCCAATTTCTCCTTATGGCAGAAATGGGAATATGTATCTTATGGGTGTCCCTTCTTTGTATGTTGACAACAGATCACTTTTTCTGAATTTTTCAGGTCCAGAACCAGAGGAGGGTTTTGTGTTAGGGCAGACCATGCATGTAGCTGACTCTGCAAAGGATCTCTTCCCTAAAAATTATAAACTGGCTTTGTCCTCTACTCTGTCAGCCCTTGGGAACCTTGGCTTGCCAGCTCAGACTCCACCTCTTGAATTTGCTGCCCATCGACACCAACCTGGCAGTTAGGTCCTCATCAAATTGTGGAAAGCATCAAATCTCCAACTGGCCTGGGAATGATGTTGACAACTGAATGACCATCTGGGTGGCAGAGAAAGTCTGGACTCACTACAAGAAAGTGAAAGGACCAATACCTAAGCCAGATGATAAGTACCCAACAACACAGTCTGATTCCTGGGAAATAATTCCAACTTTGGACCCTTTAAATTCACGTTAAAGAGACAATAGTTGGGAGGGTAAAAGGTTTTTATTTTTCTTAATTTGGGGTTTGGATTTTGTTCTTTAATCTAACATAGTTAATAGTGACCCTGGCCAAAGTAAAGTCTTACCCAAGGAAGACAGATGAGGGATCTGGGGCCCAATTTAAAAATGAGAAATAGTCATAATGTTCCAAATTGGGAATGTAATAAGCCCTGCCAAATTAGTAGTGTATGTAACTGAAGTTTAAAGCCCCATACTGTACAGCTTGATGAAACATAATCTCTGCAAAGTCACCAGGAAGGATGTGGAACAAAGGGGTTTAAGCAAAGGCTTTATTTCAGGGGAAAACAGAGCCACCCAGACAGCATTTCAAGAGAAAGAGAAAGATAGTTGCACCAAGATGGTGGATAGGGATAGGTTTTTAAGGTTTAAGGTTTAAAAGTTGGGGGCAATGGTTAGGCAAGTCCCTTTCAGCTAGTTTTCAGAAATAGGGGGCTAAGTTTGGAGATGGGAGCTTTCCATTGGTAAAGTTTAAAATTCCAACACTGCCTTAGGCATGCAGGGTTATAAATGCTGGAAGCCAAATAATAAATGAGGGGAGTTTACACAAGAATTCATTTTCTGGAGAGTGGAGGCTGAATAATGAGAAATAACTGAATGAAAACAGCTGATTGAGGTTGAAGGAGATGCTGGGCTGAGGCCGTTTGGGGTAAGAGAGGCTTTCTAAAATATTTACCAGGGGTAGCTTACATCCTGGTGGAAGGGATCCTATCTTCCAGGCCTTACATTTGATGCTTGACAAATAATAGATTGCAGAGACTTAACAAATCAATGTCAATTGGGTGGAAAAAACAAATACTAGTATCCAGATCCAGTAGGGGGTTGTTACAGTCAAGCCTCTCATTGCCCATCCTGGAATGATGTATGATGGACTACCCAATTTCAAGGATGAAATGTGAACATGGAATTAATTTCACAGACCTAAAGGCAGTGTAACCTCATGATAACCATCAAGAAAGCAAAAAAACATCTAACAGGCGGTGCAGCAGAAATGCAATAATAGTTAACAGAATACATGGGATGGGGCAAATCTCACTGAAAAATACTCTGTAGAAAGTTTCAGGATACAAGTTCTTTCCCTAGCCAATAACTCCATCTCCAATTAACTCTTCAATAGTGCCTAAGGACTCAGCTAAAAATTAGTTTCCCAAATACAGAATAATCCCAAAGTTGTCAGAGCAGATAGAACAGAAAACTTGGAGCAAACCATAAGTGTACAGGTAGGGTGCAAAAATGCAAATGCCTGGGTGGAATGGATCATATATCCAGCCCAGAGTCTAAACAAAAGCAACTGTTATGTGTGTGCAACAGGCCATCCCACTGCTCTTGTTGTGCCCTTTCCAAAGTGTATGGAGGAACACAAAAGGAGTCCAAGTGCATACTTTTTCAGAATACTACTCCTGTCAAAAATTGAAGTATATTGTCCTCACTTTTACCTCTAATCAGGGAAGGAAAAGTCAAGGTCATACTGGCTTCTTGCCTCAGTTAAGGAAATCACTCTGCCTGTCTCTCTAGATGGGAAGAAGGGCTCCAGGTCCTTGGGATCATGCCCTCATGTATCCAAGCATGGGATGTGACTGAGGACAGTAATAGCAATTTCTCCAGGTTAACCACACCACAAGCAGGCCTTTGGTGGTATTATGAAGAGGGCATCATCCAACCTTTTTTTCCAAAGAAGGTGAGAAGGAACTGTGCTCTGGTCCAATTGGCCATCCTATTCACCCTGACATTTAAAAAGGAGGAGGAATATAAAAAAAAGTTTTTTTTTAAAAAAGGAGGAGGATTGAGTTAATTTAAAAAGTATAGGGGCTCCAAGGGAAATCTCAAATGAGTTTAAGGTTAGAAATTAAGTAGCTGAAGAATTTAAATCATTCTTATTTTGGTGCTCACCATCAACAAAAATGTAGATTGGATTAATCAAATTAATTACTAAGTATGCAATTGAAGCAAGATCAGAAGAGTTGTATGTTACTAGCCAAATGACATGGGAAAATAATATGGCCCCAGACATGATATGAGCTGAGAAGGAAGGCAATAGCTTTATGGTCAGGGGTAGTTATATATTTATCCCCAAATAATTCAGCCCCAAATAGAACACTTAGCAAAGCTCTACAAGTCTGAGGGTCTTATCTAAAGAATTGGCAAAAAATCCAGGCATAGATGACCCCCTCATGGGTTGTTTAAAAAAAAACCAGTCTAGGAAATGGAAAGGGCTGGCACTATCCATGTTAACTTCTTTAATCATCCTAGCTGGGGTACTCATAGCACTTGAGTACTTCTTTATCCCATGTGCCTGAAGATTAGTTCAGAGATTCATTGAGGCTGCCTTAACCAAGCAAATGTCTGTCCAGTACAATTTCCTTTAAAAAGAAAATCCCTATAATGAGAAGTGTGAAAATGTTCTCATCAAATTTGAAGAAAGAATAAAATGTATAAACTAAAAAAGTTCTAAAAGAAAGAGGGGGAATTTGTAAGAAAAATAAGTTTAGCTTTCACACAAGATGGTACAAAAAAGGGCTGCAGAACAATTCAGAGAGCAGGGAAGGAGAGCACCTCTGATGTAAGCCTAGAATTGGCACCAAAAAAAGTAGAGAGAAGTTTAAATAAGTAATGGCCAGGGTCATCGAAATGTAAAGAGTAATAAAAAGTGGGAATCTTCTGCAGGAAATTTGGTTAGACTATCTGCATAGATTGTAACTTCTGGAATATCCAATCAGTGGAGAAACAGGAGAGGGGTCTGCATGCTAAGCTTAGGATATAAATACCTGTGGCATTCTATTGTTTGGAGCACCAACCACCATTTTTTGGTGAGGCACCCATTCTTGCAAGATTGTGAATAAATTGTTTTTCTTCACAATCAGGTGAATGCTTATTCTCTTTCAAGTATTGTGTACTTTCTAACACATGAGTCAGGTTCCAAGGAGTAAGCTGTGGAGGAGAGCCTTCAGTCACCCCTACTTATGACTTAAGCAGCCACCTGCTAAACTTTTATGACCCATGCAACTCTGTGTACCCTGAGCTGGGAACATGGGATTGGGCCTGCCATGCTTCCAGGTGTCAATAAGATAATGGGCAGGTCACCTAACTCGATGTCCAACAATTTCATCAACAAAACTGTGGTTATCTCTTAACTGGACAGGGCAGAAAGTTGGTGCAATGGAGGTAGGAATGACTGTGGCTAGGTGGGGCCAGCAGAGAGCCCCATGGGAGGTCACAGATACATTTTGTGATGCACCAGGAGTTTTGTCCTGGACTTGTGCAGACAGGTGGGGGTGGGGGCAAAGGTGTGATGTGAACAGGAGTCAGGACATAGAGGGGACTCCAGAGCTCTTGCTCTTTCTTCAGGTCCTTCTTTCTGAACCTTCAATATTGACTGTGCTGAGATGTTCACTTCACCCAGCCTCAGTCTCTGGAAATTGAACAGTCTGAATACAGTCTCAGTTAGTCATTGAGAAAGTAGGCACATTTTCACAATGAAGCAGAGCCCAAAACTTCCTGCTCTGTGGACTACCGGCCAGCAGAGGGAGTGCGAAAACACTTTTTCTGACGAAACCATGCCGGAAACACCTCCTGGCTCATTTCCTCCACTAGGCGCCACAACCACAGGAAGGACAGGCAATTTCTTCCTGTGGGACCCACGGAGGAGGTGCCCATAACTCGTGGAGTACTTGGGCCACGTGCAATGTGAGTAAATAGCTTCTTGTTCATGCTGAGACTGAGCAAGGGACTTTGTTGCTGTTCTCTGAGGTTTATTTCTAAATAGCAAGCACAGAATCTTCATTTAATGCTCTCTTTTCATGTAGTTCATTCTCTACTTTGTTAACAAGAGGTATTTTGCAAAGCGTCTGCTCATCGGGGGTTTTGCCAGGTCAGAAACTGGGATTATTTTATGGAGTCTACTCTTTCTAGTGACACAATCCTAATAGAGATACACAGAGAGGGGGAAATCATTCTAAAATACTGAAATTGATATGTAAAATGTACCAACTTTCCAGTGCGGTAGTTGAGGGACCAGCTGAGCCACATTTCAGAGTCCGAAGTGAAAGGGAAAATGGTATATGTCTTTGTTACTTACTTTTTTTGTTTAATTTTTCCTGCAAAAATTATGTAGTTGAAAAAATGTTGAAGAGTTTACAAGTAGGGTAATACAACTCGCAATATTAATGTTAAATGTTATTCACCCCAAATTCCATCATTCATAATAATTTTACTTTCATGGTTTTAATAAAAGCAAACTTTGAGTAAAGTTTTTGAAATATACTTTAAAAATTTATCTGTTTTCAAATGTTGCATTTTGCAATTTCTTTTGACTAAGTAATGATCTTAAGTTGCTTTTAAGTTTAGTTCACTAAAATATTTTAGTTTTAGTGTGACTGATACTATACTATTTATAAAGGTAGATCGATATAGGTGATAATTGCAAAGAATGAGAATGACCTATATGTCCCTGAATTGTACACTTTAAATTTCTCATTTGCCATGTGAATTTAACAAATATGCAGATTTCAAGTGTGGATATGCCTGCCTTGAGTAAAATTCATGCATGAACAGAAATTAGTTTTTGATACTCAAGACACTATTGTGATTTTCAATACCTGGTATTGCATCCTGTTTAAATCTACTTAAGTTGAAATTTGTGCAGCACTTAAATTATCAGTTTATTGAAGAGCCGTGTCAGAGGCTGCTTTTTGTTTGTTTGTTCCTGAGACACTATCGTGATTTTCAATACCTGGTATTGCATACTGTTTAAATCTACTTAAGATGAAATTTGTGCAGCACTTAAATTATCAGTTTATTGAAGAGCCATGTCAGAGGCTGTTTTTTGTTTGTTTGTTCTTGTTTTTTGTCGTTCAGATGTGTTCACTGAAACTAAATTTCTCCTGTAGAAAATTTAAGCTCTGAATCTGCACTTAGTTTAATTTCGTATATTTCCTTGGAAAGGTGAAATCAGTAAGTCTACAATCTCATCATTTTGTATATGCCTATTTCTTGTAAGGGTCATTATTTTAAAGGTTATGAATCATTTGCAATTTTTTTCTCTTTCTCTACTTTGAAATTTGAAAATATATTTATGTCTACTTAAATTTTTTTCTAATGATATACACTGAAGGTGGACTAGGTCTAAGAACAATCCACCTGTGTATATTGTTTGGATTTTTGTTCAGACTTATTAACTAATTTCTCTTGGTGCAGTATATCACCTCAGACTAATAAGTCTCAAAAATGTTCGTAATCAACTTTTCATAAAGAATCAGTTCCCTAATTACATGTGTTACCCTCCCAGCTTGGCACGTAAAAAGTAGACCCTCACATTTGATAGCCTGTGACACTTCTCCACCTTGCAGATCCCTGATGTGATCAAGTCACAGCCTCATTCCCCTAATATCTACCAAAATTCACTAATATCTATCAAAAGAATGCAAAGGTGGGTATGTGTATGAGGGTAGTTCAGTAGTTCTTGCCTGCATTCAGGAATCCTGGGTTTGATTCCTGGTCCTTGGACTTCCCAAATAAAAAAACAAGCAAGCAAACAAATGGGAAACCAAACCAAACAAAAAAGTTCAACAAATGGTGCTGCTATAAAGGGATATTCACATGGGAAAAGAATGAAATGTGACTGCCATACTGCATACAAAGAATTAAAAAAGACTACTGAAGTGGAAAGATAGATAATCCTGAGAAGCACACATACATAGAAAGGCAAAAAAAGCCAAGTGCAGAAATATAACTAAAATCTGATCCACCTCCTGAAAGCCTAGTGACCCAAAAAATTCTGGAGTAGCACATC
Source organism: Tamandua tetradactyla (assembly GCF_023851605.1). Lineage (NCBI taxonomy): Eukaryota > Metazoa > Chordata > Mammalia > Pilosa > Myrmecophagidae > Tamandua > Tamandua tetradactyla. The sequence continues at coordinate 17,438,444 of NC_135335.1, read as the reverse complement.
CCTGGTTTAGAGAATGGATTTATATTATATGGTTTTCTCCATGTCTTTCAACGTGGGTTAAAATGCAGTCAGTCTCCAAAATATGCAGCAGGGGAAGGACTTTTTGTGTGAAACTGAAATGCAAACACCTCACTATTTCCACAAAGAGTGCAAATTATTCAGGACACCAATGACATGCTGCAATTATTATAATAATGACACATTTACTATGTAATAACATCCAAACTCTTAAAAGGCTGATGGCTTCAAAAATTTGGATGAATTGCATTTAGGTAGATTTGAGTACTTTAGTGCCATGAGAGAAACATGCATTTCAAATGTTTTATTTTTATTTCACAAAATTGCAGAATCTTTCATTTTCATATCTGTATTATATAGGAAGATAAATTATACTGTTTTTTTGAGATATTTTGCAACTCAGGCATTATGGAAAGAAACATAATTACATATTTTATAATAGAAAGTCCACACTCAATATGAAGAAAGGAATAATAGCCCAAGCATCTGCTCTGGAGAAAAAATAAATGTAGGCTACTGATGACTTTTTAAAAAATAATCTTGAAATCTACCATGTAGAACATTTGATTTTGTAAACATTTTCTTTTCTTTTTGCTACTAATGTCATTATTATTCAATATTGTATTGCTTCTGGTAAAGAAATGTATTAAGACTAAAAGTTTTATATAATTAATATGTATAGGTTGTCTTTTGCCAATAATATGTTTGCAGACATAGAAAGCACAAACTTCTAGAGCTTAAAAGCAAAATGAAAATTAATCAGACAATTGGGTAAAATGGCTACATGCAATAACAGTAATGGTTTTTTTCCAAATTAGCAATAGACTGGAGAAAAACTAGCAACAACTAGAAATGGAAGTTGAAGGAAATGGTCTCTTCACAACAGTAACATAAACAATAAAATAAATTTAACAAGAAAAGTCCCATGTGAATAAAACCATAAAATACTTGAAAGAAAAGAACAGCATTCTGAAAGAATGAAAATACATACCATGTTCTCAGAAGTCATGTGATATTGATACTCATTCCCCCAAAAAAGAGTTTATAAAGGGAATGATTTCCGATTAAGGGCCTAGTAGGGTTTTGAGGGGTGTTGGGAGATGGATATGGGTGATTTTAAAGTAATTTATTTTGAAATAATATAAAAAATTGCAAGAGTGGGTACAAAGATTTGCCGATCCCATTAAGAAGTTTCTCCAGCTGTTAGGATTTAACCATATTTGATCATGAACAAACATTTCATAAATATACTCCATTGTATTTATTGGCAAAACAAAGGCACATTCTTAAAAAACTTTAAATCAGAAATCAACTTTGATTCAATGCTATAAACTCACCTATAGACCCCTTCAATTTTTATTCATTGTTCCCCCCTTCTCAAACTGTCTAAAAATATCTATTTTTTCCAGTTAATTTCAATATGGAAGTCCTCCCGAGGTTCTGCTGTTTTTACATCTTTGACAAATTTAAGGAGCACATATGACCCAACCTTCATCTGCTCAGTGTTCTCTTTTGAGATTTAGGCCCAATATTCCCAGTAGAAACCCAGCTTGAAGCTATGCTTTACTCACTGCATTCAATCAAGCATGATCAGAGATCCACTTTCCTCACACATCAGTGATGTGACTTTTATAACCTGTTAAAATTTCTTAAAGTTCTTCCATATGCAAAAACATGCTTTCACTTTTTATTATAGTGTCATTTTATGAAGACGTATTTTGAGATTATATCAATACTGTGGTCTCCATTCATCCTCCACCCACAATCCTTTCAACCCAGTCAACCACTCTCTAATGGTTGCCACCTGGTCATATTTTCCATTTCCAACAGTGATCTATATTTTATTTGGCTTTCTGCCTTACAAAGGGTTTCCTTGCTCGCTGGCTATGTTACAGCACTCAAACATCATGCATTCTATTTTATTCAATGTATTCTCATCTGTTATTTATTTAATGCTTAAATTGTACCAGATTGCACTAGTGGGATCTCCTGCAAGATGATTTGAGGGAGGCCTCAAGTAAGTCACCTCTCCTTAGTCTAGATGAGATTCAAGGAGAGAGGATCAAATTATACTTGATTTCAATTCCCATATTGCATCCTATGATACAGGTCTTATTTCTTTCATTAAGGTTTGTAGGCATCCATCTTTGAATATTTAAAATTCACCAGTGCCATTCTAAATTTTCTCTTAATGTACCCCTTTAGTCCTAATGTCAATGTATCCTAAACCTAAAGGGCTCACCTTGGACACAGATATCTCATCATGTCATTTTTCTTTAAATTTGTCAATGCATGCACTGTTCTTAGAACAAGGACTGTAGGGCTTACAATTGTCCTCAGACTCTGAATTCCTCTCTCTGTCACTCTTTGCCATCCAGTCTATCCCAATTGTCTGCAGTCCATTCCACTCTCAATTTCTGCAAAGAAAAGTCTGTTGTTGCTGAGATTTTGTGCATTTTCTCATTGAACTAGTTTGTATGCCAGGCAAATTTTCTAGGACTTTGCCCAGCTCAATACTTTAAATTTCAATAAGCACATCTGTTCTTTCCAAGAATATTGTTCCATTCCAAAAATGATGTCCTTTGATACTATGTTCATAATTAATATTGACATTTTTTAACTTTAAATTATCCTTTGTAAACTAAACTTAAACGCCACAGAGCAGACAATTGACTGTTTTGTTTGCCTGTAGATTTGCATTGAGCAACACAGCCTTGACTGAAAGAGGTTGTTAATTCCTTTAAAAATGTTGCATAATAACTAAGCTAGAAAGACAAAAAGTAACATGGAATTATGAATAATATAAAAAGTAGAATACATGATTACACAAAATACCTGCTTTTCAAAAATATGCACTTTTTTTATTAATTAAAAAAAGAATTAACAAAACAATTAGAAATCATTCCAATCTACATGTACAATCAGTAATTCTTAATAACATCACATAGTTGCATATTCATCATTTCTTAGTACATTTGCATCGATTTAGAAAAAGAAATAAAAAGACAACAGAATAAGAATTAAAGCAATAATAGAAAGAAAAAACAAAAACAAAAACAAAAACAAAAAACCTATACCTCACATGCAGCTTCATTCAGTGTTTTAACATAATTGCATTACAATTGGGTAGTATTGTGCTGTCCATTTCTGAGTTTTTATATCCAGTCCCGTTGTACAGTCTGTATCCCTTCAGCTCCAATTATCCCTTCTCTTTTTTTTTAATTAACGGAAAAAAAGAAATTAACCCAACATTTAGAGATCATACCATTCTACATATGCAATCATTAATTCTTAACATCATCACATAGATGCATGATCATCATTTCTTAGTACATATGCATTGGTTTAGAAGAACTAGCAACATAACCGAAAAAGATATAGAATGTTAATATAGAGAAAAAATAAAAGTAATAATAGTAAAATCAAAACAAAACAAAACAAAACAAAACAAAAACCTATAGCTCAGATGCAGCTTCATTCAGTGTTTTAACATGATTACTTTACGATTAGGTATTATTGTGCTGTCCATTTTTGAGTTTTTGTATCTAGTCCTGTTACACCATCTGTATCCCTTCAACTCCAATTGGCCATTATCTTACCCTGTTTCTACCTCCTGCTAGACTCTGTTATCAAGGACATATTCCAAATTTATTCTCGAATGTCTGTTCACATCAGTGGGACCATACAGTATTTGTCCTTTAGTTTTTGGCTAGACTCACTCAGCATAATGTTCTCTAGGTCCATCCATGTTAATACATGCTTCATAAGTTTATCCTGTCTTAAAGCTGCATAGTATTCCATCGTATGTATATACCACAGTTTGTTTAGCCACTCTTCTGTTGATGGAGATTTCGGCTGTTTCCATCTCTTTGCAATTGTAAATAACGCTGCTATAAACATTGGTGTGCAAATGTCCGTTTGTGTCTTTGCCCTTAAGTCCTTTGAGTAGATTCCCAGCAGTGGTATTGCTGGGTCGTATGGCAATTCTATATTCAGCTTTTTGAGGAACCGCCAAACTGCCTTCCACAGTGGTTGCACCATTTGACATTCCCACCAACAGTGGATAAGTGTGCCTCTTTCTCCGCATCCTCTCCAGCACTTGTCATTTTCTGTTTGTTGATAATGGCAATTCTGGTGGGTGTGAGATGATATCTCATTGTGGTTTTGATTTGCATTTCTCTAATGGCCAGGGACATTGAGCATCTCTTCATGTGCCTTTTGGTCATTTGTATTTCCTCTTCTGAAAGATGTCTGTTCAAGTCTTTTTCCCATTTTGTAATTGGGTTGGCTGTCTTTTTGTTGTTGAGATGAACAATCTCTTTATAAATTCTGGATACTAGACCTTTATCTGATATATCATTTCCAAATATTGTCTCCCATTGTGAAGGCTGTCTTTCTACTTTCTTGATGAAGTTCTTTGATGCACAAAAGTGTTTAATTTTGAGGAGTTCCCATTTATTTATTTCCTTCTTCAGTGCTCTTGCTTTAGGTTTAAGGTCCATAAAACCGCCTCCAGTTGTAAGATCCATAAGATATCTCCCAACATTTTCCTCTATCTGTTTTAGGGTCTTAGACCTAATGTTTAGATCTTTGATCCATTTTGAGTTAACTTTTGTATAGGGTGTGAGAGATGGGTCTTCTTTCATTCTTTTGCATATGGATATCCAGTTCTCTAGGCACCATTTATTGAAGAGACTGTTCTGTCCCAGGTGAGTTGGCTTGACTCCCTTATCAAAGATCAAATGTCCATAGATGAGAGGGTCTATATCTGAGCACTCTATTCGATTCCATTGGTCGATATATCTATCTTTATGCCAATACCATGCTGTTTTGACCACTGTGGCTTCATAATATGCCTTAAAGTCAGGCAGCACGAGACCTCCAGCTTCGTTTTTTTTCCTCAAGATGTTTTTAGCAATTCGGGGCACACTGCCCTTCCAGATAAATTTGCTTATTGGTTTTTCTATTTCTGAAAAATAAGTTGTTGGGATTTTGATTGGTATTGCATTGAATCTGTAAATCAATTTAGGTAGGATTGACATCTTAACTATATTTAGTCTTCCAATCCATGAACACGGTATGCCCTTCCATCTATTTAGGTCTTCTGTGATTTCTTTTAGCAGTTTTTTGTAGTTTTCTTTATATAGGTTTTTTGTCTCTTTAGTTAAATTTATTCCTAGGTATTTTATTCTTTTAGTTGCAATTGTAAATGGGATTCGTTTCTTGATGTCCCCTTCAACTTGTTTATTACTAGTGTATAGAAATGCTACAGATTTTTGAATGTTGATCTTGTAACCTGCTACTTTGCTGTACTCATTTATTAGCTCTAGTAGTTTTGTTGTGGATTTTTCCGGGTTTTCGACGTATAGTATCATATCGTCTGCAAACAGTGATAGTTTTACTTCTTCCTTTTCAATTTTGATGCCTTGTATTTCTTTTTCTTGTCTAATTGCTCTGGCTAGAACCTCCAACACAATGTTGAATAATAGTGGTGATAGTGGACATCCTTGTCTTGTTCCTGATCTTAGGGGGAAAGTTTTCAATTTTTCCCCATTGAAGATGATATTAGCTGTGGGTTTTTCATATATTCCCTCTATCATTTTAAGGAAGTTCCCTTGTATTCCTATCTTTTGAAGTGTTTTCAACAGGAAAGGATGTTGAATCTTGTCGAATGCCTTCTCTGCATCAATTGAGATGATCATGTGATTTTTCTGCTTTGATTTGTTGATATGGTGTATTACATTAATTGATTTTCTTATGTTGAACCATCCTTGCATACCTGGGATGAATCCTACTTGGTCATGATGTATAATTCTTTTAATGTGTTGTTGGATACGATTTGCTAGAATTTTATTGAGGATTTTTGCATCTGTATTCATTAGAGAGATTGGTCTGTAGTTTTCTTTTCTTGTAATATCTTTGCCTGGTTTTGGTATGAGGGTAATGTTGGCTTCATAGAATGAATTAGGCAGTTTTCCCTCCACTTCGATTTTTTTGAAGAGTTTGAGGAGAATTGGTACTAATTCTTTCTGGAACGTTTGGTAGAATTCACATGTGAAGCCATCTGGTCCTGGACTTTTCTTTTTAGGAAGCTTTTGAATGACTGATTCAATTTCTTTACTTGTGATTGGTTTGTTGAGGTCATCTATGTCTTCTTGAGTCAAAGTTGGTTGTTCATGTCTTTCCAGGAACCCGTCCATTTCATCTAAATTGTTGTATTTATTAGCGTAAAGTTGTTCATAGTATTCTGTTATTACCTCCTTTATTTCTGTGAGGTCAGTAGTTATGTCTCCTCTTCCATTTCTGATCTTATTTATTTGCATCCTCTCTCTTCTTCTTTTTGTCAATCTTGATAGGGGCCCATCAGTCTTATTGATTTTCTCATAGAACCAACTTCTGGTCTTATTGATTTTCTCTACTGTTTTCATATTTTCAATTTCATTTATTTCTGCTCTGATCTTTGTTATTTCTTTCCTTTTGCTTGCTTTGGGATTAGTTTGCTGTTCTTTCTCCAGCTCTTTCAATTGAACAGTTAATTCCTGCATTTTTGCCTTCTCTTCTTTTCTGATATAGGCACTTAGGGCAATAAATTTCCCTCTTAGCACTGCCTTTGCTGCATCCCATAAGTTTTGATATGTTGTGTTTTCATTTTCATTTGCCTCGAGGTATTTACTAATTTCTCTTGCAATTTCTTCTTTGACCCACTCGTTGTTTAAGAGTGTGTTGTTGAGCCTCCAGGTATTTGTGAATTTTCTGGCATTCCGCCTATTATTGATTTCCAACTTCATTCCTTTATGATCCGAGAAAGTGTTGTGTATGATTTCAATCTTCTTAAATTTGTTAAGACTTGCTTTGTGACCCAGCATATGGTCTATCTTTGAGAATGATCCATGAGCACTTGAGAAAAAGGTGTATCCTGCTGTTGTGGGATGTAATGTCCTATAAATGTCTGCTAAGTCTAGCTCCTTTATAGTAATATTCAGATTCTCTATTTCTTCATTGATCCTCTCTCTAGATGTTCTGTCCATTGATGAGAGTGGGGAATTGAAGTCTCCAACTATTATGGTATTTGTGTCTATTTCCCTTTTCAGTGTTTGCAGTGTATTCCTCACGTATTTTGGGGCATTCTGGTTCGGTGCATAAATATTTATGATTGTTATGTCTTCTTGTTTAATTGTTCCTTTTATTAGTATATAGTGTCCTTCTTTGTCTCTTTTAACTGTTTTACATTTGAAGTCTAACTTGTTGGATATTAGTATAGCCACTCCTGCTATTTTCTGGTTGTTATTTGCATGAAATATCTTTTCCCAACCTTTCACTTTCAACCTATGTTTATCTTTGGGTCTAAGATGTGTTTCCTGTAGACAGTATATAGAAGGATCCTGTTTTTTAATCCATTCTGCCATTCTATGTCTTTTCATTGGGGAATTCAGTCCATTAACATTCAGTGTTATTACTGTTTGGATAATATTTTCCTCTACCATTTTGCCTTTTGTATTATATATATCATATCTGACTTTCCTTCTTTCTATACTCTTCTCCATACCTCTCTCTTCTGTCTTTTCGGTTCTGACTCTAGTGCTCCCTTTAGTATTTCTTGCAGAGCTGGTCTCTTGGTCACAAATTCTCTCAGTGACTTTTTGTCTGAGAATGTTTTAATTTCTCCCTCATTTTTGAAGGACAATTTTGCTGGATATAGGAGTCTTGGTTGGCAGTTTTTCTCTTTTAATAATTTAAATATATCATCCCACTGTCTTCTAGCTTCCATGGTTTCTGCTGAGAAATCTACACATAGTCTTATTGGGTTTCCCTTGTATGTGATGGATTGTTTTTCTCTTGCTGCTTTCAAGATCCTCTCTTTCTCTTTGACCTCTGACATTCTAACTAGTAAGTGTCTTGGAGAACGCCTATTTGGGTCTAATCTCTTTGGGGTGCGCTGCACTTCTTGGATCTGTAATTTTAGGTCTTTCATAAGAGTTGGGAAATTTTCAGTGAAAATTTCTTCCATTAGTTTTTCTCCTCCTTTTCCCTTCTCTTCTCCTTCTGGGACACCCACAACATGTATATTTGTGCGGTTCATATTGTCCTTGAGTTCCCTGATACCCTGTTCAAATTTTTCCATTCTTTTCCCGATAGTTTCTGTTTGTTTTTGGAATTCAGATGTTCCATCCTCCAAATCACTAATTCTATCTTCTGTCTCTTTGAATCTATCATTGTAGGTATCCATTGTTTTTTCTATCTTTTCTACTTTGTCCTTCACTTCCATAAGTTCTGTGATTTGTTTTTTCAGTTTTTCTATTTCTTCTTTATGTTCAGCCCATGTCTTCTTCATGTCCTCCCTCAATTTATCGATTTCATTTTTGAAGAGGTTTTCCATTTCTGCTCGTATATTTAGCATTAGTTGTCTCAGCTCCTGTATCTCATTTGAACTATTGGTTTGTTCCTTTGACTGGGCCATATTTTCAATTATTTGAGCGTGATCCGTTATCTTCTGTTGGCGTCTGCGCATTTAGACAGATTACCCTGGGTATTGGATCCAAAAGTTTGGAAGATTTTTCTGTGAAATCTGTGGGTTCTGTTTTTCTTATCCTGCCCAGTAGGTGGCACTTGTGGCACATGTTTGTCTGCGGGTCCCACCAGTAAAAGGTGCTGTGGGACCTTAAACTTTGGAAAACTCTCGCCGTCGCGAACACAGGGAGGGTTGCTGGTCGCCGCAGCCCGGGAAAGAGCCCGTTTGAATTTCCTAGTCGGCCCTGGGTGACAAGCGTGGCGGGAGGGCGCCAGCGGCAGCGGCCCGCCCAGGAGAGTGCACGTTCCCCGGGAGTCACGGGTTTGGAAGGGGCCTCCCCCATCCGTCGCCGTTCTCCACGGCCTGGGGATTTCCGATCCAATTCTCTCAGTTGGTCCGGGGGCTGCGCGTGGTGTGGGTGCCAGCCGGCTTGGTTTCAGGAGACCGCCTCTCCAATTCTCCCAGCCGGCCCGGGAAGGGGGAAGGGAGTAACTCCGGCCGCTTGCCACCCCGCCCGGTAAGGCCCGCGCGCCTCGGCGATCTCACCCGAGCTGCTTCTCTCAGCCAGCCAGCCGTTCCAGGATGGGGTACGCTGTCTTTTTTTATCTCTGTTGTGGCTTTGGGCGCTTTCTGTATCATTTCTACTCCCCTAGTAGCTGTCCTGGAGAAGAAACTAAGATCCGCGCTTCTTACTAAGCCGCCATCTTCCAAGAAGTCTCCGCACTTTTTTAAGTAAGTGAATTTTTAAGAGTAAATATTGTAATGTGAACAAGGTGGGTTTCTAGGAATTTGCCATTTTGTCAAAGATATCTAATCTGTTGGGGCAGAAACATTTGTAGTGTTTTCTTAAAACCCATTTTACTTCTGTGAGGTTGTTAGAAATGTCACACTTTTGTTGCTAACTTTAATGAATTGTTTCTTCTCTCTTTTATTCTTTATTTAGGTATCAGATTTACAAATTTGTTGATCTTTTCAAAGACCAACTTTTAGTTGTATTGATTCTGTTGTTATTCAGTTCTCTAATTTATCTGTGATCTAATCTTTATTTCCTTCCTTCTAACAGATTTGGGTTTAGTTTGCTCTTCTTTTACTATTTCCTTAAGTTGTAAATTCTGGTATTAATTTAAAATTGTTATTCTTTTTAAATACAGTTTTTTTTTCATGGGCAGGCACCAAGAATTGAACCGAGGGCACCAGCATGGCAGGTGAGAACTCTGTCACTGTGCCACCATTGCCCAACCTAAATACAGGTGTTTATGGCTAAATTTCTCTATTAGCAAGATTTTCAGTGCATCCTATAAGTTACATTGTGTATTCAATTTTCTATATCTCTAAGTGTTTTCTAATATTCTTCATGATTTCTTCTGTGACCCTTTGTTTGTTTGAGCATGTCGTTCAATTTCCACAGATTTGTGGAACTTCCCACTTTCCCTTTTGTCATCAATTTTTTATGTCATTTCACTCAAAGAAGTCACTTATGTTTTCAGTGTTTTTATACAAGTTATAGGGTAACATATCTGTTCTGTGAGTATTCCACATGGACTTCAGTAGAATTTATATTCTGCTGGAGCTAGTTGGATTATAGTGTTGTTTAAGTCCTTTATTTCCTTATCAATCATCTGTCTAGTTTTTCTATTCATTTGTGAAATGGAAAGTTGAACTGTCCAACTATTATAATAGAATTATCTACCATAATAGAGAGTTGTATGTCCATCAAAATAGACACATATTTATTTTTCCTCCATATATTTTGGTGCTCTGCTGTTCCCTGCATATAAGTTTATAATTTTTACATGTTCTTGATAGGTTAACACTTTCATATATATATGAAATATAGTTCTTTGTTTTTTATAACTATGGTTGTTTTAATTTTTATCTATTATTCTAGTGTACCTATTTAATTTCTAGGCATTACTTGCATGTGGTGTCTCATTAATGTTTCCCATTCCTTCATTTTCAACCTCTCTGGCCTTTGTATCTAAAGTGATTCTCTTACAGACAATAGATGGTTGCACCAAGCTCTGCTCTAAGTAAATAATTTCTTTCAATGAAAATTTATTAAAATAAAGAGACTAGAGTGTGGCATAATGAATAAAATTACTTACAATGAAAGATATAAAACTTCCATTTAAATTGTTTTCTGTGTGTATTTTTTATTATTAAATCCTCCATTATTTTGTAGTGTGCCATTTCAATTCCCTTCTCATTTCACTTTTTCCTTTAATGTTACTGAAATAATTTCTAAATTGCAGAGTGTTCTATTTTTCTAGCTGCCAGAATGCAATATACCAGAAACAGAATCGCATTTAGAAAGGGGAACTTAATAAGTTGCAATTTTACAGTCTAAGGTCATGAAAATATTCCAATTAAAGCAAATCTGTAAAAATGTCCAAATGAAGCACAAGAGGTTACATTCACTTCAGAAAGACCTATGAAGTTTAGGGTTTCTCTCTCAACTGGAAAGTCACATAGTGAATATGGCAATGCTGATTGCTTTCTCTCCAGGCTTCTTGTTTCATGAAGCTCTCTTGGGGGCATTTTCCTTTTTCATCTCCAAATGTCTCTGGCCTGTGATTCTTCTGTGGTTCTGCGGCTCTCTCCTTGTTCTCCACTTTCTTCAAAATGCTTCCTCTTTTTAAAGAAGCCTAATAAACTAATCAGGACCCACCTGGAATAGATAGAGCCACATCTCTATGGCGATAAGTTCCCAGCATACAGCGTTGGGTAGGGTTTAAAGAAATAGCTGTCTCCACAAGATTGGGTTAGGATTGAAGCATGGATTTTCTATGGTACATAAATCCTTTAAAACTGGCACTCAGGGCAAATGCAAAAAATAAAGACTATCAAAACACAACCCTGACCCTATATCCTGATTTAGTCCCTGACCCTATATCCTGATTTAGTATCTTTTTATATTTTGCCACATTTGCCATTCCTTCTTTCTTCCTTTATGTCTTTCTCCTTCCTAAACATTTGAGTGTATCCTGGATGCACCATTTTCCTTGCAGCAATACTTCTATGTAATATTCTTAGAACTAGGATAATCACTAATGGAACTGCCTTATGTAGAGTTAACAAGTTATACACATTAATACTGATACAGGGCATATGTCTAAAAGGGTCTTCTCAAGTCTTTTCTCCAATATTAGATCCCATCTTGGGGTAAGAAAAGAGACAGTATAACATGTATGCAATATGTATGTTTCCACAATTTAAAAAAAGTGCAACAAAAGAGACAAAGACAATTTTTGTATTCTGGAAACGTATATACAGCATGAATGTTACCATCTCAAACACTCCTAAGAATAACATTCACTGAGATTAGTTACATGGACAATGTTGGACTCTGCTTACCACCATTCATTTCCAGAACCTTTCCTCCTAAACAGAAATTCTGTACCCATTGTGCATAAATTCACTATTGTCTATCTATCCTGCACCAGATAAGGTTTAATTTATTTTCTGTCTCTGAACTTGCTCATTTCAGTTATTCAAATGAATGAAATCATACAATATGTCTGTATGTGCCAGACATTTCATTCATTGTGATGTCTTCTAGTTCATTCATGGCAGCATGTGTCAGAACTTCATTCTACAGTTGAATAATATTCCATTGTATGTTTATATATCACATTTTATCTCCTCTGTTGATGCATACTTGGGTTGCTTCCACCTTTTAGATATAATAAATGTGTTTCTATAAGTATTTCTCTACAATTATATGTTTGAGTTTTCTGTTTTTGGGGGAATATATATTTTAAGTAGCATGCCAGGTCAGATGTTAGTTGTATGTTTAACTATTTGAGAAATCTCCAAACTCTTTCACACAGTGGTTGCATCATTTTATATTCCCACCAGAAATGTACAAGGTTTTCTAATTCACTGCACCTTGTGAGTATTTATTTTTAATAGTAACTATTTTCATGAGTGTGAAGTTTATATATCGTTGTGATCTATTTAAAACTTGTTCTTGTGGTACCAATTAAACTACTCAGTTTCCCATTTAACCACTTTCAAATGGACATTTCAGTTGCATCAATTACATTCATCACATTGTGCTACTATCACCAATGTCTATTATCCCACTTCTTCATCGCCTCAAACAGAAACTTTCTACTCATCCATAATTCCTTTCCCCTCTGTACACATACAGGCTTTGGTAACAACATAATTTTGTAACATAGCAGCCATTGGTCACTATGAAATTTCCTTCTTTCTGTTATTTTGTATAAACAAGTTCATTCAATATTTGTCATTTTGTGTCTGGCTTATTTTACACATCATTTCTTCATGATTCATGCATGTTATAGTATGTATCAGATCTTCATTCACTTTTACAGCTGAATAATACTCCACTGTATGTATGCCACTTTTTAAAACAGTTTTTATTCACATACTATACAATTGATTTTAAATATACAATCAAAGACTCTTTGTATAATCACATAGTTGTGCATTCATCATCACTTTTAATATGAGAACATTCTCACTTCTTCCAAAAGAAATACCATACCCTTTATATCCTCTTATTATTGACAGCTAGCTTTGGCATGGTAACTTTGTTATAATTAATGAAAGAATATTACAGCATTACTGTTAACTATAGACCTTGGTTTGTAAGAGAATATTAATTTTATTTTGAATTTTATATTTTTATTTTTTAATTTTTTATTTTATAATATAACATATATACAAAGCAAAGAAAGACAAAAGCAAGAGTTTTCAAAGCATTTGTCAATAAGTAGTTACAGGACAGATCCCAGAGTTTGTCTTAAGCTACCACATCACCATTTCAGATTTTGTCATCTAGCTGCTCCAAAACATTTGTATACCACTTTTTGTTTACTCATTCATCTAATAATGGACATGGGTTGATTCCACATTTTATCTCCTTTTATATCCTTTGAATAATGCTGCTGTAAACATTGGTATATCATATTATCTGTGTCTCTACCTTTTGAGTTTATACCAAGAAATTGGATTGTTACATTATATGGGAATTCCATTTTCAACTTTCTGTAGAACTGCTAAATTGTTCTCCATAATGACTGTACCATTTTACAATGCCACTAGCAATAATATCAGGATCCCTCTTTCTCTGTATCTTCATCAAAATTTATTATTCTTGACTTGGTTAACAATAGTCATGTTGAGAGTGGAAAGGGGTATTTCATTTTTCTTTAGATTTGCATTTCTCTGATAACCTATGATGTTGAATATTTTTTCATGTACTATTGGCTATTTGTATTTTCTTTGGAGAAATTCAACTTAAATCAGTAATGAAGCTATACTGTCCTAGATGTTGCTGCATTGAGAAGTTTTCAATAACTGATGTAATACTTAATTGTTCTTGGTCTTTTTGAGATTGTATTTCTTATTGATTCAGTTTAGTCAATTTGTGTGTCTCTGGGAACTTATCCATTTCTCTGTTATCTAATTTAGTAGCATGCAGTCATTCTTAATATCCTCTTACAATCCCTTTTATTTCACTATTTCCCTTTTCAGTTCAAATGATTTTTGTTATTTGTGTCCTCTCTTTTTGTTTCTTTATCAGTCTATTTAATCTTTGTCATGAGTCTGGGTATTTTGTATTTTCCTTTTCATTCATCTTAAGATTCTCCAAATTTCCTGGTGATTTTTTTCTTTGCCACATTGGTTTCTTATGAGTGCATTGTTTAATTTCCACATATTTGTAAATTTTCATGTTATCTTGTTATTGATAATTAGTTTCATTTCATTTTGTTCAGTTAAGTTCCTTTATATGATTTCAATCTTGTAAAATTTGTTGAAACATGTATTCCAATGTTTGTGATACAATATACAGTCTGTCCTAGGGAATGATCCTTCTTCACTTCAGTAAAATATTTACTCTGTTGTTTTCAAACAGATTTGTGTAACCTATTTCTCACACTCTCCCTCTCTATGTATGTTATATACAACTATATGTCTGTTGCATCTACTTGGTACATATTACTATTCAAGTCCCCTTTTTCTTTTGGCCTTCAGTGTGGATGTGCTAGCCATTATTTAAAGTGATTTTTGAAATCTTCTACTATTAGTATGGAATCACCTATTTCTCCCATCAATCTGTGAATGTTTGCTTCACATATTTCAGGCCTCATAATTTTTATTTACTTCTGTTTTTTCATCCTCAAATTTTATTGTGATATATTGACATATCATATGTTTATACAATGTCTCACAGTAGCATCCTCTCATTGTGCGATCATCATTACACTTAGTTTTAGAACATTTTCATTGCTCCAGAAAGAAAAATGACACATAGACATATAAAACAAAAAACAAATCATCCCATATCCCTTACCTCCTCTATTGTTGACCTCTAGTATTGGTGTGGTACACCTATTACTGTTGATGAAATAATATTAAGGTATTACTGTTAACTCTAGTCCATAGCTGACAAAGGTATTTTCCCCATATATCACTTATATTAACTCTTTATACAAGCAGTATGTATTTGTGCTAGTTCATGCAAGAAATTTTTTATATTTGTAGGGTTAATTGGTGACTTACTATTTCTCTATCAACCCCTTTCAACCAAATTCACCTACAATAGAGAACTATTACTTATAATCCCAAAAACAAGCTGCCCTCACCTCTACACATTTCCAAACATTTAAGTTCAAGCTGGTTAAAAGTTCTATGTGCAATAGGTAATTGCCCCCCTCTTCTCTAACTTCTGACTAATTCTACGTATCCTATATTCTATGTTTTAAGACTGAGATTGCATATTCCCATTTATGTTTGTAATTGATCCTTTTATCAATATATATAGGGTCTTTCTTTGTTCCTCCTAAGAATTTTTGACTTTTAGTCTATTTTGTCTGCTGATTATTTAACCATTCCCACTCTGTTTTGGTTACAATATTCATGGGATATTTTTTCATCGTTTCACTTTTGACTATTTTGTGTCTTCAAATTTAAGGTGTGTCACTTGTAAGTAGAATAGAGTTCTCCCTTCCACATCACAGGGTTTAAGGAGCAAGTGGTGACCCCACAATGTATAAAATCTGCACACAATTTTTTGGTCCTCTACTCATAACAGAGAAGTCTGAATTTTTTTCTGCTTACAATAACTTATTGACATTGAAAGATAACACATATTGCTGTTACATAATATTATACACAAATTTTATGCATTTCTGAATTCCTAGACATTTTCTATGTTGTCTAGTGGCTTTCACATGCCAGCTGCAGCTTCTGCATAACTCCACTAAAGGTCTCATTTAATTTCTTAGGCTAACCTGTGATATGTTGAATACATGTTGGAGAAAGTCAGGTTGTAGATGGGATAACTTAATTTCTGTTTGAGACATTTAAGACATTTACATATTTTTTAGTACATGGCTAGGCACCAGGAAATGAACCCAGGACCCTTGCATGGCTGGCAAGAATGCTGCCACTGAGCCATTGCGGCCTGCCCTAAGACAGTTAACCTTTAAAATAACTCCTGGTAATTCAGGGCTTCTGAAAATTTTGGTATTTGTTTTTGCAAGTCATTATTTTTTGTACTTAAATTATTTCATTACTTCCTCATTTTTAATTTAGTTGATTTTTTAATGAACCACTACAGAAATACTTCTCATTTCCTTTTTTCATACTTTTCTCATATTTTCTTTGTGATTACTGTGGAGTTTAATTTAACATCCTGTATCTAATAATCTCTTTAGATTTTGATACCAACTTAACTTCAAGATCATCCACAGACTTTGTTCCTGTATTTCTCTATTCACTCTTCTTTATAAAGTTCTTGACCCAAATTATGTGTTTATTTCTTTTGAGTCTGAAACCATGCATTACTTTAATGCATTTGCCTAATATATTATGCATGTGGAGTTGCATACCAAAAATACAATAAGATAGTACTGAAATTTAAAATTACCAACATAATTTCCTTACTGGGGATCTTTTCATACTTCTTTGATCATATATCTTGTATCCTTTCTTTTTACTCTTAAGAGCTCACTTTGGTTTTACTGGTAGGGCAGATCAAATGATGCATACTCAGCTTTTGTTTATCTGAGAATATCTTAGTCTTTCCCTCAGTTTTGAAAAATAACTTGTTGATATATAAACAGTGTTGCTTTATAATTTTTTTCTGTACTTTATAAATATCTTTTTCCAGTGCCTTATGGTGTCCAAGGTTTATTTCTTTTGCTTTTAAAGCACTTTTATGGAGATATATTCACACACCATACTGGTGTATATTCACATACCATACAATCCATCCAAAGTATACAATCAGTGGCTCTCACAGTATAATCAACAAGAATTGTGCATTCATCACCACAGGCAATTTTAAAATACTTTCATTCCTCCCAAAAGAAAATCTGATACACCTTATAGCCCTTTATTATTGAAACAGCATTGGTGTGGTGTCTATTTTACAGTTGATAAAAGAATATTAAAATATTTTTGTTAACTACAGTCCATAGTTTGTTTTAGGTATAGTTTTTCCCAGCTATCACCCTATTAGCATCTTGTGATAATGACATACATTTGTACTAGTTCAGGAAAGAATATTCTTTTTACTACTGACCACTGTCATCATCTGTTTTACCTAACATTCCTCCTAATGACACACATGACACTAAATTTCCCCTTTTAACCACCATCACATGATTCAGCAGTGCTAATTAGAATCACAATAATATAGTACCATCATCACCTTTTATCAATTTCAAATTATTATGAATCTATGTAATAAAATGTTCTACAAAAAATATGCATCAGCTCCCCATTTTCTACCCTCCTGTGTCCTGGTACCTTATATTCTAGATTATGACTCTGATTTTATTATTAGTTCATATTAGTGAGATCATAAAATATTTGTCCTTTTGTGTCTGGCTTACTTCACTCAGCATAATGTACTCAAGGTTCATGTGTGTTGTTACAGACATCAGGAATTCATTCCTCCTTACAGCTGAATGATATTCAATTATGTTTATTGTTTATCTCTCATCAGTTGATAAACATGGGTTGTTTCCATCTTTTGGCAGTTGTGAATAGTGCTGCTATTAGCATCAGTGTGCAAATGTCTGTCCATGTCCCTGCTTTCAGTACTTCTGGGTATATACACAGTAATGGTATCACTGTATCATATGGCAGTTCTTTATTTAGCTTCCTGAGGGATGGGAAAGCTGTCTTCTACAGCAGCTGCACCATTTTACATCCCCACCAGCAGTAAATGAGTGTCCCTATGTCTTCATATCTTCTCCAACACTTGTATTTTTCTTGTTTTATTTAAATATTGGCCATTCTAGTAGGTATGAAATGACAGCTCACAATTTTGATTTACATTTCCCTAATAGGTAGTAATGCTGAGCATGCCTTTGTGTGCATTTTAATCATTAGTATTTCCTCTTTTGAAAAATGTCCATTGAAGTCTTTTGCTCATTTTTTATTGGATTTGACATTTTATCATTGAGTTGTATGATTTCTTTGTATAATCTGGGTAATAAATTCTTATTGGATTTGTGATTTCCAAATATTTTTTTCCATTGAGTAGGCTGACTTTTCACATTCTTGGCAAAGCCCTTTGAAGCACAAAAGTATTCAACTTTAAGGAGGTTCCATTTATGTATTATTTCTTTCATTGCTTGTGGTTTTGGGTGTAAGGTCTAATAAACCTTTATCCACCCCATGTTCTACTTACATTTTCTTCCAGGAACGTTATGGTCCTGTCACTTTCATTTTGAAGTAATTTTTGTATCAGGTGTGAGGTAGTGATCCTCTTTCTTTGTTTGGATATAGGTGTCTCCCAGTTTTTCCAACATTTGTTGAAGAGACTGTTCTGTCCTAGTACAGTGGACTTGTCAGACTCGTCATAAATCAATTGTTCAAAAATATGTAGGTCTAATTCTGAACTCTCCATTGCTTCCATTCATCAATATGCTTATCTTTATGTCAGGTCCAGGCTGTTTTCATCATTGAATTTTTGTAATGAGCTTTAAAGTTAGGAAGTGTGAGTTCTCCAACTTCTTTCTTCTTTTTCAAGATGTTTTTGGCTATTATGGGCCTCTTAATCTTCCCAATGAATTAGATAATTTCCTTTTCCTCTTCTTCAACATCAGCTATTGATATTTTGATCAGGATTGCCTTGAATTTGTAAATCAGTTTTGGTAGAATTGACTTCTTAACAATATTTATTCTTCTAATACCTGAACATGGAATGTCCCTCAATTTATTTAGCTCTTCTTTGATTCCTTTTAACAACATTTTGTTGTTTTCCAAATAGAGGTCCTTTATATACTTGGATAATTTATTCCATGATATTGATTCTTTTAGTTGCCATTGCAAATGGAATGTTTTTAATCTTGATTTCCCTTCAGAATGCTCAGTACTAGTTTATAAATACACTACTGATATTTGCATGATGCTCTTCTATCTCATCACTTTGATGAACTCATTTATTAGCTGTGGTGGTTTTGTTGATTTTTTGAAAATTTATATAGGTGGGATCATATTATCTGCAAAGTGAATGTTTTAATACTCCCTTTAAAATATGTATCCCTTTTATTTCCTAACATCTCTAGTAGAACTTTAAGCATGATGTTGAATAAGAGTGGTGGATGTGGGCATCATTGCACTGTTAAAACATTAGAGGGAAAGCTTTCAGTTTTTCACCATTGTGTGTGGTGTTTATGTGGGTTTATCATATATGCCCTTTGTCATGTAGAGGAACTTTTTTATTCTTATCTTTGGAAGTATTTTACTGCAGCATATTCAGTTTTGTCAAATGCTTTTTGTGCATCAACTGATATGATCATGTGGACTTTTGCCTTCAAGTTTTACATGTATTATATTAATTGTTTTTCTTGTATTGTGCCAAACCTTGTATTCTCAGATAAAACCCACTTGGTTTTGGTATCTGATTCTTTTAATATACTGTTGGATTTGATTAGAAAGCATTTTGTTGAGGATATTTGAATCTGTATTCATTAGATAAATTGTTTCATAATTCTTTTTTCTTGTAGCATCTTTACCTGGCTTTGGTCTTAGGATGATGTTGGAATAGTAGAATGAATTAGGTAGTATTCTTCAGTTTTTCAGAGTTTGAGCTCAATTGGTACTAAATACTTCATAGAATGATTGGTTGCATCCACCTGTGAAGCCACCTGGTCCTGGGCTTGGTGGGGAGGATTTTGATGATAGATTCAATCTCTTTTCTTGTAACTGGCCTGTTGAGGTCTTCTATTTCTTCTAGAGTCAGGGTAGAATTCATATAATTTTAGGAATTTGTCCATTTTATCTAAGGTGTCTAATTCTTTGGCATACAGTTGTTTCAATATGCTCTTATGCTCCTTTTAATTTCTGTGGGGTCAGTAATAATGTCACCCCTCTCATTTCTGAGTTCTTTGTTTGCATCTTCTCTGTTTTTGATTTTTCAGACTAGTGAAGTTCATTAATTTTAATGATCCTCTCAAAGAACCAACTTTTGCTTTTATTGAGTCTCTATTGTTTTTGGTTCTCTATTTCATTTACTTCTGCCCTAATCTTTGTTTCTTTCCTTCTGCTTGCTTTGAGATTAGTTTGCTATCATTTCTCTAGTTTCTTCAGGTGTTTCATTAGGTCTTTTATTTTAGTTCTTTCCTCCTTTTTATTGTAGGTGTTTAGGGCCACAATTTTCCTTCCTGGCACTGCCTTCACTGTATTTCATAAGTTTTGATATGTTATGTTCTCATTTTCACTTGTCTTGAAATATTTACTGATTTCCCTTGCAATTTCTTCTTTGACCCACTGATTTTTTATTGTTTCTAAAGCAGAAGAAATTAATGTTACTAGTAAAGAAAAAGTGCATAATATGAAAAATAATTTTATGATTTAATTCAATAGAAATTAAGAAATTTCATTTTAGAGTTTTGGAATGCTCACTCTAATTGTGGATAAACAAATATAAATATAACAATTTTTAAACAAACTTCCTTCTCATTATTTGTAATTCAAATATAAATATTTAGGATCAGTAAGAAAAAAGAAACAAGTCAAATAGTGGGAAAGGTTTCTCCAACTTGATGAAATACTGGAGAATGTCTACAAAACTGTCAGGTAACCCAATCATGGCTCATAATATAAGCACATACATTCTTTCAAAATATCACAGTAAGAGATGCACAAGAATTCGTGCATGTAGGAGCTAGCTATAGATGAATAAAAATGTAGACTGTGACAAAGACATATATTAAGTGAAGGAAGTCAAAGTAAAGACATTTCATAGTGGGCTGCAGTATGGAGTCAATAGAAACTATGTGATAAGATGCAGATGAAATATATTACAAAAACATTCCTACCTTCTTGATCTTGAGGAGATGTTACAAACTTTTTAATGCTTCCAAATCATTCATGTCCGTTTATTCAAAAATACTTTGCACAAAAAATATTATACAAATTATCAACATAGCAAATGTAGTGATTTAAGTATGTAGTGCCTTTAGGATGTGTGGGTGCTCTTCTTAGGCTCTCCATCTGGATCTCTTAAAGAGCCAACAGAAGTAGATGTCCAACATATCCTCAATGTCACTTTAATACATAAAAGCATTCATTGTCATGTAAAAGTGGGCTTGTCATTTCCCAGCTGTTCCTCTCTGTGGACAGATCTGCTTAGTGCTGCAGTTCAGTGTTAGGCATCTCTTTGTTTCCACACCAAAACATGTTATCAATAGCTCTGTTAGTAAAAAAATCAACTATCCATTCACCAGTCATTTGTCTTCCTTTTACTCAATAATGCAGTGTTTTAAAGAGATGTCTTTAAGTGGTTCCTCTTAAATCTCAGTAGCAGCAATGGGCTATGTGTTGGTCCAGGTATTACAGGGAATGAAATGGAAAATTGAACAAAAAAATTCTTCCTTCCTTTCTGCTTACATTCTGGCAAAGCATAGATAGAAAAACAAAGACAAATCCTGTAGAAAACAAAATCTCTTTAATATGAATGAAGTAATGACTGAAAGTATAAATTACAATTCTACACTTTTGTATTGGATCATTGTACCAGTTTGAAAAGATGTATGTACCCTAGAAAGGCCATGTTTTAATTCTAATCCCATTTCATAAAGGGAGCCATTTCTTCTAATCCCTATGTAGTACTTTATGTTGGAAATTTTAATTAGATTATCTCCATAGAGATGTGGCTCACTCAAGAGTGGGTGTTAAACTGGATTAGGTGGAGACATGTCTCCACCCGTTACAGGTGTGTCTTGATTACTTTACTGGAACCCTATAAAAGAGGAAACATTTGGGAGAAACCTGGAGATTCAGAGAGAGAAGAGAAGGTTGACAGAATGCCACAGAACCATGAAGCAGAGAGTCCACTGGCTAGTGAATTTTGGAAGTGAAGAAGAAAAATGCCTCTCATGGAGCTGGAGAGGAAACTAGCAGATCATGCCATGTTCACCATGTGCCCTTCCAGACAAGAAAGAA
This sequence comes from Tamandua tetradactyla, assembly GCF_023851605.1. NCBI lineage: Eukaryota > Metazoa > Chordata > Mammalia > Pilosa > Myrmecophagidae > Tamandua > Tamandua tetradactyla. Next base: position 17,416,480 of record NC_135335.1, on the reverse strand, counting down.
CACTGATTGTGTTCACCATGTGCCTTTTTATTTGAGAAAAGAACTCTGAACTTCATTGGCCTTCTTGAATCAAAGTATCTTTCCCAGGATGCATTAGATTGGATATTTCTATAGGTTTGTTTTAATTGGGACATCTTTTCAGCCTAAAAACTGTGAACATGCAACTTATTAAATTCTCCTTTTTGAAAGCCATTGATTTTCTGGTAGCTAGCAAATTAGAACAGTCATATATCAAAGCAAAACCCTTATTGATGTTCAACATCTGATGTATCCAAAAATTCAGTGTTCTAGTTTGCTAGCTGCTAGAACACAATATACCAGAAATGGAATATTGTGCTAGCTTCTTCTCCTGGCTTCCAGTTTCATGAAGCTTCCCAACAGGCATTTTCCTTCTTCATCTCCAAAGGTTCTGGCTTGTGAACTATATGCTTCATGGTGCTGCAGTATTCTCTGCTTTCTCTAATCTCCCATTCTCCAAAATGTTTCTGCCTTTATAGGACTCTAATAAACCCATCAAGGTCCACCCAAATGGGTGGAGACGTGCCATCATCTAATCCAGTTTAACAACCACTCTTGACTAAATCACATCATCCAGGGAGATGATCTGATTACAGTTTCAAAATACTGTATTGAATAGGAATTACTCTACCTTTATGAAATGGGATTTTGATTAAAACATGACTTTTCCAGGAGTTATACATCATTTTAAACCAGCACATTCAGTAATATTAAAGATAGAATGGATTCCAGAAGTATAGAAGAAATTTATACATGAAAGCAGTACATCTGAAAGGTGAATAAAATTAAACCGATACTATAGGATAATTTTTGCCTCATTTTGTGGAAAATACATTTAAACAACATGCATACTTACCTTATGAAGTTAAAACAAATACAATGAAAATATCATTTGAAGAAAGACATAGAAGGCAATTAAGAGAGGAGAAAAATTCTTTATATACAAAAAATATAAGAAATACTAATATACAGACAACTTGTCAAAACAGTGCTGCCTGCAGTAAAGATAGTATTCCATTCCTGCATATATTTCTGCACAGTCCATTACAGAAACCACTGCCCACGTGTACATAATGAGATCTTTAAATTTGACTGGCACTATTGAGGAGCTTAAATTTTAGTTTTAATTGATTGTGTTAACATCAATGTAAATTTAACAACAGTTTGAGGCTAGTACTTAGGATATTGCACAGCACAGATCTAGAATCTTGGAGGGGGCTGTTAAAGCTGGTGATTCTGAGGAGCTGAACTTTTAGTTTTGCTTGTTTTTTTTAAAGTTAATGTCAATTTGAAACTAATTCAAATCTAGGGCTTACAGTATTACATAGTATAGGCATAGAATCTTGGAAGGAACAGTTAAAATTACCGAAAGAGATTCAAAACTCAAATGATAAAATGACTTATTAAAGATAGGAAATGTAGATAATGAGGTAAAAGTTGCTTTGATACAACAAATGTCTGAATATAAGCAGGGCTTATGAAAGTATAAGTGAATGTGATATGCTCACAGCTTACTGTTTGGAAAACCCAGATGATCCCCCAAATTTTAAGACACAGGTCAACCAGTTTCTCAGAAAATTTTCAGAGGAGAGCACTTTACTCTTCTCTGTAGTTTCCACACTTTCCAGCTTATTACATAAACCCTATTTTGCATTTTATTTAAAAACAGTTAATAAATCTGAGAAGGGCTATATTCCAGGGTCACACCCTGATTACAAACATAATAAACCCAGTTAGGGCTGCATTCTGTGGATGCACACTCTTCATCTTGATAAGCTTTTCCAGAAAAATTACAAAATAAGAACCCCTATATGATGTTAGATAATATGGATATGAGGCCATTTTGAAGGGCAGGAAAGAGATTTATACATTCCTATTTCCTTCATAAGTGCTTCTGACTTGATTATCATGTAAGGAATCATTTTAGTCCTGGAGATAGAGAAAGGAGACAAAGACATTGACTAGATACCCTATAGACAACATGCCAGAATTCCCTCAAATAAATTTGGAAATATCAATAATTGGAAGATTGTGTTAGTTCACAAGCTGCTGGGATGCAATATATCAAAAGTGTAACCGCTTTTCAAAAGGGGGATTTAATAAGTTACAAGTTTACAGTTCTAAGTCTATGAAAATGCCCAAATTAAGGTTCCAACAAGAGGGTAGATTCACTCATGAAAGGCCAAATTGTCTGGAACATCTGCTGGCTGGGACATCATGTGACTGGCAACTGCTGGTCCCTTGCTCCTGGGCTTTGTTGTTTTCAGTCACTACATGCATGGGTTCCTCACTGCTGCTCTGGGGCTGGTTTTCATCTCTTGGCTTCTCTTGGCTTTCTCCAGATTCTGTCTTGCTTAACATCTCATGGCAATGTCTGCTGGACTCCAAGCATCTCCAAACATTTGTCTCTATTTTCTAAAGCAACTGTTCTCCAAACATCTACATCTGCTTTCTCAGTCAGCTCTGAAGTGTCTGTCATTTCTGTCTCTCCATGCAATATGTTTCCTCTTTTAAAGGACTTGAGTAAACTAATGAAAACCCACCCTGAATGGGCAGAGTTACATCTCCATCTAGTAAAAACATGACACCCATTATTAGGCACACTTCATCTCTGTGGGGATAATTTAATCAAAGCTTGTGCCCTACAGTATAGAATTGTATTGGAAGAAATGGTTGCTCCCACAAGATTAGATCAGGATTAAAACATGGCTTTTCTGGGACATACAATACTTTCAAACTGGCATAAAGATGAATAAATAAGGACATTTCAGAGTGTAAAATGATGTGAACAAAATAAAACAGGTTCCTGGGATAAAGAAGAGAGGATGGAGGTGGTAGGTTAAAAGCCAATTAGCACTCTTTTGATGAAGTTATGAATGTATCTATTCTACCAAAATGGAATGATAATTTTATAATTGCTTTTTGCATTTTTTGTTTTGTCTTTGTTTTTCTTTTCTTTTTTGTGTTTCATTTTTTATTGTCTAGAATTGTTTTTGATAAGTAGAAATTAAGTGAAAATTCTAGCACACAGCATGGTTGTAGCATGTGTTTATTGCCATTTCATTCACCAATTTAACATTTGAAAGGAATTCTAGAACCTCTATCTTCATTTGGTATTTTTCATTTTTTTCTCTGTGGTGGGTTTTTTTTGCATGACATGAATATGACAAACAAAAGTTAATTGAAATTTTAATCTGTTAATGTTCATATTCACACAGATACATAAAAATGTTTTATGTTTCAAAAGTAAATTGGATTTCCTTGACTTGTGATTATCCTTTTTTTTGATGGAGCTGAATGCACATAACATCAAATGAACTATATTGAAGTGTACAGTCAGTGGCATTTACTGTATTCACAGTGCTGTGCGTTGGCTTTATCTAGTACCAAAACATTTTTGTAATCCTCAAAGGAAACCCCACATCTACACCTATCAAACCTTATTGAACAATAGTCTTCTTTCTGTCTCTATGTATTTACCTACACTGGCTATTGTATGTAAATAAAGTCATTAAAATATGAACTTTTAGGTCTGCCTTCTTTAATTTAGCATGTTGTTTATTTGTTCATTGTTAAATGATGTGATTAATTCTTTCCTATTTCAGCTGAATGATATTTCATTGTGTGGATATAAAACATCTTCTATTCTGTTTTATGGAAGAGTTTGAAAATCATTGGTGCCAGTTCTTCTTTAAATGTTTTATTGATTTCAACAGTGAAGATGTCTTGATTTTTACTTCATGGGGAGGTTTTTGATTTCTGATTCAAATTCTTTGCTTATTATAGTTCTAAGACATTTTATATCTTCTTGAGTCAGTTTTTGTAATTTGTTTACTTCTAGGAGGTTTTGCTGTCCACACTATTTAACTTGTTGGATTACAATTATTTATAGGATCCTCATTCAATCTCCGACATTATTTTCTCATTTTTCTTACTGGTGTTTGTCAGTTGAGGTAAAGTCTTGGCAGTTTTATTGATGTCTCAAAGAACCATGTTTTGGGTGGGCCACAGTGGCTCAGCAGGCAAGAATGCTCGCCTGCCATGCCAGAGGCCCTGGGTTCAATTCACGGTGCCTGCCCATGTAAAAAAAGTAAAAATAAAAATTAATTAATTAATTAAAGAACCATGTTTGGTTTTGTTGATTTTGTCTTTTCTTTCCTCTTCTGCATTCTGTGTTTGTCCATTTTAATCTTTATTATTTTCTTCTTTCTCATAACATTGTGCTTAGTCTGCTCTCCTTTTTATAGATCTATGCAATGCATAATATGTAAAGTTGCATACATAATTGGGAATTATTTTTCTTGATTAAAGTAGGATTTCAAGATACAATTTGCTTGAACACTGCTTTCTTATCATCCCACAAAGTTAGTATATTGTATTATCATTTTCATTCATCTCAATATATTTTGTAATATCCCTTGTAATTGATTTTTCACCCACTGTTTGTTAAATGGATGTTTTTAATTTTCACACTTTTGTGAATTTTCTAGTTTTCCTTATGTTACTGACTTATGGTTCATTTCATTATTGTTTGGAAAGATACTTTGTGTGTTTCAGTCCTTTACAAATTTTATAGACTTATTTTGTAACTAGATATATGGTCTAACCTTGAGAATATCCCATGTGAGCTTGAAAAGAATGGATACTTGCTTCTGTTTTGTGACATGCTCTGTATAGGTCTCCTAGATCTAGGTGGTTTATAGCATTAAGTCCTCTATTACTGATAATAGTCTTACATAGCACAATCAACCCTTCTTTAAGTTTTGTCACAACTTACATCTTTATATATTTTGTTCCCCAATAACATAGCTTTGTAATTATTGTTGAATGCATTTGTCTCCGAGTCATATTGAGAAAAAGAGGTTTTACATACAAAAAAAATTCATTAATATCAGTAGTCTTAGTTTACCAGAGCTGCCATGACAAATATGGGCTTAGGTAACATGCCTTTACTGTCTCACACTTTGAAGGCTGGAAGACTAAAAGTGTCAACAAGTCCATGCTTTCTGTCCTACTTGGTAGAATTGTGGTGATGGAAGTCCTCTGTCACATTGTGATCTCTCTCCATTCTCTGGCTTCAATATCTGGTTCTTTCCTTCTCATCTCATGTTCAATTTTCTTTGCATATGAAATATCTCCTATTGGATTCAAGCCCAAATTCATTCCATTCTGCCAGAGAATATCCATAGATCCTATTCACAAATGAGTCCAGACCCTGACTTACCTTAGTATATTTGAAGATGTCATTTTCGAGTGGGTTTCACTAACATGAGTGTTCACTAACACTTGAATATGTTCTCTATGCATAGAGCATTCCATATGAAAAACACATTATGTAAAATGAAACACCTTTCCCTGTCTTAGTGCCTTTCCCTGTCTTAGTACCTTTCCCTGTCTTAGTGTCTTGGTTCTGTTGAAGTATTCCCTTATGCTTAGTTAAGCCCTTTAAACAACTACCTTTGTCTTCACTTATTTTTTTGAAGTTTTTTAAAAAATTTTTATTAATTAAAAAAAATTACAGGAAACACAAACATTCTTAATATGTGGTCATTCCATTCTACATATATGATCAGTAACTCACAATATCATCACATAGTTGCATATTCATCATGATCATTTTTTAGAACATTTGTATTAATTCAGGAAAAGAAATAAAAAGACCACAGAAAAATACAATGAAAACAGAAAAAAACATACACACCATACCCCTTACTCCTCCCTTTCATTGATCACTAGCATTTCAAACTAAATTTATTTTAATGTTTGTTCCCCCAATTATTTATTTTTATTCTGTATGTTCTACTCATCTGTTGACAGGGTAGATAAAAGGAGCATAAGACAAGGTTTCACAATCACACAGTCACACTGTGAAAGCTACACCATTATACAATCATCATCAAGAAACATGGCTACTGGAAAACTGCTCTACATTTTCAGGCAGTTCCCTCCAGCCTCTCCATTACATCTTGAGTAACATGGCGATATCTACTTAATGCATGAGAATATCCTCCAGGATAACCTCTCGACTCTGTTTGGAATCTCACAGCCATTGACACTTTACTCATTTCACTCTTCCCCCTTTTGGCCAATAAGGTTTTCTCAATTCCTTGATGCTGAGGTTCAGTGCATACTAGGGTTTTTCTCAATCCCTTGATGCTGTGTCCCAGCTCATTCTCAGATTTCTGTCCCACATTGCCAGGAAGGTCCACACCCCTGGGAATCATGTCCCACATAGACAGTGGGGAGGGTGGTGAATTTGCTTGTTGTGTTGGCTGGAGAGAGAGGCCACATCTGAGCAATAAAAGAGGTTCTCTTGGGGATGACTCTTAGGCTTAATTTTAAGTAGGCTTGACCTATCCTTTGTGGAGTTAAGTTTCATATGAACAAACCCCAAGACTGGGGGCTCAGCCTATAGCATTGGTTGTCCACACTGCTTGTGAGAATATCAATAATTCAACTTGGGGAGGTTGAATTTTTCCCTGTTCTCACCATTCCCCAAAGGGGACTTTGCAAATACTTTTCCAATCACTGATCAAATCACTCTGGGATTCATTGGGGGCATCACTCTGGACAAACCAACAAAATCTCCTGTCCTACCCAAGGTTCCATGTACTTATTTCTTTCAACCAAGCTATCTATATAAGTTATATTAGGAAATGCACTAGTCAAAATATAAATTTTGTACCAAATAAACATTTTTTGCTTTAGTCTCACACATAAGTTGAAATTTTAAAATATTTATTACCATCTATTTTCAGCACCCTGCAGTAATAACATTCCTTTGTTCTTCTTCATGCAAAAACGTTTTTTAAATTTGTACATTTAGTCACTGTCATTATACACTCTAGACAATCCTAGATTATACCATCTCTATCCTTGTTTATCTTTCTTTCTGATTTCATTTGTGCCCCCAGCTCTCCTCCCTCTATCATTCTCACATTCAGCCTCATTCAATGTTTTAACATATTGGTATTATAATTAGGTAGTATTGTGCTGTCCATTTCTGAGTTTTTAAATTGAGTCCTATTGCACAATCTGTATCACTTCAGCTCCAATCACCCAATATCTTACCCTATTTCTATCTCCTGATGGTCTCTGTTACCAATGAAATTCTCCAAGTTCATTCACCAATGTCAGTTCACATCAGTGATATCATACAGTATTTGTCCTTTTGTTTCTGGCTAATCTCACTCAGCATAATGTCCATAAGGTCCATCCATGTTGTTACATACTTCATAACTTTATTCTGTCTTACAGCTGCACAATATTCCATTGTATGTATATACCACAGTTTGTTTAGTCAGCTCTCTGTTGATGGACATGTTGGCTGTTTCCATCTCTTGGAAATTGTAAATAATGGTGCTATAAACATTGTGTGCAAATGTCCATTTGTGTCCTTGCCCTCTTGTCCTTTGAGTAGAGACAGCATATAGATGTGTCCCATTCCCTAATCCATTCTACCAGTCCATGTGCCCTGATTGGGAAACTTAATCCATCAACCTCAGTGCTATTACTGCCTGGGCAGTACCCTTCTCTACCACTTTGCCTTTTATGTGTCCTTCTAATTTTCCTTCTTTTTACCTTTACTCATGGTCTTCCTTTCTACACTCTTCTCCACACCTCTCTCTTCTGCCTTTGTATCTGTCTCTAGTGCTCCCTTTAATATTTTTTGCAGAGCTGGTCTCTTGGTCAAGAATTCTCTCAGTGATTTTTTGTCTAAAAATGTTTTAATTTCTTCCTCATTTTTGAAGGACAGTTTTGCTGGATATAGATTTCTTGGTTGGCAGTTTTTCTCTTTTAATGATTTAAATATATCATCCCACTGTCTTCTCATCTCCATGGTTTCTGCTGAGATATCTACACATAGTCTTATTGGGCTTCCCTTGTATGTGATGGATTGCTTTTCTCTTGCTGCTTTCAAGATTCTCTCTTTCTCTTTGACCTCTGACATTCTGATTAGTAAATGTCTTGGAGTACATCTTTGTGGATCAATTCTCTTTGGGGTAAGCTGTAGTTCTTGGATCTGTAATTTTAAGTCTTTCATAAGAGTTGGGAAATTTTCAGTGATAATTTCCTCCATTAGTTTTTCTCCTCCTTTTCCTTTCTCTTCTCCTTCTGGGAGACCCACAAGATGTATATTTGGGCGCTTCATATTGTCCTTCAATTTCCTGAGTTCCTGCTCATATTTTTCCATTTTTTTCCCTATAGTTTCTGTTTCTTGTCAGATTTCAGATGTTCCATCCTTGAGTTCACTAATCCTATGTTCTGTCTCTCAAAATCTACCATTGTAGCTTTCCATTGTTTTTTTTTTTCATCTCCTCTACCATGACTTTCATTCCCATAAGTTCTGTGATTTGTTTTTTCAGACTTTCAATTTCTTCTTTTTGTTCATTCCTTGTCTTCTTTATATCCTCCCTCAATTCATTGATTTGGTTTTTGATGAGGTTTTCCATATCTGTTTGTATATTCTGAATTAATTGTTTCAGCTCCTGTTGCTCATTTGAATTGTTGGTTTGTTCCTTTGACTGGGCCATATCTTCAATTTTCCTAGTCTGATTTGTTATTTTTTGCTGGCATCTAGGCATTTAATTACCTCAATTAGTTTATTCTGGAGATTGCTTTCACTTCTTTTACCTAGGGTTTTCTTGTTGGATGAATTTGTTGTCTATCTGTTCTTTGACATTCAGTTCAGCTTTATCTGGATCTCTAGCTTAGGTTTTGTTTAACAGAGGAGAATTTTTCAGTTCTTGTTTTCTTGTTTCTTTCCCTGCTTGTATGGTTCCTTTCCCCCCACACACTAAGAAGGGTCTACTTAGGTATTACAGACCCCAACTGGATTTTCCCAGACCAAACTGGCCTCCTGTCAGGAGGAAAGAGTCACCTGTGTTGGTTTTCCCTGAGGGTGAGACCCAGCAGGTTGAAAGACTTTCCTGTGAAGTCTCTGAACTCTGTTTTTTGTATCCTGCCCAGTATGTGGCACTTGTCTGCCTGCAGGTCCCACCAGTGTAAGCTGATGTGGTACCTTTAACTTTGGCAGACTCTCCCTGCTGGGGTAATGGTGGAGACAGAGGAGAGGTTGTAGGCTGGTTTTAGTGGCTTCAAATTACCAGGCCCTGTGGTCTCAATTTCTTGAGGGAGGGATTCCATCTGAGTTTGGCTTCACCCCTCCCCTGGAGAAGGCAAAGTCTCCAGACAAGCTCTCAAACAACCTTGTTTCTGCTTATGTTGAGGCAGTTGCAGCCTGAGAAGTCCTGCCACTGAATCCAGATGCAGTCAAGCCTTTGTAGAAGCACATCCAGGAAAACCTCTGTTTCCTTTTTTTTCTTTTTCCATCAACCCTGCTGCCTCAGCTCTGGGTCAAAAATGAGTGCCCTCCACTTTGACCAGGTTCACCTGAGCTGGGGGCCTATTTCTAGTAATCAGAACTTGTTAATTAATTCTGCAATTGGCATTTAGTAGGACTCAGCCCCTGCTGCTGTTAAATTCCTTTTCCTTTCCCCTTGGGAAGCAGCCTGTGGGGGAGGGGCACCAGCCACTGCAGCTTGGGGAACTCACGGTTCTGGGGGGACTCACAGCCAGTCCAGCTTGTCCAGACTGGGGTATGCTGTGTGTCTGGTCAATGAGGTGGCTCAGAACTGTTTCTGGTTATTTAGTAGTTTTTCTGGAGGATGAACTAAAATGCACACATTGTTAAGCCACCATCTTGGCCTGGAAGCCATTTTTTGAAGTTTTATCATCACAGTGATGTGGCAACATAGGTTCTTCTTGGTTGTTTTCTGAATGAGCACAAATGGTTTCAAAACACATACTTGGCTTTCTTGATTCCCCTTAAAAACAAGTTTTTCAAAATATTTATTCTCTAAAATAGGCCTCTTCAGCTTTCCTAAACAGGATTTTGATGTGTTTATTATTTACATCACTGGGCCTCTTTTACCCAGGCAGCAGAGATTTCTCATTCTCATTCTAATGTTTTCAAGGAACATCCTCCAATTTGCCACTATTTTTGTCATGACAGAGTTCTAAGACCAAAGAAAGGCAACAATCTTGCATGTAACCTTCAGGAAATGTCCTGAGAGGTTAAATGAGACAAGCACAATTTCTTGAGATCTAAATCTCCCTGCTACCTCTGGAATCAGGAACAGGAACTAGATGTTGCTGTCTTCAGAACCATCCCACACTTGAGATGTGGGGTTATAGGACTAAGTAGAAATGCTGCAAGGTCTTTCCTCATTTGTTACCTTTTTGATTCAACCTTCAATGTGGTTGCTATACACTGTGACTATTTGTTATGACAAATATAATTTTGACCATTTATTCTTTTTATTCATTGCTTCTGAGAACAGAAGATCCATTGGAGCTTTCTAATCTGATGTTTTTGTTGATATTATGAGCTGCACAATTTCAAGTGAGAATATCACCCATATTAAATCATTGCTTCTAAGACAATGGATTTTAAGACCTCTGCATCTTGACATTATTTGTCTTCCTTTTATTATGATATCTAGAATCCATTGCCAGAGATTCTGATTTAATTGTCCTTGGTTTTGAAATTGACATTCAGAATTTAAAAGATCTCAAGATTATTTGAATAAGCATTGAAATTTGAAAGCCACTTCCATAAAGAAGTGGAGACCAAAACAGGACCTTGCAATTTACAGTGTGAGCTACATATGCCTTTTGTATCACACATCTTAAGAGCTTGCTAGAAAGGCAATTTCAAAGGTTCCTCCACAAACCTACTAAATCAGGAACTGAATTTTTACAAGATTGCAGAGATTCATGTGATTGTTGAAGTATGAGCAGCATTGGTTCTCAAGTGTCTTCAGCTTCCCACACCTATGCAGAAAAGTGAGGATACTGCCACTGTCTCTTTCTGTTCATGTGCAAAAGCATCTCTGCTTAGAAGAGAAAATACAGATGGTTGCCAAGAAAAATTAACATTTTGTAGTGAACTTTTGCTGTCCCAAACTGTTTCCCTTCTTTTGGATGTTGAACCAAAATGAAATAGTCTTAGGTTGAGATACTGAATAATACAACCACCAATAGTGTAATAAACAAGAATTCCCCCATACCTTAATTCTTCACATCCTCAACCTTATTTCTGAGAAGTATGTATTTTCAGTTATTTTAAGACTTCTTTATATTTTTCAGTTTTCAGTGATATTTTTGTTTTTAATTTTATCTTTCCAATTTTATACTCATCTTTACATACCTCCATGTATCAAATGATGAGTATTCTCATTTGCATGCTATACTTGCCCAACTCCTCACCAGAAACTTATCCCAAAATAATTATATCATGAATCTTGTTAAATGCAATTAGTGTTTATATTATTTTTGAATAGTTATAAAACTTTTATTGCTGCTTTGTAGTTTTTTTAATTAAAAAATTATTCTGGAATCAGCTGTTGTTTTTAAGTTGTCCTTTTCTTCACTTTCATTTCATCTAAACATCATCCCTAATATGCAAAATAATTGTAAAATTACTCCCAATCATTTAATTTCAAGTTATAATCTATTATATATAAATTTTTCACGTGAAAATCCTCCTTTTGGCAGCCCTCTCTATTGTTACTTCACTGCTGAGTTTTGTGGGCCTGCTGGGACCTACATTCTAGTGCACAGTATTTCTCATGCTTTTGCATATTCTTTAGTTCTTTGAATTGGTTGCCCTAATTGAGCAGTCCATGGCCTTACCATTTTTGCACTTCTTCCTTTATAGTAACTATTTTGGAATAAATTTCTCATCAGCCAGTTGTAAATAAAAAGAGAATTGGTTATGACCATGGATGCCTGCCTTTTCTTATTTGATCCTCACTCATTTGGGTAGTTTCATTATCTTAGAAAGACAGAAAACTAAAAGACTGATTTTCCTCTTAGAGTTTTATAAGCTTTCTCTCATGAAGTGTTGATGCTGATATCTGTTTACATTTATTATCTGTTTACATTTGTCATCTGTGTTTCTTTTCATGTAAGCCTTGAATCTTCTGAACATGCCAATATTTCTGAAATAGGGCAATACTGAAGCTGTATCCATTTTCACAATCTTCTCCTACATCTTCATTATGATACTAGTCAAGATTTTGTAACCTTTTCTCGTGGGCCTGATTAGTATATTTTTTTCACAGCAGGGTTCAGACCAAGATACAGTGTCTCTTCAGGAGGGCAGTGTTTTGGGTGTCTGGTGGTTCTTGAAGAATTGGATAAGAATCTTTATAAATATATGATGTAGTTGCTTAAATTAGGGTCATAAGTCTATGTCTTTTGTAGTCTCACCCTGCAGGGATCCACAGCATTGAGACTATTTATCAGGGAGACAGATGGGTAGTGATATGGCAGGAAAGTAGCAGGAGGATTGGAATTGTCATGAAACATTTTCAGTCTCAAAACCACCCATGACCTCAAGCAGTTACTGAATTTAGGCCATAAGTGCTTTACTACTATGCCAGTTACCCACAGAGAGATTTTGATTCCTTGCTTTACCTGAAATGGTGGCCTTAGTGGTCATGTGGTGAGATTGGAGCCATGTTTGTTCCCAAGCAGTTTGTGTGTACCTGATCTCAGTAGCACATGAATAATCTAACTTGTTCTGTGGGGGTGGCCATAGGCTCTGCTGCATTAGTACTTGTTCACACAGTCACCTATTCCTGGAACTCCTTATGACAACAATATCCTGCATGGCCTTCTTTTAGATACTCACCTAGGTTTTAGAGGTTTGAATACTGAAGCCCAACCTTGTTACCTATCAAGAGCCTGCCAAAACCTCTGTGTTTCCACCAAAGTACACACCACTAGTAATATATTTTTCTTAACTCTCTTGACCCAAATATACTCCAAATGGGCAGGTATCAATTCTGTTTATCTCAACATTGTGTATCACCGTATGGCATGTGAAAAGTCTCTGAAACTCTATTGGAAGAATGGCAGATATTTTGATTTAGGAATTTGTTCTTTATGAATGCCCATGTTTTGGGATTAACGTTGAGGGAAAACATTTGTAAGTATTTGAGGAACTCTGAAGAAGCCATTCCCACTCGAGAAATGCCAGCAATTAGGCAGTGTCTGGGAGCTTCCTAAGGTAGTTTCATTGGTGATTAAACAAAAGCCATCAGTATTCACTGTCACAAACTGAACTGGGGAACACCTGAACTGGTATAGCCAAGGATGGGACAAAAAAAAGAGAATTGTTTGATCCCAACTGTTTGAATTTGTTAGGATTTGAGACTATTTTCAGGTTAAAAATCTTTTAGGACATAATTTAAGCCATAGCAATGACAGTAAATTTTCATAAATAAACAATTATACAAAGCATATTTTTGTCTCATGCTCTTTGGGGACCCATTAAATGAGCTAAAAGATTTTCTATTTTATTAAAATTATTTCCAGCTTCATATCTAAAATAATGAAGAATATTTGCTTGATTCCTTAAACTATGACTTCTATTTTGATTATCCCTTGTTAGCTATTTTAATAAACTGTTCAGATTTTTCAACATTGTAGAATTTATCAGGATAATATTGACATTTTCTGAATTCATCCCATGAGGTTTTTAATCTTGTTAGAATTATTCTTTCAAGGAATATATCATTGACTTGAAGACCTTTGATACTATTTCAAGTTTTTGGAAAATTATGAATTTTCCTTTTCCTCTTTAAGGATTGTTCTGTTGCCTATGATTGGGATATTTTAATCAGGATTCACACATTTTCACATAATTCTGTTCAAACTGAATTCAATGTTTTCTAATTTGATACAATATGTTAGAATCAAACTTCATACTTCTCATAAAGAGGGTCTGACTGATCACTCCCTGAACTCAGAAAAAATTATTTGTCTAAAACTTAATAATACATTGTTGCTATTATAAATAAATGTGTTAATTGAATATCTTTATTGAGCTTCAAAACACTCTACATCAACTATTTATTTTACCATTCAGAATAAGAAGTTGCTTAAAATACCACCTACATTTTTCAGATGAAGAAATTAGTTTTCCTTGGCACAAATTGGTCATATTTAGTGATGCTTGAATTTATCCTGGGGCTCTACAAGCATGAGTTGCATTTGGCCACAGAGATCATTATATTCAGTCCTGGCCTTCAGATACTCTCAGTCTTAAAGTTCTTTTGCCTTTTAGTAGCATGCCTATTTCTGGTGTATCTTAGCATTAGGTGTCCACTACCCCCGTAACAACTGCCAATTGTTGAGCTCCCCTAAGTGGCATATTGAAGGTTTCCAAGTTGTAATGGCCCTCAGAAACAATTTTTACTGCAGAGATAGGCTCTTATAGATTGAAGTTTCTGGTTCCCAGGAGGAAACTCTTTTACTATGTTACATTGGAATTATTCCCCTGTATATGAGGCTGTGACACCAGGCTATCTGTGGCATTTCTCAAAAATTTTAGGCAATCCCTTTAGGTCTTTCAGGTCAATTCCATTCCCCAGGCTTAATAAATACTCTTTTACACCCTTGCCATGTCTATGAACCTCCACATTCTTACCTTTCCACTCAAATTCAGCAGCTCATTTGAAATCTATTTGAGAAACAAAATAGGTACTTTTGAGGTAGGTATTTTGAGTCATTAAATTTGAAAATATTCTTCTGCTGGCATTTCTCCATAGAAGCTGAGGCATCATCCTTTATCCCAGTTCACTTCTTTACTTCTAACTTTGTGTTTGATTCCCATCCCTTGCTAAAGTATCATGAATTGTATATCGTTATTTATAAATAATATTTTATCTTAGAATCTACTCTATCTAAAATCTGATCCAGATTCTTTGAATTTCAACATGTTCTAAAATCTTCCATTCTGAAACTTGATGAGCCACTAAAACACTTTTGAATTTTTATTTACAGCTGCTGACCTCTCATGTATTTTTCAGTGCAAGTTGAGAACAGAGTCCATACATCAGATTCTCTCCTCATCCCACCCTTCTCATCCTCTCCAATCTGAGTCTTTATTCCCTTTAATTCATGGACATCAGTCTTGACCACAGTAATATTTTCATCAATATAGCAGTCTCATGAGATTTTTTCAGCCCTCAGCTTATTTCATCCTCAGCAGAATTTGAGTAATTCCTGCTTATGAAATCTTCATTTTTCTCCAGACAATTTTGACTGTTCTCACAGGTTAGATTCCCAGAACCTAATATGTAGGATATTTATTTGGAAGTGCTCTTGGGATAAATGTGGTGGAAAAGAGAGGAGAGAAAGAAATCCTGAGCAGAGGGAAAATTGAATCTGCAAAGCAACCTTATTACTGACATGGCCCAGTATATGCATACTAAACTGAACTAGAATGGCCATGACTACATACCCTGGTCTCCATTAATCACCCTGGGAATGTGTGACCTTACAGCATGTGATTTTCTGCAGGTGAGGCAATCCTCAAATATCCAAACAAATAAAGGATATTGTCATACTGTTGATAACATTCAGAATCTGAGCAAGAAATTTTTCACATAAGAAGGATCTTGGACCATTTACATGTCCATTTAGTTCATCTCTTGTCTCACTTGGATCTGTCTTTATCCACGGAGGTGTTCCCCCAGGCATCTCTTCCCAAAGGAATCTGCAACAGGAAGTACATTTACAGATAATGCTACCTTGGCTTCAGGTGTTCTTGGGGCCAATCAGTATCCTTCTATCTTGTGCATTCTAGATTTCCCTCACCACCATATGGCACCTCTTTCAGTCTCAGATCTTACCCTTGATGGGTCAGATCTTTTTGTCACAATGCCTTGTTCAGGCAGGGTTTGCTAAATTTTCCATTTATTAATGAAGTTTGACAGGAGAATATAGAGAGGTACCTAAGTAAATCATGTAGGTGCCAAACATATTCTTTCCTCATGTAATATAACAGCATACCTTCTTCCCCCGATCAAATTGATCACGCTTGGCAAGATAGGGATCCCTATTCTTGCCTGTCAGTCCCTGACATTAAACAGCAAAAAGTACCTAGGTGTGACTAAAGCAAAGAGATCAATGGCAGAATTCTTGACCTTATGTCTTTCAAATACATATTAGAATCAGTTTATCAGTGTTGTCAGTGTATTTGGTGTGAATTTTGGACAGAATTTAATCATTAATTTGGCACATAACATATTAATATATTGAGCCATATGCTTCATGTTTGTAGAACTATATAAATTTTATTGTTCCTTTTTCAAATTGGAGAACAATAATGAATTGCCTCTTTGTCAGTTTTAAACTGTTGTGTTCCTCAGAAAAGAAACCTAGCAGACATCACCAAATGCCTTCCCAGCTGACAGAGAAACCCTGAACATCATCAGCCCTTTCTTGAGTCAAGAGATCTCTCTCTGGATGCCTTAGTTTGGTCATTTTATGGCCTTGAACAGTAGTCTTGTAAATTAATAAATTATCTTTATAAAATCCAAACCACTTCTGGTATATTGCATTTCTAACACAATTAGCGAACTAAGACAGATATTGGTACAAGAGATGTAGACAGCAGTGGTTTGCAAATGCCAAATATCTTTGAATGGCTTTTTAAATTGATAAGAGAAGATTCTGAAAGAATTGTGAGGACCTTTATAGTGAAGGCTTACATTGTTTAAAGAGACTGTTGGCAGAAATGTGGACTCTAAAGATTCTTCAAATAGGTCTTAGACAGAAATGGTATATGTGTTATTCCAAACTGGAAGAAAGGTGATCCTTGCTTTAAAGTGGCAGAGAATTTAATCAAACTGAGTCCTGGTTGTGAATGGAAGGAAAGATTTAAAAGCCACAAGCTAGGATACTTAGCTGAAGAGTTACACAAATGTGGACATTGTGGCCTAGTTTCTTCTTGCAGGTTATAGTGAAATGTGACAGGAAAGAGATAAACCAAGATCTGAACTTTTGTGTACAAAGAAACTAGAAATTGATGGTCTGGAAAAGGCATTGATTCCAGAAAGGGAGACCAAAGATAATAGTGCCTCATGTGAGATTTAAACAAACATGGAACTTGTAAGCTACTACAGAAAGAGCAAGCATTGGAGATGGAATTATCCAGGGAGGATTTGTGGAAAGTCCTATCAACTGATAGGTATGATCCCAGTATTCTGCCTAGAAAATCAACAAGAGTTGACTGTTGATCAACAAGAGTTGTCTTTCCCTAGCCAGTCTGCACTAAAAGGGATAGAAAAAAAACAGATTGAAGGAAAAATAACTTCAAAGGCAGAACCATGGAAGCTAAGGTCTAAAACCAAGAAAATTCACGCCAGGAAAACAGGCCTCCATGCATTTGGAGAGTGTGAGTTTGCCCTGAAAGCAGAGGGCAGGTCTTCTGCCTCAATGTTCAGGAAGAGTTTTGGTGACTGGGACTCAGAGAGGGTGGAGCTCATTCCTTGTGGTTGGGGAGACCCTTGCTGCTCCTCTATTTTTCTGAGGAGTTTTAGAGTGTACCCTAGAGATGACAGAGAACCCAGGTGCTCTACCAATGCTTGTTGAGGGTAGAAACAAGAAAATGGTGCTCTATCCAGTGCTCCCCAAGGTTGTACCCTTCACCTCAGTGTTTGCAGAGGGCAGTGTTTCTAATGTCTGAAAGGGTGGAACTGCTGCTTTCTATAGCCATGAGGATAAATGGCTCTCAGATTTTGAAGTGTGATGTAGTTTGCCCTGTAGTTTTTGTAAACTGTTTGAGCCACTGAACTTTGTTTTCCTTCAATTCCTCCCAATTGAAATGATAATGTTGACCATTTGACTGTGCCTTTTGTAAATGTTGGTAACAGATAACTTGTTCTGAGGTTTCAGCTCCAGACACAGGGGAGAATTTTGCCTTGGGACAGATTCTGCCTATTATTGAATTTGATGAGGTGTTTCACTGGTTCTGACTTTGTATTCCATTTGTATTGTTAGGAAAATGCTTTAAGGCTTTGTGATACTGTAATGGAATGAATGTGTTTTATGTATGGAAAGCCTATTTGTTCTCCTTGGGGTCCAGAGGGAAGGATTTGTTGCTTTGACATTGTTGTGTACCCCCCAGAAAACCATGTTCTTTAATCCTGATTCATGATTTTTGGGTGGAATCACTTTTTATGTAATTTTATTGAGATGTATTCACACAGCATACAATCTATCCAGAGTACACAATTGAAGGCTCACAGTATCATCATATAATGCATCACTACATTCATTTTTCTAATCATCACATAGTTATGTATTCATCACCATGATTACCTGCATCACCTCAGGAAAAGAAATGAAAAGAAAAAATCATAAATTCCATACCCTTACCCTCCCCTCCTCATTTAGTACTACAATTGCAATATACTCAAATTTTTTACCCCTCATCCCACTCATTATGTAATTATTTATGTCCTTAAGTTTTACTCATCTGTAGGGTGGATTATTTTTTATTAAAATATATCCATGGAGATTTAAGCCACCCAATTGTGGGTGGGACCTTTAATTAGGTTGTTTCCATGGAGATGTGGCTCCATACATTCAAGCTGGGCCACCTATTGGAGTCTTTTAAGAGAGAACCAATTTAGAAAATGCTTCAGAGCCAACACAGAGAGAAACACTTGTACAGAAAGAAAATTCCCCTTGGGAGACTCTCTGGAATCCAGAATCCATTTGAAAGGGGTATCAAGGTGAGAAAGCTAGCAGACATAATCATGTGCCTTCCCAGATGAAAGGGAAACCTCACACCTCTGGAATGGCAGGCAAAAATTCTGCCACTGAGCCACCATAGCACTACTCTAGACTGGCTTTTAAAAAAAATTACAATACCAAATTTTGGCTAAAATGGAAAGCAACTGAAACTCTCATACATCACTGGTGAAAATGCAAAATTGTACAGAAACTTGGGATAAGTCTGATAGTAGAAAAACTGAACATACCTATATCATATATATCATATGACCCAAATTTCCACACCTAGCCATTTATATTAAAGAAATGAAAACCTATGTTAACAAACATATCTGAGTGCAAATGTCTATAGCAACCTTATGCATTATTGCCCCAAATTGGGAAACAATCTAAGAATCCTTCAACTTGTGAATGGTTAAACTGTGGTACATTCATGCAATGAAACATCACTCAGCAACATTATACATATAGCAAGTATGGATCTCAAATACATAATGCTGAGTGAAAGATGTCACATTAAAAATACCTCATTCTGTATGATTTCATATACATGACATTTGCCTGCCCATGCGAAAAAAAGAATATATTTTAATTTGAGTATATATTTTTAGCAAAAATATGTACCTTATATAGACTACACTAATGTTCACATCCTTAGAGAGTGGTGGTTGATTACAAGCCCTTTCATAGATGAAGTAGAGCCCTTCTACATGTAGATTCTCCAGAATACTTACACAGCATGTAAAAATCAATAAAGAGTGGATTCTCTGGGAAAAGATATATAGGTTGGTTTTGGACTTTAGGAGGAATTAAAGGATATCTGTATGATTTATACAATTTGATGGTAATGATGGTATTAAAGAAGACATGTGTTGATTATATGTATCTCTCATCTGAATTAATGAGAGTATGTTTTGGATTATAGACTGATCACACTCTCAACTTCATTAAAGGAGAGTCCTCCATGAAAACGTTACCTTTTCTAGACTGATAAAGAACCTCTGAGTGTGCAATTTGATGAAAGCAAGAGAATTTAATCAAACTGGTTGTGTAAATCAATAAGTATTGATTTACTTGCATTTTTGGCCTGTTTGGCCTCTGTTTTATAACGAAGAGAATTTTAACCAAAAAGGGCAGTCCTTATTTACTTTCTAATTATGGAATTTGACTGCAGGCATTTAGGCCCAGGCTATTTGAGGTCAAGTTAGCTATTAGTGGACAAACACTTTCTCTAGATTCAAAATTCATTAGTACTTTTCTCAGGGAAACTTGCCTAAAATCATTCAAGGAATAAATTCATGAATACAGACTAGTAGGAAGCACAGACAAATAAACTAATACATGAATAATGACAAATTTTATGAGTTACCTGAAGGAAAGGAACTCAGTGTTTAAACCTGGCTCAACATCTTAGTCATCTCTGTGTGGAGTAGGGACAAGGCAGGACATGAGAAATCTTGTTCTCAGTAAATATATATTGATATGAGAAAGTGTAGGTTATGTTGGACAGTAAATATCAGGTGAGCCAAAGTTTATATTTGGGTTGTGGATTGAATTTTATGAAAGTTCTCACATTGGAGGAGAACCTGGGCATGGGACATAACTGTGAGAACAAACTATATGAAAAGGAGATTTTCACAACAAGATGCATCATCTGATTATTGAAATAAGAGGTGACATTCAGATAATGGTGTAAGCCTTAAGGAATTTGAACTGGGAAGCAAGCAGGAAAAATTTAAACTCTGGCTGTGTCTTTTTCTAGCCATGTACTTTTCTAAGATTGCAAGCCTTAAAAAAGTTTCTGGTTTTCTAAGGTTTCTGAACCTCTTTTCATTTAATTTTTTAAATAGGTAAATCTGCCTTAATTAATATGTTAATTTAAAGATTAAATTAATGTAATTCTCCAAAGGCATTTAATACAATGTTGTTTATGTGATTTCAGGAACAAATACATAAGTTAACCTGACTGTTTTCAGAAAATATCATTTGTCCATGAAATAATTATATAATTATTAATGGTGTTAATAAAAGTTTAAAACATAGAAGATCTTCCACATCTATAAATTATGAAATGAAAGATGTTACAACTGAAAACTATTAATACAAGAAGTCAACTGCCATTTTACTAATTTCAAAGTGAGGTATGGGTTTTATTCCAAATCCTTAATTCTATTTCATTTGAGCCTCCTGAACCTATCAGGATTGTGAGATGTCATGACACATGTGCATATGCTACTTTTTTGATGCAAGGGATTTTCAGGACTATATTTGTAATACAGCAGCCATCCATTGATCCCTCAAAGTGGAACAAGTCCTTGAAAATAAATTACATTGTTTCTTGGTTATCTAAATGCAGAAGGATGAGATCATAAGTAAGTATTAAAAGAGTGATATTATTAGATATTTAATGTGGAAGAACCAGAAAAATTTCAGGCAAATATCCTCAGAAGGACAGCTACAAGGCAAAGTAGGACTGGAGTGAGAGTTGAAAGGATGGGGGTGGATATTTCAGAAGCCAGAAATATTGATAGCTGAGAAAATCCACAGTGATTTCTCTGGATGTGGAGACCAAATGTTTTGAGTCAGGAAGGAAATGGAAAATCTCTGAAAACCATGGGCTGATGAAGACATAAAACTCAATGATATTCATCTTATCTGTACAAAGAAGTTATTCTCTTAGAGCATATTACATGTTCCTGTTTATTAGATTGGGGTCATTCCCAGGTGGAGGATCAGGAGTCATGAGAGTTGTGTCTGAAAGTCAAGGATAAGTCCAGAATCTAATAGCTTCTTTCTACATTCTCAGTTTTGCTTACCTGGTGCTTATCTTGTTGTGAGTGTAAACCCAGAGGAAGACAATTCTCAGCTGAGCTGTTGACCATGCAGCCACTGGTGAGTAAGGAATACTTCTTTTTACTGAAATTACCATGTGTTTTCAACAGATGGGCATAAATATTTGTGCTAGTTTGAAAGGATTCATGTGCCCTAGAAAAGCCATGCTTGAATCCTAATCAATCTTTTAGGAGCAATGGTTTCCTCTAATACCTGTTCAGTACTATATGTTGGAAACTTGATTAGGTTATCTTCATGGAGATGTGGTTAATCACTTGTAAATATTATACTTGGTTAGATGGAGACATGTTTCCACCAATTCTATATAGATCTTGATTAGTTTAGTGGAATCTTTTAAAAGAAGAAGGATTTGGGGGAATGCTTCAGAATGACATAGCCACATGAAGCAGAAAGTCCACCAATCAGTGACCTTTGGAGATGAAGAAGAAAAATGCCTCCCAAGGAGCTTCATGAAGCAAGAGGCCTGGAGAGAAAGCTAGCAGACACCATGTTTGCTATGTACCCCACCAACTGAGAGAGAAATGCTGAATGTCATCACATTCTTGAACCAAGGTATCTTTCCCTGGATGGAAAGATTGGACATTTGTATAGACTTGTTTTAATTTAGACAATTACACAGTCTTAGAACTGTAAACTAGCAGTTTATTAAATTATCCTTTTAAAAAGCTGTTCCATTTCTGGGATATTGTATTCTGGCAGCTAACAAACAAGAACAATATTCTAACCTCACCTAGAAGCTATTTAGGGATCTGAGCTAAAGTTGTATTTATACTGGCCTCTGGGATGGTGATTATTGAAATTTGCTGTTTAAATTTCCAACCTGTTGTACTGAATAAGGATTAGAAGAGATTGTTGTTCTCACAACATTTATTAGGATTAAAACATGGCTTTTGCTTTTCTAGGGCACATAAATCCTTTAAAACTGGCACATTCCACCCTCTGGACCCTAAAAAAGACATGTTTTCTCTATATACAAAATGCATTCATTGCATTAAAATGTCAGAGAACCTTAAACCATTTCAGTAACATTACAAATAACAGTACAAGGTTAAAACCAGTAAAAGTCTCATAGAAGTCAACTACAGGTATGGACAGTTGTAAGACAAAATTTCCTTCTGGGTCTGGACCTGTGAAACTCAAACAAGTTATTTTCTGCCAACATACAAAGGAGGAAAAGTCATAGGATATATGTACCCATTTTCATAGGGAGGAAGGAACACATGGGTCACAGGACCCAAGCAGGCTCAAAAAACTGTAGGGAAAATTCCATTAGATTTCAAAACTGAGAGTCATTTATCTTTGAGGCTTTAGAAAGCAGCAGTCCCACCCTTTTTGCAGGCCTATGCTTGCCTCTCTGAATTCAACCTTGGGAGAAACTGGAGAGACCACCTTTTACTCAGCTCTACCCTCTCTAGGCATCAGGGCCACACCCAGCTTCCCTGCAAGCTTTAGGGTACACTCTCAACCCCTCCATGTGGTGGCATCCCTATTCTCCCCAATACCCAAAGAGTGTGCTGCACCCTCTCCAAGGCCTAAGGCATCACCACTCTTCACTGCAATGAGGTGAAAGGCCCATCCTCTTCCTTTGGGGCAAACTCACCCTCTACACACGCTTGGATGGGTCTACTCTCCTAGCCTGAGGTGTCTTGACTTCAGACCTCAGCCTCCATGATTCTACCTTTGAAGTTATTTTTCCTCCAATGTTTCCCTTCTCTATCCCTCTCTGTTCTGACTGCCAGTGGTTCTTTTTACACAGCTCCTGCAACACTTTCATTGACTTTCTATAAAATAGTCTCATATCATGTCCATCAGACATAAGGAGTTTCCTAATATCTGTCTTGGATAACTTCATGTCCAATTCTGGCTTTCTCTGAAATGGCTGTCAGTTTCCACATTTGGTTAAATCTTCATGTGGGGCACTGTTCTCTGGAGTCTCCCTTACCAGAAGGTCAGAATTTTCCAGAAAATCAACATCTGGTTTCTGGGTACCCAAGAATTCAGGTTTCAGCTTATCCCTTTCCTGTTGCATTTTGCTATAAGCTATGAGGAGAAACTAGGTTGCACTTTCCACATTTAATTTGGAAATCTCTTCTACTAAATTACTAAGTTTATGGGTTTTAAAATCTGCCTTCCATCCAAATCCACAGGTCAATTGTGCCATATGATCTGCCATTTTAAAACAAGGATTACCTTCTTTGCAGTTTGCAATAACACATATCTCATTTCTGTCTAAAGCATTCTAGGCCTTCTCTATCAAGCTGCTCACCCTCTTCCAGAATCTCCTTATCCATTTTAAAAGCCACTGCAACATGTTTGGTATTTGTAAATTGCAGCACCCCACTTCTCTGATACCAAAATCTGTTCTGGTTTGCTAGATGACAGGATGGAAAATACCAGAATCAAAAGAATGGCTTTTAACAAGGGAATTTAATAAGTTGCTAGTTTGCAGTTTTAAGGCTGTGAAATTGTCCAGTTAAAATATGTCTATGAAAATATCCATTCTCAGACATCCAGGAAAGATATCTTGGTTCAAGAAAGCTGATGACATTCAGCAGTTCTCCCTCAGGTAGAAGGGCATATGGCAAACATGGTGTTATCTGCTGGCCCTCTTTCCAGGCCTCTTGCTTCATGAAGCTCCCTGGGAGGCATTTTCCTCTTTCATTTCCAAAGGTTGCTGGCTGGTAGACTCTGTGGTTCTCTCATCCTTCTGTCATGGTTCTGTACCTCTCTTCTTGTTCTCAAATGGGACTATGTCTGAAATGTCTCCTCTTATATAGGATTCCAGCAAACTAATCAAGACCCAGGTAGAATGGGTGGGGACTCATCTCCATCTAATCAAGCTTAGTACCCATAATTGGTGTCATGTCTCTTTAATGAGAATCTAATCATGTTTCCAACCTATAATGATGAACAGGGATTGAAGAAACCATTGCTCTCACAAGATTGATTAGGATTTAAACATGGATTTTCTAGGGTACATCAGTACTCTCAAATTGGCACAATGATCATTCATCAATAAGTAATCTTTCCAGCACAAGTTTGTTGCAGACTTCATTAAGACTCTGTATTCACTGAAGAACTGAGAGGTTTGTTCTCATTCAGCCTATGTCCTCTTTAGAAAAATAATGTACTCGTTGATCCTGTTAATGCCTGCAAATGGCTTTGATGTACAGTGAGCTTAGTTGAGTAATAGCAGATATTTATAGTTTGTAGGCAGGCTGGTGCTCAGCAAGTGAGTTCATCAGTACAGGGTTACAGTTGCTAAGGTAGAGGGTTTTGCATTGTTGAGAGAAACAAATGTGAGGATTAGTTAATAGAAGGAAAAGAGGAATCATTTATTTTCCTCAAATCATAACTTCTTAAAATTTTAATATTGTATATTTGTACATTTTTAAAACTTTCCAAATGGATACCTAAAATTTTCCCTTTCTTTTGTTCTCATTGCTCTATTCCCTTTATTTTAAGGAATTTACTCAAATTTTGTAAATAGAAGTAATGAAAAGAAGTGTTGTTTCTTTAATGTTAGCTTACATTCAGGAGTATAGGAAGTAGGGTAAAATTCATGGCCCTGGGAAATTTTGTGATGAATTGAAGAGACCAGAATGGATTGAGGGCCTTCTTTTATTGTTAAACATAAAGAGGAGGGGAAGATAATAAAGAGAGGATGAACATGGGTTTTGAAGATCCCAAGGAAAATTGAGTTTGAATGATCTCATATCGCTGGAATGGGGAGCTGGGCTTATCCTTCAGTATAAGAGTTTCAGGAGTCTGTGAAGTGAGCCACTGATCCATACTTGTATTTTATGATAAATACCTGAAGCTATGGAAAATTTAATGAGGCAGCATATATGATTCCAACTTATCCATGATACCTATTTAGTTCTGTAGAATGTTATATTTAGCTGCAAAGTTTGTTGCCATTCTATTGAATAATATACCTGTATATTAAGTTCGGATGCAACATACTTTACACATAAGCTCATTAGATCTTTCAAAATTTCAAACTATTTGTGAATGATGTCATAGATGGGAGAAAACAGGTCATCTGGGGCAATAATCTAACTATAGTAATAAAAGTGGCAACACATGGGTATTCATTGTCCCATGATGAGTCTGTATATTTACTTGAAGTAGGTAGAAAATCTTTTTTTGTTATAAATGCTGAAGTGCAAATTATACCTAACCATCTGCAAGTCATAATGACTAGTTTATTGAGAAATGTCAAGATTATATTAGACCATGTGTTTTTTGAGATTTTTAAAAATAATTGAGTCAAATAATCAGTGTGTATATGTATGTGTCCATACCTGTGAAGGACAGATTGTTCAGTATTGAGAATCATCTGACTTGAAACTCAAATGCAGTTTGAGCTTTCTGCAACAGTTATCAGTTCCTCAGTGCTATGCTTCCAAACATTGTGATTTGAATATTAGCAGATGGCCCTTTCTGAACACTTGTATCTCTGATGTTTTTAGGGGTAGTGAAATTGAAAGATGTAGTTATAGAATTTACTCAGGCAGAGTGGGTCATGCTGGATTCATCCCAGAGAAGGCTGTTCAGAGATGTGATGCTGGAGAATATCAGTCATTTCCTCTCAGTGGGTGAGTATCAAACTTACCTAACTAATCCTCTTAAGAAGTGTCTAGAACAGCTTGTTTATATTGTTTTAGATTTTACTTTATATTCATATCTTATGTTATTTCATAACATGAAAAACTATCTAAGATTTTTGTATCTTTACTTTTTACTTACATCTAGCTTTTTTCCTGACTAAAATATAATCTTTGTGAACACAAATTCCATGTATTTCTTTTACACTCAACACAATGTTGGGATTACAATGGGTATTTTCTATAAGGATAGATAAGGAGATTAAATATGCCCTAAACCTGGAGCTTCTGGAAAGTAGGCCTCCAGAGAATAGTTCTTAATGTGAGGGTTTAATGAAATATGAGGCAAGTCAGAAATTCTGTTTTACTCAAGATTGGAGGTGCAGTTATCCATGAAAGATTTGTGGAATTTTGTTCTGTCTGATGGTTTGGAT
Source organism: Tamandua tetradactyla (assembly GCF_023851605.1). Lineage (NCBI taxonomy): Eukaryota > Metazoa > Chordata > Mammalia > Pilosa > Myrmecophagidae > Tamandua > Tamandua tetradactyla. The sequence continues at coordinate 17,389,968 of NC_135335.1, read as the reverse complement.
CTCTGTGTGAAACATTCACAACTGAGAAGTTGTTTGCAAAATCTGCCTGAGCAACCACTGGTAGTCTTGATGAAAAGGGACAGATTGTAGGAAAAATCACTTCAAGGACAGAACCATTGAAGCTGAGATCTGGACCAAAGACATCTCAGGCAAGAAGGTGGACTCACCAATATATGTAGAATGGGTGTGTCTTTTTCACAGCTTGGAGTGTGTTGGCCTCCCACCCCATGTTGAATACAATCTCACTCATTAAGATGGTGGAATCAGAACCCATTGGGAATGTAGAATTTCTCTCTGTCACCTCACTGTTCTGAGAGGGTTGTGATTATTCCCCAGGGCTTTCAGAGTCAGACCACAACCTGAAAGTTCTGAGAGGTTGGAGATTTCACTCATGTGCTAACAGAGAGCATGGCTGTTGCACAAGCACTTGGGAGGGCGGAAATTACCACTTCTTCAGTTTTGAAGGCCAAAATTTCATTAATATATGTGGCTCTCAGGACTTGAAATGTAATAGAGTATGCCATGCAGGGTTTGGAACCATAAATTGTGCTTTCCTTTCACCTACCAATCAAGGGAAAGTGTTTATTTTATGCCTGTCACTCCATTGTACATTCTTCTATAGACTTCACAGGTACACAGACAGAGGGCACTTGTGCTACAGGACAGACTGAACCCATAACCAATTTTGGTTAGGTTTTGTACTAAGCATTGTTTCTGAAATGGTTTAAATTTTGGGAGGATATTTTAATAGAATGAATGTATTTTGCCTATAGAAAGAACAGGTCTTTCTGGGTTGCAGAGTGTGGAATGTGGTGGTTCGAAACTCTATGTATCCAGAAAACATTTTGTTAACTAAAATCCATACCTGTGCTTTTTTTTATATAGCTGTGCTTTTATACCAGTTGTAAATATGGCCTTTTGGTGGGTTCCTTCAGTTAAAGAGTGCACCACACAAAAGAAGATGTGTTTTAATTCTATTACTGATATACTTTATAAGAGAATTTTATTAAGAGAATAAAATTCATATAGAAAGAGAAAGCTATCTGAAATAAGCTGAAATTATGAAACCCATAGCAGAAGGAAGAGATCAGGTCATGCTGCTTGTGTCTTGACGTAAGACAGGCTAAGGAAACAGCGTCAGCAGATGCAAGCTCCAGAATGCCACAGTGTTGGGGAGAAAGCATTGTCTCAATTGTACTGTGATTTGGAGATTTTCCTGGCTTCAAAACCATGAGCAAATAAATTTCCAATTTTAAGTCAACCACTTTCATGGTACTTGCTAAAGCAGTATAAGAAGCTAGAACATCACTGTGCTCATTTGAAAATATTATGTATTCTAAAAAAGGCATATTTTAATCATGATTCAATCTTGTGGGAGCATCTGTTTCTTTGAATTCTACAATAGAGTAGGTTGGAGTTTTGATTAGATCATCTCCATGGAGATGTGACACAACCCATTCCAGGTGGGACTTAATTAGTTTACTGGAATCCTTTAAAAGAGAGAATCAGAGAATCAGGAATGACAGAAACATCAGAGCCAACACAAACTTCACAGTAGAGCTGACAGTTGTAAGTACATGGAGAGTAGGTACACAGATATTTGGAGATGCTTGGAGCCCAGCAGATGTTGCATACGATTTTAAGCATGGCAGAACCTGGAGAGAACCAAGGGAAGCCAAAAGATGAAAGCCAGACCTGGAGAAGTAAAGTGAGGAACACTCACAGGATCAGAGGCTGAAAGCAATGGAGCCTGGAGCAAGGGACCAGCAGGTGCCAGCCACATGATTACCCAGGTGACAGAGGTGTTCCAGACACCTCTGACTTGAAGAAATGATGTGTATTTCATTCCAAATTGGAAGGAGAACCTTCTTTGTAGATGGAAGGCAGAATTTGAAAGTGATGAAATTGGATATTTAAGCAGAAGATATTTCCAAATTAAATGTGGAAAATGCAGCATGGTTCTTCCTTGAAGGTTATAGTAAAATGTGAGGGAATAGAGAAAAGTTGAGAACTGGACTCTTGGGTACAAAGGAAATAGAAATTGGTATACTGGAAAATTTTTGGTCTCCACAAAATGATACCACTATTTATTGGGCCCCACATGAGGATTTATCCAAGATGGAAGTAACTCAAAAATTACAGGACAAGTAAGGATTGGAGATAAGTATCCAAAAAGGACTTGTGAAAGGTCCTTTTGTCTGATCATTTGATCCCAGTGCATTTCAGAGGAAATGAACAAAAGTAATGTGGGATCTGTAAAACTGGAACCATTGCCTGTCTGGTCTAAAGGGGATAATGTAGAGGGAAAATGTCTTCAGAGACAGAATCATGGAAGCTAAGGTCTGGAGACAGGAAAATGGGCCCATCCACACAGGTGGAGAGGATGCATTTGACCTGGAAGCAGAAGGCAGACCTTCTGCTTCATTTTTCAGGAAGAGTTGGGTCACTTCAGGCCTCAGAAAGGGTGGGGTCCATTAACTAGGGATTGGGAGGAGCCTGCCTGACACACCATTGTTCTGGAGGGATTAAGCATGTGCACCAAGATGGCAGAGATCCTGGGTGTTGCCCCAAGTATGGAGAATATGGAACTGAGAAAAAGATTTTGCTCTTAGAGAACTTCAGTTTTGCAGCAAACCCATCATTTGGAGAGAGAGCAGGACCATTTTATAGGCCCTTGGAAAGGGTGAGAATGCTGCTTTCTAAAGTCCAAAGGGTATATGCCTCTCAGGATTTTAAATCTAATGGAGAATGCATGTAGGTTTCCAGAACTGTATGAGTACAGTGGCCCCATTTTATTTTTTTATATCTCCCTATAGCAATGGAAACATGTATGCTATGATTGTCCTGCTTTTGTATATTGGCAGCAGATAAGTTGCTCTAAATTTCACAGATCCAAAGCCAGAGGAGAATTTTTGCCTTAGAGAAAACCATGTCTATAATTGACTTTGTTGAGAATTTTTACTGGCTTTAACATCTTATTGTATTTGAATTGAATTGAATTGAAATGGTTGAAGTGATGGAGTGAATGTGATTTGTATATTGAAAACACATGTCTTTTTGAGGGCCCAAAAGTTGTAATGTGCCAGTTTGACAATGTTATCTACTCCAGAAAGCCATGCTTTAATCCTGATCTAATCTTGTTGGAGCAGCTATTTTAATCCTGATTCAATAAGTGTAGGTTGGGAATTTTGATTAGATCATCTTATGGAGATGGGACATGCCCAATTGTGGGTTTGACTTTTGATTAGATGGAGATGTGACTCAACCCATTCCAGGTAGGTCTTGATTAATTTACTGGAATCTTTTAAAAGGGGGAATATTTTTGAGAGAATAAAAAATTGCAGAAGCATCAGAGCCAACAGAAATTTCACAGCAGGTAAAATGCAGACACACAGAGAATAGGGACACAGATATTTGGAGATGCTTGGAGCCCAGTATATGTTGCCATAAGATGTTAAGCAAGGTAAAATCTGGGTAGAGCCAAGGGAAGTCAAGAGATGAAAGCCAGCCCTGAAGAAGCAAAGTGAATAATATCCACAGGAACAGAGGCTGAAAACAATTGAGCCCATTAGCAAGTGATCAGCAGATGCCAGCCATGTGCCTACCCAGCTGACAGGTGTTTCTGACCCATTGGCTTTTCTTGAGTGAAGGCAATCTTTTGTCAATGCTTTAAGTTGGACACTTTCATGTCCTTAGAACTGTAAGCATTTAAATTATTAAATTCACCTTTATAAAAATATTCCAGTTCTAGTATATTGCATTTCAGCTGCTTGCAAACTACACAATCACCCTCACTGGACTTCATGATAATATACTTTTAAGTACACAGAACTCAAAATTTCTTGTATTTTTTCACATAACCAGGCTATCAGGTCTGTAAATCAGATGTAGCTTCAAAGTTGGTTCAAGGGGAGGAACTTTGGGAAGAAGGAATTGGATGTTTTCAAAACCAGAATTCTGAAGAGCACTTCCATGGAACATGTATTCAGGACAGGGAGGAACCTTGTCAATGAGTGACTAAAATATCACCTTCAGATTTCTGCAAGTTATATTTTCTGAAATGTACATATTGGGGAATTTCCTTAGTTCAAAGTATCAAATGCTTATCAATCTGTATTCATATATCATTAACTTTGGCAAAATAGATGTCTTTGGACAATTGGATTTAAACTTTCACTTACTGCCAGTTTCTCATCCTTGGCTTCAATGCTTTTCCCTCTCTTTACCTCCCCAACATATTATTTTTGAAATAAGTTTTCTTATAATTAAATCTTGAAAATATTTTCTAATTGATAGTGTCATATAAAGGTTTTTACTAACTCAAGTAATCCTTAATTTGATATTCTTTGTCAGATAACTGTCATTTTAGAAACAATTATATGGCTATGTGTGCTGCTTCAACATATTCATTTTCCTAATGCTGATCTAGAAATTAATTGGTTTTTCAGGTCTTTCAGGCAGGGAATGAAGTGTTAAAGAACAAGAAATGCTATCTGTGCATCATATCTGCAAGAAAGAAATATCTACCATCATGTCATTGGTAAGCATTATGGCTGTAACCCTGGCCTTCCAAATCGATACCTTAAAGTGGAATTAATTAAAAATTCAGTGCATTAACTTAACTGTAAGTTGGTTTAAGTGTGAATCCAGGGAAAGACTGTGATAATTTGAATAAAGAAAGCAACTGATTTGAACACAACAATATAACCTTCCTTATATATGAAAAGATAATTCTATAAATATGGCTTATACTCAATCTCTGAAACATTATAAAGTCTTCAAGAATGATTAGAAAGTTCTGCAGTTGAGAAGCTACAAAAGAGTAGATCTCTGTACATGCAGAAGAATAAAATGATTCATAAATAACATGGGAAATATTTTAATTGGAGATTGTCACCAATTGGTTAGTTTTAAATTCAGATGTATGTGGATTGATATCTATGGACAAACTTCTTACATTCTATCCTCTACTTCCTAGAAGCAGAATTCTCATACTGAAAAAAATGGTATTATATGTCATAAATTGCCAGAAGATTGTACTTATGGTTCCAGAGTGATTCAACATGTATTAACTCACAAAGGAATGAAGTATTACTTCAGCAATCTATTTGGAAAAGCCCTCAATGATTTATCATCTTTTAATCAACAACAGAACTTTCACCCTGGAATATGTCATATGAATGTCATCTAATTGAGAAATCCTTTGTTCAGAATTCTGGCCATACATGTTACAGTGTAACTCATGTTGGAGAGAAACCCTGTGAATGTCATCTATGTGGGAAAACCTTTACTAAATATTCTGAATTGAGACAACATGAGAGAACTCACACTGGAGAAAAAACATATGAATGCCACCTATGTGGGAAAGCTTTCACTCGTTATTCTCACCTTAAACAACATAAGAACACCCATACTGGAGAGAAACCCTATGAATGCCACCTATGTGGGAAAGCCTTCACCCATTATTCTTACCTTAAACAATATAAGAACACCCATACTGGAGAGAAACCCTATGAATGCCATCTCTGTGGGAAAGCCTTCACCCATTATTCTCACCTTAAACAACATAAGAACACCCATACTGGAGAGAAACCCTATGAATGTCATCTATGTGGGAAAGTCTCCAGCCATTATTTTAAACTTAGACAACATGAGAACCCTCATACTGGAGAGAAACCTTATGAATGTCATCAATGTGGGAAAGCATTCTGTTTATCTTCTGATCTTAGAGTACATGAGAGGATTCACACTGGAGAGAAACTATATGAATGTCATTTATGTGGTGAAACCTTCATTCATTCTTTTAGCCTTAAACAACATGAGAGAACTCACACTGGAGAGAAACCATATGAATGCCATCTATGCTGGAAAGCCTTCAGCCATTATTCTAACCTTAGACAACATGAGAAAACTCATACTGGAGAGAAACCTTATGAATGTCATTTATGTCAGAAAGTCTTTGCCTGTTATTCTAAACTGAGAAAACATAAGAGAAGTCACACTGTAATGAAACCTTAGGAATGTCATCTATGTGGAAAAGCCTTTACTCAATATTTTAACTAGAGATAAGTAAGTGCCTTTCTCCTTAGCATTCATCCTTGCCTAAAAGACAATCAGTTTTCAGAGTTCCCAGGTGAAGGAGCTTATGTGCAAAAATTGAATCCAAATATAGTACTGTTTCCATACTATCACAACATCATTTATAACACTGAATACAAAGTGGCCATTCATATAATATTCACTCACTACCTCCTTAGCTAAATTCAGACTTAGTATCACAACTTTGACTGATGTGGACCTATGTAGAGTTTAGTCTCTATAACGGGATTTAATCTTGTCCTCCCTTAATGACATGATATTGACAAGGTAATTAAACAGATTTTGAAATAATTATTGACTGTATAGATTTTATATATATAATTGTAATAACAGTGTAAAGAATGCCTGGTCTGTTCAAAATCCCAATGGTTATACCTTCATCATATTTACCCCTTAGCACAAAATATACCAGTGTATGTTTCCTCAAAACAGGAACACTCTCCTATGTAACCACACAAACCCAAATCAGAAAATGAAAAGATCCAATCCAGAGCTCATTTTTGAATTTTACCTATTGTCCTTACAGTGGAAAAAGGTTTCCTTGTCCATTTCATCTCATGTTTTTTCAAATTGGAATTATTCCTGAGACATTATCTCATGTGCTTGACAGATTGGCAAGTACATATGATGCTAACTCAAATCTTCCCACAGCTTCCTTCTGAACAGACACAGGCCTGAATTCCAACAGCAAACCCCAGACTGATGCTGTCCTCTCCTCAGTTCACCCCATCCAAAGGACCTGAAATCCACTACTCCAACCCTAGTGATGTCAACTTGATAACTGGATGAACTTTTACATACATATAGAAAAATTGTTTTCACATTATAATAAAAATGAAATTTATGGGGCTATATCCTGAAAGCATCTATGTCATTGTCCACAGCCAATATTATAGGACATTAAAAATTCCTAATAATCCATAAAACTCTACTATTTTCTCACAAAAGATACATTGTCTTTAGGAAACAAAAAGATTCATAAGGTCCAATTAGAAGGTATTTAAAATAAATAGTCTATCCAATTAGTTATCAAATATAAAACCTTTCACTATTTCCTAATTTTGCCATTTTTCCTTAATCATTCATAAATCTCTCCCCTCCATTGAGAAAGTATAAAGCGTAATGAAAGAGAATGTTCATATATGCTAGCTCTTACATTGCATATTTTGTATTAACATCTTTGTTCATGCAATTTTTGTAATTAACATAGAAAATACTTTTTTTTGTATTTTAAGGATGCTGAAAAATCATCCTAAATATTTTTCAAATGATTTTGAATGGATGTTCTAGATATTACTTGTCCATTTGTGGCATTCTTCTCCCATGCCAGTCCTAAAACATTCCTTGATTGAATTAACACCATATGAAAAGCCATAAAATTTTGTCTTTCTGCAGGAAGAAGGAAAATTTAAGGCACATAAAAGGATAAAGCTTCAAACACAGCAATAAAGAGATTGGTAGACAGTGCTCAGAATGGAGCATGAAGAATCAGATCTTTGGCTGGGGTAATTTTCCTGTAACTGTGTTATACCATTTCCTAGATGCTACTGTTCAATATCAAGAGTTTCTTCAGGTAAATTTTTACATAGTCATCTATCCAGGAGTCAGGTCTCACCTTGAATCTTGTCATGAGATTCACCAGAACAACCTTGCTGACATGGGGAAGTTCATATAAGTACAGGTATATCAAACAGTTTTCAGACAGAGACAAGTCTACAGAATCCTATAAGCTGAAATTAAATTGAATAATGGTGGTCCTATAAGCTTGCAATAAAAAATCTCTAAAATGGAAGATGGTGGAATAAGAAGTACAGAGTTTCCATTAGTAAAAACACCTAGAAGACAGGTAAATACTGTCCAAAGCTTCTATTCTGGGCTCAAAAGATCAGTGGAGTACCATGCTGGAGGAAGCAAAAGAGAAATTGTGATAGAGAAAGTATAATGAGAAACTCACTTGACTGTGCCTATTTGCACTTACTCCCCACCCTTGAGTCTAGTAGTTTCCAGTCAGCTCAGTTCTTCTATGTCAGAATGCTGTGGAATGGAATTTGTGAAGTCCCTTGCCACATTGGGAACAGAGTGACAAGGCATAGTCTTGATACATTTGTTGCTCAACAAAATTGGACATCTTGATCCCACAGCCTTTCCCCATTCCACACAGGAACCCATGGCGCCTGGAGTACCATTGTTTACACAAAGAGAAATTGCCATGAATGACTCATTTGACCATGTCTCATAGTGCCCATCTTCAAACCCCAAAACCAAAAGCTTCTGATAAGCCTAGTTCCTGCCTAGTGGGCTACTGCACACAAAGATTTGGGGGAAGTTATCCCTCTGCCCAGAATACAGGCAGGTGCAGCAGAGCCTGGCCCAGGAGTTGATCTGCAAAATTGGATTTCTAGGTCTCCTTTTGGTCCTATCCAGGCAGGTTCCTGAAATGCCTATTTCCAACTGCCATAGAAATAGAGCAGACTGAATGCTGAAATATTTTGCCTTTGTTGCTTCCAAATTGTGCCATCTGTGAAGGCTTGGAATGCGCCATCTTAGGAAGTTGTTTTCCTGGTCCTCTCTCCAAGTCGCTTTGGAATGCTTCTGCACCCCCTGCATGCGACCTTGGGCCTATTTTGGCTGGTAAATACAGATGTAACAGAACCGTATGAACAGCAAAATCTTAGACAAGAGAGGGAAACCAGACTTCAGAATCTCAATAACTTAATTAATGTTCCAAATAACAAGCACAAAAGTAAAAGCCATACTAATAAGCATGAATGTGGCCAGGTAAAAGAATAAATTAAAAAGAGAGATGTAAAAACTGGAACAATCACTCACAGATATTCAAGCAAATCTCCTAAACCATTTCAGAGATGAAGGAAAACGTGTATTAAAGGATGTAAAGAAGACACTGGGTGAGCATGTAAGAAGAAGTTGAAAGCCTGGAATAAAACTAACAGAAAGGCACAATAGATGAGATTAAACATATGTTAGAGGAAAACAGCAGCAGTTTTGAACAGTCAGAAGAAAGAACTAGCAAGAATTAGTCCTGTAAGGTAGGACATCTGAAATAAAAATGAGAAAAAGTACATAGAGATAAGAATGGAAAAATTTAAGCAGCATCTCTGGGAATTGAGTGATAACATGGAACTCAAAACATACATGAAATGGGTTTCCCAGAAGGACAAGAGAAGGGAAAAGAGGCAGAAAGTATATTCAAGGAAATAATGCAAAAAATATTCCCAAGTCTTATGAAAGACATAAAGATACAAATGCATTGAAATCCAAACAGAATAAACCCTACTAAACCCACTCTGAGACACATATAATCAGAATGTCAACTTCCAAAGACAGAGGATTTTGAAAGCATTGATAGAAAAGCAATTCATTACATACAACAGAATTGGAATTAAATTAAATGTCGACAGCTCTGTAAATAAACTCACTACAGTTTCCTATCCATGAGACATGACTTCCAATGGTATTAGCTTCTGTAGCACTGTGGGATGTGAGGTCCAGGGAATATCCTTGTCTTGTGCACATGAGTTAAGAGTGACTAAAAGTGGAAAAATAAATGGAATAAAAAAAAAGTTTCAGTGGCTAAGACTTTCAAATTGGGTTGAGAAATCATTCTGGAGGTTATCTTATGCAAGTTGTAGCCAGATATTTCACACTACCACAGTATGCCATAGTGCAAACAACAGTATTCCTGTAAACTCTAAAGAGTGCCTTTATGCTCTATCCAAGTCTATGTAAAGACTTGCTTAGTAAGTTTATTTTCTCAGAAAATTAAATCCTCCAGATTGATCATAGGCAAGATAAGTCATGAAACCCGTAAGTACCAGCCACTCCAGGAAAATAACCAGATTAATTAATCTATCCCAGAAATCTAATACCCCTTTCCAGCATAATATAATTAAAATGGCCCTTACTCAGGTAGCCATGAAGGATATAAATAAATGAGAAGAATGGGTGTAATTGAGAAGTTAGAATTCTGTAAATGACTGTGATTACTGACTCATTATACAGACATTTCTTTATAGAGTATAATGTTTAGAATAACCAGAAGCAAGTTCCTGAAGTTGTGGAACTGAAATCCAGTAGCTCTGATCTCTGATAATGATTGATAAGTATATTGCAAAGAAATAGTTGTCTGTGTTTGTATGGATCAACTTCAGAATGTTTTCTTTTGTTCCACTCTCTCTCTTATTATAATCTGTCAATACTACACTGCCTTAGTTAACCTACCTCAACTGTAAGTCTTAAAATTGTATAGATTGCAATGCTAGTGGTCAGTAAGAGGGAGGGATAATATGTATGAGATGTTTGGGGTTTTCTTTTACCTTTTAATTCCATTTTCTGGATTAATGCAAATGTATTAAATATGATCCTGCTGGTGAATACACATCTGTGTGATGATACTGTGAACCATCTATTTTATACTTTGAATGGCCTTTATGGTGTGTGCAGCTATCTCAGTAAAAATATAGGGAAAAAATCAAGCACCAATTTCTTTTCAGAAAATGGTATGATATATTTAAACTACTGAAAGAGAAAATATTTCACCCAAGAATTCTTCAACTGGCAAAACTCTTCAAAAATGAGGGAGAGTTCAAAAATATTCACTAAAAAACAGAAACTGAGGGAATTCATTAGCAAGACTCCTAACCTGCAAGAAATATTAAAAGGCATTTATGCCAGTTGAATAGAAAATACAGAGTAGAGAGGCTTAGAGGAGACTTAGACTTGAAGATTATCAGTAAGGGTCCCTTAGAGGACCAAAAAAGAGGCAATAGGACATATTAAAGCCAAAGGATAAAATATTTGAAGTATTATCTAAAGAGTAGGGACATTGTCTATTAATGTGTTAAACTCTCCAATTAAAATGCACAGATTGGTAAAATGGATAAATGAATGATCTTTTCATATGCTATCTGTAATAGACTCACCTTAGACCCAAGGATAAAAGTAGATGAAAGACTGGAAAACTTATTCCATGCAGGCAGTAACCAAGAAGCAGCTAAGGTAGCTATATAATATTAGACAAGATAAAGTTTCAGTACAAAAAGTTTATGAGGCAAAGAACATTATATATTAATAAAAGGGGCAATCCACCAAAAGAAACAAACAATCATAAATGTTATGTGCCTGTATTAGTTAGGGTTCTGTAGAGAAACAGAATCAACAGGGGACACTAACAAATATAAAATTTATAAAATTGTTTCACATGACCATAGGAGCACAGAGTCCAAAATCCACAGAGCAGGCTGTGAAGCCAATGATTCCAATGGAGGGTCTGGATGAACTCCACAGGATAGGCTCTGCAGCTGAAGGAGGAAGGGAGCCTGTTCCTTCTGAATCCTCCTTAAAAGGTATCCAGTGATTAGATTAAGCATCACTCATTGCAGAAGACACTTCCCTTAGATGATTACAAATGAAATCACCTATGAATGCAGCTGACATGATCATTATTTAATTTTATGAATTTTCCTCATTGCAACAGACAGGCCAGCACTTGCCCAACCATACAAAAAGGTACCACCACTTGGCCAAGTTGATGTGTGAGCCTGACCACGACAGTCCACCCCTTGTCAACTTGGCTAAGTGAAGGTGCTTAGTTCTATTGCTGTGGACATAAGCCAATGGCATGTGAACCTCATCTGGTGTTAATTACATCCACAGTCAGCTATGGAGTGTGCCTGCTCCAATGAATGGTATTTGATATAATTTGCTGGTGCTTAAATGAGAGAATCAATATAGCACAACCCAAGCAGTTCAGCATACCTCATCTCAGCACTTGCAGCTCAGCCCAGGTCTTTGGAGATGTAGAAAGAAATCACCCCATGGAAAGTTGTTGGAACCCAGCAGCCTGGAGGGAAGGCCAGCAGAGATCACCCTGTACCTTCCCACATAAGAAAGAACCTCACTTGAAAATTAGCTGCCTTCCCTCTGAAGAACTAATGAAGTAAATCCCCTTTTATTAAAAGCCAATCCATCTCCGATGTGTTGCATTCTGGTAGCTAGCAAACTAGAACAGAATTTGGTACTGGAGAGTGAGCTGCTGCTGCAGTTTGCAAATACCATATGTTGGAATGGTTTTTTGGATGACTAAGGGGTGATATTTTGGAGAAACTGTGAAGAGAATGATGGAGAAATCCTGGACTGCTTGAAGAGACGGTGGGTGTAAACAGAACCACTGCCAATCTGGACAAAGGTGGACACAAAAGGGACAAATTAGAGTTCACAGAGTGAAAACCATGTAAGCTTAGGTCTGAAGCCAAGAAACATGTGTCAGGAGAGTGGACCCACCCATATGCATGGAGAGGGTGAGTTTACCCTGAAGGACAAAGATGAGTCTCCCACCGTGTTGCAGTGGAACAGTAGTGAAGCCTCAGGCTTTGGAGAAGGTACAGCGTGCTCCTTGGGGGATTGGGAATAGCCTGGCTGCCACCACATGGAGGGGTTGAACATGTGCTTTAGAAATTGCAGAGAGACCAGGAGTGGCCCTGGTGACTGGAGAGTGAAGCCAATGTAAAGGTGGTCTCCTCAATGTTCCCCAAGGTTGATTTGGAAAGAGGCAGGCCACTGCATAGGCACTTGAAAAGGGTGGGACTGACTCTTTCTAAAGCTGAAGGATAGATGAATTTCAGACTTTGAAATCCAGTGGTGATTGCCCTGCAGGTTTTCCTTCCAATTTCTCCCTAAGGATCTTGTGACTGTCCCTCCTTTGCATATTGGCACCAGGTAATCTGTTTTGAGATACATAGGTCCACAGCCAGAAGACAATTTGTTGCAACTTTAATATCATTTATGGTGAAGCAGATAGTTGCCAAGTTGACAAAGGGTGGATGTGTGGTAGTTAGATTCAGTTGTCAACTTGGCTAGGTGAAGGTGCTTAGTTTTATTGCTGTGGACATAAATCAATGGCATTTGAACTTCATCCAGTTCTTAACTTCTGACCTCTTAAGACTTTCTGTCCAATTTCATGCCCCATGGCTCTCCCAATAGTGAAAGCTCCGTTTTTTCCCCATGTGTCCAAAGGAAACATCTATATCTATCCAGCACAATTAGGCTGCAATGTGCACATTTATTTGGGTAACTTCAGAAGTCTTCTCACTTTTCCCTATGATAATACTACCAGTAGTGATATCTAAAGATATTTATTGAACCCTAGTATATGCTAAGGATTCATGGATATTATTTGGCATTATTGATCCAATCTGTTAGATGAAGAGAAAGAGGTACCTCATATGTACGTATTTTATTGAAGGTCATGAAATTGGGCAGATTCAGGGTCAAAATTTGAAACCAGGAATCTTAAGATCAAGTACATTTTCTATTACACCAAAGCTACTTTTATGGGTGTTTACAAGGTTGTATGCATGAATAATTGCCCATTTCTATTTGTTGATCATTAAGCTATGTGTAGAAGCATATAGTTCTTCTAAAAATTTTCTGTTTCTGAGTCACAACTGTACTTATCAACAATTGTGGGTTCTCTGCTAAATGCACTCAAATGATCAATGCTTGAGATACTACCATTTCAGAAAAATAAAGGATTTATTACTAACCACAAAGGAGGAGATAAGATGGCCTATTGGCATTAAAATCACTTACCAAAACTACAGTAACTCTGATAGATTTATAGTATCCAGAAGTTGGGCAGATTTTAGGACAACAGGCACAATGGATTGAGATGTGAAGTTAGAGATGATCTAATTATTAAGCCAGAAAAGACTGATTACATGCTTAGTCACAGAACATATGTAAGAAAATCGAAGTCTTAATATGATGAAAGTTGTTTCAAAGTGTTATGTATATTGGAAGCAAATAACTTGTTCTAAGTTTCACATGTTCATAGCCAGAGGAGAATTATTTACCAGTACAGTCCATGTTATAACTGATGTCTATTAGTCTTTGTGCTTAATACAATTACTGAAATTATTTAAGGCTTTTGTGATATTGTGGTGGAATTACTGTAGTTTGTATATGGAAATAAAATGTCTTTTTTGGGTTCAGATTGTTCAGTGTGCTGGTTTGAAGTTGTACCCCAGAAAATGCAATGTTCTTTTTATCCATTCTCATAGGTACAGACATACTGTTTTGTGGGACATTTATGTCAGGTTATTTCAAATAAAATGCGACCCAACCCTTTCAAGGTGGGTGTTACAGTTTGCTAAAGCTGCTATAGTGCAATATACCAGAAATGGGTTGTCTTTTACAAAGGGATTTATTGTCACAAGTTACAATTCTAAGGCCATGAAAACATCCAAAATAAGGAGCCAAAAGGATGATATCTACTCAGAATAATAGCAGCTGGCACTGGGATTCCTCTGCAACATGGGAAAGTGCATGTCCATGTCTTCAGTCCTCTCCTGGCTTCTGATATCAAATAGGTTTTTCAGCTCCTGAGGGTCTGTCTTGCTTCTGCCTGGGGCATTTTCCATTCTGGCTTTCTCTGAGTGTATGAGATCTCTTAAAGGATTCCAGTAAAGTAAAACTGAATGGGCAGTAAACAAGCAGAGTCACATTCCCATGGAAACAACATAAGCAAAAGATTCTACTCAGCATGGGTCTTACTCACAATATTGGATTTTCTGGGGTGATTAACAGTTTCAAACCACCACAGTGAGACTTAATCATTTTATTGGTGTCTTTGTGAGTAAATAAAAGACAGAAAAAAAGCTCAGATAGCTGAGAGAGCAACATCTGGAGAACTTTATAAAGAGCTGGCAGAAAAATCCCCAGGAGAAACTTCTAGAGAAAAATCCTAGGAATGCTAAGAAATAACCCACAGAAGCTGAGAGAGGAGGATACTTGAATGATGAGTTGAAAGCAATGAAACTCAGAAGTGAAGGACGAGCAGACACTGGTCATGTGCCTTCCTACCTGACAGAGGAACCACAGATGCCAGTGGCCTTTCTTCAGAGAACATATTTTTCTGTGGATGCCTTAATTTGGACATGCTCACAGTTTTAGGACTGTAAATTTGCAAACTAACATATCCCCATTTTGAAAGTTAACCCATTTCTGATATGTTGAATTCCAGCAGTTTTATCAAACTGAAAAGCAGTCACTTGTGGTTTCAAGTTTAAACCACATGGGTCAGGTGGGGCAATTATGCTTAGATCCAGCTCTGTCTAACAAAATAGTTTTAGAATTTCAGTGCATTGGTTCTGGGGCTGACTCAGTAGTAAACTTTAGGGGCAGTGTTTGGTGACCACAAGGCCCTAATGTTGTAAAAGAGGATAAAGGGGTACAAGTGTCAGTCACAAAGTTTTTCCAATCACAAGATAAAGGCAATATAGTTATATAGACATTATAAAACATCAAGTTAGCTGCATCTTTAGTCAGTAATTTCAGGTACTTACCTCTGGTTATTCCAATATACTAGAAAGCAAAATATATAGATTAAGAAATCATGGGGTCAGGATGGCAGCTTAACAACGTGCACATTTTAGTTCGTCCTCCAGAACAACTACTAAATAACCAGAAACAATACAGAACAGCTCCTGAAGCCACGATGGTGACCAGACACACAGCATACCCCAGTCTGGACCAGCTGGACTGGCTGCAAGCACCCCCCAGAACCGTGAGTTCCCAAAGCGGTGGCGGCCAGCGCCCCTCCCCCACAGGCCGCTTCCCAGAGGGGAAAGGAAAGGACTTTACCAGCAGCAGGAACGGGGCACAATCAAATGCCAATTGTGGAACTAATTAACAAATTCTGACTACTAAAAATAGGTTCCCAGCTTAGGTGAACCTGATCAAAGTGGAGGTTGCTCATTTTTGCCCCAGTGCCAAGGGGGCAGGACTGACAGAAAAAGGGGAAAATAAAAAAGAAGGAAACAGAGGTTTTTGTGGCTGTGTGTCTACAAAGGCTTGACTGCCTCTGGATACAGTGGCAGGACTTCTCAGGCTGCAACTGCCCCAGGCATAGGCAAAAGTGAGCTCTTTTGGGGGCTTATCTGGAGCTTGTGCCTTCCCCAGGGGAGGGGTGAAGACCCATCCAGTTGGAATCCCTCATCAAGGAATTCAGACACCAGGGCTTGGTAATTTGAAGTCATTAAAACCAGCTTACAACCTCTCCTCTGTCTCCACCATGCCTCCAGCAGAGAGAGTCTGCCAAAGTTAAAGGTACCACATCATCTTATGCTGGTGGGACCTGCAGTCAGACAAGTGCCACATACTGGGCAGGATAAGAAAAACAGAGTCCAGAGACTTCACAGGAAAGTCTTTCAACCTTCTGGGTCTCACCCTCAGGGAAAACTGACACAGGTGACTCTTTCCTCCCGATAGGAGGCCAGTTTGGTCTGGGAAAATCTGGCTGGGGTCTATAATATCTAAGTAGACCCGCCTAAGTGTGTGTGGGGGGAAGACACCACACAAGCAGGGCAAGAAACAAGAATACAAGAACTGAAAAATTCTCCTCTGTTAAACAAAATTTAAGCTAAAGGTCCAGATAAAGCTGAATGGAATGTCAAAGAACAGATAGACAACAAATTCATCCAGCAAGAAAACCCTAGAAAGAAGAAGTGAAAGCAATCTCCAGAATAAACTAATTAAGGGAAGTAAATGCCTAGATGCCAGCAAAAAATAACAAATCACACTAGGAAAATTGAAGATATGGCCCAGTCAAAGGAAAAAACCAACAATTCAAATGACATACAGGAGCTGAAACAATTAATTCAGAATGTACGAACAGACATGGAAAACCTCATAAAAAAACAAATCAATGAATTGAGGCAGGATATAAAGAAGGCAAGGAAAGAACAAAAAGAAGAAACTGAAAGTCTGAAAAAACAAATCACAGAATTTATGTGAATGAAAGGCACAGTAGAAGAGATGAAAAAAACAATGGAAACCTACAATGGTAGATTTCGAGAGACAGAACATAGGATTTCTGAACTGGAGGACGGAACATCTGAAATCCGACAAGAAACAGAAACTATAGGGGAAAAAAAGGAAAAATATGAGCAGGGACTCAGGGAATTGAAAGACAATATGAAGCGCATGAATATATGTGTTGCGGGTGTCCCAGAAGGAGAAGAGAAGGGAAAAGGAGGAGAAAAACTAATGGAGGAAATTATCACTGAAAATTTCCCAACTCTTATGAAAGACTTAAAATTACAGATCCAAGAAGTGCAGCGTACCCCAAAGAGAACAGATCCAAATAGACATACTCCAAGACATTTAATAATCAGAATGTCAGAGGTAAAAGAGAAAGAGAGGATCTTGAAAGCAGCAAGAGAAAAGCAATCCATCACATACAAGGGAAGCCCAATAAGACTATGTGCAGATCTCTCAGAAGAAACCATGGAGGCGAGAAGACGGTGGGATAATATATTTAAATTATTAAAAGAGAAAAACTGCCAACCAAAAATTCTATATCCAGCAAAATTGTCCTTCAAAAATGAGGGAGAAATTAAAACATTTTCAGACAAAAAAATCACTGAGAGAATTCGTGACCAAGAGACCAGCTCTGCAAGAAATACTAAAGGAAACACTAGAGACAGATATGAAGACAGAAGAGAGAGGTGTGGAGAAGAGTGTAGAAAGGAAGACTATGAGTAAAGGTAAAAAGAAGGAAAATTAGATACGGCGTATAAAATCCAGAAGGCAAAATAGTAGAAGAAAGTACTACCTATGCAGTAATAACACTGAATGTTAATGGATTAAACTCTCCAATCAAAAGACATGGTCTGCCAGAATGGATTAAAAAACAGGACCCATCTATATGCTGTCTCTACTCAAAGGACACAAGGCCAAGGACACAAATGGACATTTACACACCAATGTTTATGGCAGCATTATTAACAATAACCAAGAGATGGAAACAGCCAAAATGTCCATCAACAGACAGCTGGCTAAACAAACTGTGACATTTACATAAGATGGACTATTATGCAGCTGTAAGACAGAATAAAGTTATGAAGTATGTAACAACATGAATGGACCTTAAGGACATTATGCTGAGTGTGATTAGCCAGAAACAAAAGGACAAACACTGTATGGTCTCACTGATATGAACTGACATTAGTGAATAAACTTGGAATATTTCCTTGGTAACAGAGACCATCAGGAGATAGAAATAGGGTAAGATATTGGGTAATTGGAGCTGAAGGGATACAGATTGTGCAACAGGACTGAGTATGAAAACTCAGAAATGGACAGCACAATATTACCTAACTGTAATACAATTATGTTAAAACACTGAATGAAGCTGATATGAGAATGATAGAGGGAGGAGGGCTGGGGCATAAATGAAATCACAAAGAAAGATAGACGATAAAGATTGAGATGGTGTAACCTAAGAATGCCTAGAATGTATAATGATAGTGACTAAATGTACACATTTAAAAAATGTTTTTGCATGAAGAAGAACAAAAGAATGTCATTACTGCAGTGTGCTGAAAATAGATGGTACTTAATAATTTAATATTTCAACTAATGTGTGAGACTAAAGCAAAAAATGTTTATTTGGTACAAATCTATACTTTGACTAGTGCATCTCCTAATATAACTTATGTAGATAGTTGATTGAACACCTTAAGTACGTGGAATTTTGTATAGGACATGAGATTTTGTTGGTTTGTCCACATGATGCCCTGATGAATCCCAGAGTGATTTGATCAGTGAGTGGAAAAGTATTTGCAAAGTCCCCTTCAGGAAATGGTGAGAACGGGGGAAAACTCAACTTCCCTAAGTTGTATTCTTGATATTCTCACAAGCAGTGTGGACAACCAAAGCTATAGGCTGAGCCCCCAGTCTTGGGGTTTGTTCATATGAAACTTAACCCCACAGGGGATAGGTCAAACCTACTTAAAATTAAGCCTGAGAGTCACCCCCAAGAGAACCTCTTTTGTTGCCCAGATGTGGCCTCTCTCTCCAGCCAACACAGCAAGCAGAATCACCACCCTGTCTATGTGGGACATGACTACCAAGGGTGTGGATCTTCCTGGCAGTGTGGGACAGAAATCCCAGAATGAGCTGAGATTCAGCATCAAGGGATTGAGAAAAACTCTAGAATGAGCTGAGACCCAGCATCAAGGGATTGAGAAAACCTTCTCAACAAAAAGGGGGAAGAGTGAAATGAGACAAAGTGTCAATGGCTGTGAGATTCCAAACAGAGACAAGAGGTTATCCTGGAGGTTATTCTTATGCATTAAGTAGATATCACATTGTTATCCAAGATGTAATGGAGAGGCTGGAGGGAACTGCCTGAAAATGTAGAGCTGTGTTCCAGTAGCCATGTTTCTTGATGATGATTGTATAATGATATAGCTTTCACAATGTGACTGTGTGATTGTGAAAACCTTGTGTCTAATGCTCCTTTTATCTACCTTGTCAACAAATGAGAGGAACATATGGAATAAAAATAAATAATAGGGGAAACAAATGTTAAAATAGGTTTAGTTTGAAATGCTAGTAATCAATGAATCGATGCAAATGTTCTAAGAAATGATAAATACACAACTATGTGATGATATTGTGAATTACTGATTATACATGTTGGTGTTTTATTTGGTTTGTTAATTTTTTTAATTAATAAATAAATTTTAAAAAAAAGAAATCATAATAATTTGTTAAATTTTAACTTCTCATATACAGCTTCTCTTTCTCATTTGATCATTATCATAATCTTGAAGTTTATCTTGCAGACGAACCTTCTACCTTCTTAATGATGAAAAGAGGCATTGATATTATGGGGTAGAGGAATTAAACTGGATGCTCTTATTGGAGAGAATGGTACCTCAGTTTCAGGGTTTATCTGGTATAGGAACAATCAGAGGTTTAATCTCAAAAAATAAACTTAATGAATACAACATTTAGAAAGTCTTACCTAGAGCCTTTTGCCTTCTTTAGGATTTTCAGTAACCCTCGTGGTTGGGTTTTGGCATTCTGTGAAAGTTTGCAATATCTGGCTGAATTACTTGGTTACTTGCATAAAAGTAACCCTGAGAATTATCTCTCAACTCTATTTGAAGTCTCTTAGCCACTGAAACTTTATTTCCTTCCCCCATTTTGTTCAAGAAAGTATTACCAGTTCCATTATGCCAGGGCTCATTCCTGGGAGTACACATTGCTGGGAGACTTACACCACTGCAAGTAATCTCCCATGTTGGGGAGAAAGGTAGTGAGTTTACTTGCTAGAGACCATATCTGAGCCACAAAAGAGGTTCTGTGAGGGTGACTCTTAGGCACTAAGTAAATATAAGCTTAGCTTCACAAATACATAAATAAGTTTCATAAATGCAAGCCCCAAGATTGAGGGCTTGCCTTATTAAATTGGAAACTCTATTGCTTAAGGGCATAGACAGAATTCCCCAGGTGGGACTGTTTAATAATTCCATGCTTTTTCTCCAGTCCCTCAAGAACTTGCCAATGCTTTCTTCATTTCCTGCCCAAAATGTCTCAGTTATCACAATAATGTATACAGTATATCAAGAGCTCATGCCTTATTCTAGATTCTATGTCAAAGAAAGCTGAATTACACTGTTTAGATAAACTTACAAGACCGGTTAAATTAGATTATGTGCTCGTGTAAGTTAAAATTTTGATCAAAATATATACCTCTTCTTTGGTCTCACACAGAACTTAAAGTTTTAATATATTCTCAGTATAATCCTTTACCTTTCATTCTGGTGTACCTTAATCCTAATCTGATAAGATTCATTCACATCACTAATTAAAGTCACATCTCCTTTTCACCTTCTTTCACAGTTGCTGTGTGTTGGAGTGTTGAATTTCAGGGCTAGAGTATTGTAACTCTGTGTCTCAGGTGCCACACAGCTACCCAAATTTCCAGGGAACTACCAGGTTATAGACAAATAGCAAACCATCTCAGGATTTAGAAATAACAATTAAAGCTCAAGAATAAATGTGTTTGCAGTATGCAATTACATTCTAGGCCATAATTTTGTGATTAGTATTTTTAAATGAATCTATTTCAGAAATTTAAAAAATTTGAGAGTTGACTTATATTGGTATCATCAAAAGCAAAATATCACAGAAGTTTTGTCCTGTCTCATATTAACCCATTTATCAGGGTTTTGTTAAGTAGAATGAAGAACATGATGTATACACTTACTTTGCTTCTCTTTTGAAGTCCTTTTATGATGAACATGAAGTTCTGACTTGTAGCTGACCACGTATACATTTAGAGAAGTATTAGAAAAAATGTAATGTAACTAGCAAATAAATTTGCTTGCTTCTGTAAATAATATGTAAACTTTTTTCTAAGAATAAATGAAACCATGACTAACAACATCGTGCTGTTGTTTAACATCATGCAGATCAGTATCAGGATATAGCATGGACAGAGAGAATATTGTTCAGTCTTTAGAAATTTTATACAATCTCTAAAACATAAATGACATTTCATGCATATAAATTTATTAACAAAAGTACATTAGCCAGGGTTCCCTATGGAAACAGAACTGACAAGAGATATCTGTAAATATATGATTTTATAGAAGTGCCTCAGGTAACTATAGGGATGGCAAAGTCCAAACTCCCTAGGCAGGCAGTGAACTGGCAACTCCAATGAAAGTCCTCCATGAACTCCCCAGAAGAGGCTGGCCAAGTGAAGGGGAGATGAAAATTCTCTTCTCTATGTATGCTGAAGTCACCACTTCATCATAAAATGTCCTCAAATGATTGGATTAATTCTAGCTGATTGGACTCTCTCATAGTGGAAAATACTACATCAGTCAGCCATAGATACCATCAGCCATAGATGTAAACAAGTGATTGATGATTCAATAAGCCAGCCTTCTGGCTTATTAACCAGCCATAAAATGTGTTTGCACTAAGGGAAAGTTCAGTACTTGTTTGAACAGACAACTTTGCTCCAACACGTAATCAAGTTGACACATGAACTAAGTATACCCATCCAACATTGATTAACTTGGCAACTATACACATCACACATCACCTTAAACCATACTTAAGTTCTGAATAGGACCCAATAATAGACATCTTCTTCACCTAACAATTCCAACTCTCATGTACAACCAGAAAGAAAATATATCTTTCCAGAAAAGGGCACACGTTCTTGGCTAACATTCACTCCTAGAACATCACTACCACAACAAGAACAATGCAACTTATGTCATATGATAAGGGGATAAAGTAGAGAATGAAGGAAAGATATTTGACTTATGTACAAATAAAAACATACAACAAATCAAGGAAGAAATATTCATACCATTACAGTCCTCATTTCTGTAACTAGTCACACCAATAGATGGGTTCATATTTATAACTAACTTCTTCCACTACAAACTCCATTCTCCCATTACCCTCAGCAATCACTTCAGTTGACCATGGTTCTTTACCCGGTGTGGTGACCCATACTTTCATTCCTGAAGTTTCTGGGACGTTGGTATTCCTGAATTGGGTTCTTGCATTTTTCCACTGACTTTAATCACAGGACATGGTAATAATGAAAGAGGTAACCTAACTGATTGCCTGATCCAAGGAAAATGGGTATTTACCTCCCTTGTGTAGTTGAACCCTATTTCCTCAGGATAAGATCAATCACCCCAGACAATACAGTAATAGCCTTCCTTTTCTGTGGATTCAGAGGGATGAGAACCCCAAAGGGAGTCAAGTTTGGAGTCTTAAAATAAAGTTCAATGGAATCATTGTTGTGTCTCCTGGTAGTAACACTCCTCCTTTTGGAACTAGACTTGGAGAGCTGCAAAGCTGGATGTTGGAGGGAAAGGAATAAAAATTTATCTAGTGGCCCACTATGGGTGATAGTGAGTGGTGCCACTCTCATTTCCACCCACTGATTCCTGGGCCTGTGGATCCTTGCTATGGAGGAAAAACAAAATGTATTGAATGCTGATTCAGAGCATACCCAGCCTTGTAGAGAACATTGCCCCAGATTTGCAATGTTTTTGCACATACTTAGTGCTATAATTGAATCTTTGAAGACCATTCCTCCATTATATCAATGCAGCTGCCTCTAGATGATGGAGAATACTGTATGACCAGAGATTTCCATTAGCATGTGTCTATTCTTGCATTTCATTTGCTGTGAGGTGTGTACCTTGATCATAAGTAATGCTGTATGAAGTAACATGACAATAAATAAAGCATTCCATAAGCTGACAGATGACAGTTTGGGCAAAAACATTGCATGCAGGGAAGGGAGTCCCATATCCAGAGTATGCATCTATTCCTGTTAGAACAAATTCCTGTCTCTTTCATTATACTGGAAGTGGTCCAATATAATCAACCTGCCACCAGGTAGCAGACTGATCACCTCAGGGAAATGGCATTATATCAGGACTAAGTGTGGGCCTCTGCTGCAAGCAGACTGGGAACTCAGCAGTGGTGGTAGCCAGGTTCTCCTTGGTGAGGAGAAGTCTATGTAACTGAGACCCCAAATAACCTCCATCACAACACCATGACCACTTTGTGCATGAGCCCCTTGAGGAACGACAGGAGTGATGGGGAAAATGGATGACTTGTATCAACATAATGGGTTTTTTTAACCACTTGATTACTAAAACCTTCCTCTGCCCCTCTGGTGAACATTCACAAGGGACACAAACATCTTCATATTTCTTCTTACCCAGAAAGTTCTATCCTCATATCTCTTCCCCACATGTCATCAATTCCCCAATGATTCTCCTTCCAAGTCCCCGACAATCCAGCCAAACCAATAGAAAGAGCCCGTGGGTCAGTACACAAGCACATCTTCCAAGTTCTCCTTTCACAAAACTGAAACTGAGGTGCACTGCTTGATGTACCAAACACAGAGAAGATTTCCACTCAACCCTGTCCTTCAGGGACATCCAAGAAAGGTACTGCAGTGCTACAGATGTCCAATTTTCAGCAGTACAGGCATATAATGCATCTGTAAACTAGGTCCAAGTTGTCTTTTTTTTAAGTTTTTTAAGTCAACCAATTGTAAGGAAGTCCCCAAGAGGCCATAACTCTGAGATGGGAAAGAGAATTAATACGGCAGGAGTAGGGGCAATGGCATTTTGACAATGTCCTCATGTAACTAACTTGTGCTTTTAGGATCTCCTCAAGCCTTATCTCACATATATCATTTCCATGTTATGATGGAGTGCTGCTCTTTATGTTATGGCTTGGTAGGTCAGACAACACCCAGATCATGATAGGCACCTCAGGTCTCATTGTTACTTGATGACCATGTTAAGCATACAGTACTTAATAAGGCCCAGCCACAGGCTGAAACTGTTTCTCAAAAGGAGAGTAGGTATTTACAGGAAATGGATCATATGGCTTATATATGACATTCCTTTTATTGGAGATTAAAAATCACTTTGCCTTAATAATCTCCCAAAATTATGAACAACAACAAATCATGTAGGCCATCAAGCCCTAGGAAATATATACAATTGTGTACTTTGAACAAACATAACCCAGGAATACTTTTTTGTAGTTCTAATGCACATTTTATTTACTTATAAATTTTCTCAAGTATATTTCATTGTTAGTCCTATTCCAAGACTATTTATATTTCAAAAATGATTTGTTCACTATGCTTACCATTGCAAAGTTAATATTAGAAAAAAATTATGAGTTGGGGAATTATTTCAGTGCAGGCATGGCCTTTTCTGCAGCATTTCCTTATTGCCTACAATTTCTAATCTCCGTGCCCAGTAGAAAGTATTCTAAACCAATGCCACTCTCCTCCATCTTTCTGCAGCAAATGTTCCCTCATAGCTACCTTTGTTGGTTAGGCCCTGAGAACAGGAAATGATGAGACACCATTGGGAGATTTGCACCTCATTGAAGGGTGAAGGCAGTCAGCTAACTTGTGGTTTTGGCTTTAAGAGAGAGGCCACAAATGAGCATCTCTGAGGTGACCCTTTAGCATAATGATAAGTAGGTTTTTCTTCTCTTTTGCAAAAATAAGTTTCATAAGGCAAAAATAAGTTTCCCCAAGATCAAGGGAATGTCCCATCAAATTGTCAGTCCCCAGAGATTGTAAGAATATTGGGTCCTCCTCAGGTGGGTGAACTTTAATATTTCCATGTTTTCTTCTCAGTCACTCAAAGTGAATTTGCAAATATGTATGTATGAAATTTTTGTTGTGAAATATATACAAAAAGGCAATAAATTTCAAAGTACATTGAAACAAGTAGGTATAGAAGATATTTCAGAGTTTGGTATGGGTCACAGTTCCACAATTTTAGGTTTTACCTACTAATTGCTCCAAGATACTGGAGAGTAAGAGAAATACCAGTGTAATGATTCCACAGTCATATTCATTTATTTAATTATGTTTTCTCTGTTATAACTCCTCCTTCTCATTTCATCCTCCTCCCAAATTTAGAGGTATTTAGAAAATGCCCATACTAATGTTTTCATGTTGGGAAGGGCTGTTGACAACATGGTATAGTTCGATGCAACTTGTTGACCTTCTCAGAAAGACTGGCCACTCTGGAATCAAAGAAGTATCTGGCCTAGTAACTCCTGTGAAGTTTGTAGGACTCTGGAAAGTAATCACAGTGTATGAAGAATTTATAGAATCTCAGATAGAGCCTCAGATGGTCTTAAGCATTGCCAGAAATAGTTTTGGCTGGGATGTGACAAACCATGGTAAGTAGCAATATCTAGCTGGGGTTTGCATAAGATTAGCCTCCAGAATAGTCTCTCAATTCTTTTGAACACCCTTAGCCACTGATACAGTATTTTGTTGTAATTATTTTCCACCTTTTCATCAAGAAGGTATTGTTGATCCAATAGTTCCAGGACCAGGCTTATCCTGGGACTCATTTCCTTTGTTGTCAGGCAGAATTTCACCCCTGAATGTTTTGTCCCATGTGGGGGGAGGGTAAAATTTTTACTTGCAGAGCTCAGCCTAGAGAGAGGGTGGCCACAGCTTAGCAACAAAAGAGGCCATCTGGAAGAAACTCTTCATCAAGACTATAGTTAGGCTTAAGTTCTCTGCTACATAAATAAGTTTCAGAAGAACAAGGCTCAAGACCAAATGCATCACCTTTTGACTTGGTGGACCCTATTATTTGAGACAGAATCAGGTGTTTCTCTCATAATAAAACTTCAACATTTCCGTATTTTTTCTCCCATCCCTCAAGGGACTTTCCCAATGCTTTTAAATTATCTGTTCAATATAGTCTTGGATACATACAGATATTATGTTAAGCTATACAGAATTACCAACCCTTTTTCCCATTATGATCTCCATGTCTTTAGGTTCTTTAAATGATCTATCCAGATAGGTTGAGTTAGAGTATGTGCTACAGAAAATTTAGATTTTGCACAAGAGAAACATCTCTACCTTTGATCTCATACAGTAAGTGAAGTTCTAAAATATGACAGTGTCCTACTTAACCCTGTATTCTGACTTACCTCAGTCCCTATCAAATTGACTTTGTTCTTATCTCTAGTTGAATGCTGATCTCTTTTTTTTAATTCTTCAAAACTGCTGTATGTGGCAATGCTGACTTTCAAAGATGCAGAACTCCTGCTCTGAGTTCTAGGTGTCACACACTCCTAGTAGAAAATAAAAGGAAAGCTATTCAGAACTTAGAAATAGGAGATAACTTCATAAAATTTATACCCAAAGCACAAGCAACCCAAATCTCCAGGCAAATACCAGGTCATGCATATACAGCACAATATCTCAAAATGTAAAAATAACAATTTTAGCTCTGGACTAGATGTAACTGATATAAAAGCCCACAATCTATGCCCCAATTTCTCATAAGTATTCCCTAATAGAGACCATACAATATTTGTCCTTTTGTTTCTGGCTTATTTTGCTTCACATAACCCCTCAGTTCATTCACATGGTTGCATACCTCACAACTTTGTTCCTTTCTGTAGCTGCTCAATATTTGATCATATGTATACATCACAGTTCCCCATTCTACTTCTCAGTCAACATAACTTCCATCTATTGGACATCATGTGTTATGTACATTGCCAACAATCTATGTCTAACATTATCCTCACTTAGTTGTACAATCATCAGCACTCTCAAGTTTTGAACAATTTTGAATGATACAAAGAGAAAAACACACATTCACCTAGTATATAAAAAAACCTCCCCTATATTTTGTCCTTCACCCCTAATTATTTACCCCGGTATTGCTGTTGTACTGATGTCTTCCTGTGAAATATAGAACATAGCATGCAATAGTAGTTTTCCAACTACATCTATCTATGTATTTTTACTCTTTGTACCATATT
The DNA here is from genome assembly GCF_023851605.1 of Tamandua tetradactyla. NCBI lineage: Eukaryota > Metazoa > Chordata > Mammalia > Pilosa > Myrmecophagidae > Tamandua > Tamandua tetradactyla. The sequence continues at coordinate 17,362,677 of NC_135335.1, read as the reverse complement.
CAATCTCTTCAAGCAGTTCATGCAAGAATTTATTTATATTTTTAGTGTTAATTAATGAGCAACATGGCATTATAAAACCCCTTTCAATCATATTCACCTTCAATATGGCAACTATGCTAACAGACTCCCTAATAAACTCCTTTCACGTCTATCTATTTCCTTACATTTAAGTTCAATTTCACTAGCTAACCATTCACCCATCCCTAGTTTCTATGTAGCCCTATAATCCCCTGAATTTACCTTTACCATGGTCATAATAAAAAAATCATACAGTATCTAGCTTTTGGCGTTTGACTTATTTCACTCAGCTTTATGTCCTGAAAGTTCATCCATGTGGTCATATAATTCAGGACCTCATTTCATCTTACTTGGATTGTTTCCATCTTTTTGCTATTGTGAATTTTGTTTCCATGAACAAAAGCGTTCAAATATTTGTCTTTGTCATTGTTTTCATCTCTTCTTGGTGTATACCAAGTAGTGGTATTGCAAAGTCATAGGGCCACTTGATATTTAGTTTTCTAAGGGCCCCCCACACTGTCTTCCATATTACTTGTATAATTATACATTCCCATCAGCAGTACATAAGTGTTCGAATTTCTCCACATCTTCCCCGAAATTTGTAGTTCCTTGTTTCTTTACTACCAGCTATCCGTATAGGGGTGAGGTGGAATCATATTGTAGTTTTGATCTGCATTTCCCTTATAGCTAATAAAAATGAGAATGTCTCAATATGCATTATAGCATGTGTATTTTCTTTTTGGAAAACATGACAGCTCATATCCTTAGCTTATTTTATAATTAGTGTTCTAGTTTGCTAGCTGCCAGAATGCAATATACCAGAAACAGAATGGATTTTAAAAAGGGGAATTTAATAAGTTGCTAGTTTACACTTTCAAGGCTAAGAAAATGTCCCAATTAAAACTGGTCTATAGAAATGTCCAATCTAAGGCATCCAGGAAAAGATAACTTGGTTCAATAAGGCTTATGAAGTTCAGGGTTTCTCTCTCAAGTGAGAAGACACATGGTGAACACAGTCAGAGTTTCTCTCTCATCTGGAAGGGCACTTGATGAGCACAGTACCATCTGCTACCTTCTTCTCCTGGTTTCCTGTTTCATGAAGCTCCCTGTGAGATATTTTCCTTCTTCATCTCCAAAGGTCGTTGGCTGGTTGTCTCTGCTTTTCATGGCTATGTCATTCTACTCTGATCTCTCTGAATTAGCTTTCATTCTACAAAATGTTTCCTCTCTTGTAGGACTCCAGAAACTTATAAAGATTCACCCAAATGGGTGGAGACATGTCATCACCTAATCCAGCTTAACAACCACTCTCGACTACATCACCTCTCCAAGGAGATGATTACAGTTGAAAACGTATAGTATTGAATATTGAATAGAGATCACTCTGCCTTTATGAAATGGGATTTAGATTAAAATATGGCTTTTCTAGGGGACATGAATCCTTTCAAACCAACACAATTGGGTTGTTTGTTTTGTTGAATTGTATGATTTCTTTATGTATGCAGGATATCAAACCATTACAGAATTCATGATTTGCAAATATTTTATGCCATGGTGTTGGCAGCCTCTTGACCTTTTAGGCAAAAACTTCTGAGGTACAAAAGCATTTGATTTTGATTTTCCCATTTACATTTTTTTCTTTGCATTTTGGGTACAAAGTTGAGGAAGTTATCTCCTATTACAGGGTCTTGAAGATGTTTCCATTTATTTTTTTCTAAGAGTTTTATGGTACTGGCTCTTATATTTATATCTTTCATCCACTTTGAGTTAACTTTTTCTTTCTCCTTTTTTTTTTTTTTTTTGCACGGGCAGGTACTGGGAATTGAATCTGGGCCTCTGGCATGGGAGGCAAGTATTCTGCCACTGAGCCTCCATCACACCACCCTGAGTTAACTTTTCTAAAGGGTGTAAACTAAGGTTCTCTTTCATTCTTTTGACTATTGATATTCAGTTATTCTACACCAATTTATTGAAAATAATATTCTGTCCCAGTTAAGTGGATTTGGGTACATTGTTCAAGAGTAGCTAACCATAGATTTCATGGTCTTTTTCTACACTCTCAATTATTTTCCATTTGCCAATTCTTCTATCTTTGTGCCAGTACCATGCTGATTTGACCCTTGTGTCTTGATAATAAGCATTAAAATCAGGAAGTGTTAATCCTCCTACTTCATTTTTTTGTGTGGAATATTTTAGCTGATGAAGATCTCTTTCCCTTCCAATTTGTATTTGACAGTTAGCTTTTCCAAGTCTTCCAAATGGATTGTTGGAATTGTTCTTGTTATTTCATTGAAGCTGTAGATCAATTTGGGTAGAATTGACATCTTAACTACATTTAACCTTCCTATCTATCAATAGTGAATGTCTTTCAACTGATTTAAATGCTTTCTAATTTCTTTTAAAATATTAGGTAGTTTTCTGTGTACAGGTCTTTTCAATATAAGGTTAAGTTTATTCTTAGGTACTTGATTATTTTCGTTGCTATTTAGAATGAATTTTTTCCTTAATTGTCTCCTCAGTGAGGTCGTCTTGTATACAGAAGCATATCTGATTTTTACATATCAATGTTGCATCTTACCACTTTTCTGAATTTCTTTATAGCTCAAGAAGCATTGTCATAGATTTCTCAGGATTTTCCAAATATAGCATCATGTCATCTGAAAATAATGAAAGGTTTGATTCTTCCTTTCTCACTTGGATGGCTTTCATTTATTTTTCCTGTCTAATTGCTTTAAATAGAACTTCTAGTACAATGAATAATGGTGCAGTGGGAATCTTTGTCTTATTCCCAATCTTAGGAAGAAGGATTTCAGTCTTTTACCTTTAAGTATGATTCTGGCTATGGTTTTTTATGTGCCCTTTTTTTTGCATGGGGAGGCACCAGGAATCAAACCCGGGTCTCTGGCATGGCAGGCAGTATATGTGCCCTTTATCTTATCGAGGAAGTTTTATTTAATTCCTAACTGTTGAAATGTTTTTACCAGAAAAAGATGGTGAATTCTGTCCAATGCTTCTTCAGCATCAATCTGGATGATTAAGTAAGTTTTACCTTTCAATTTGTTGATATGCTATTTTACATTGATTGATTTTCTTGTGTTGACCCAACCTCACATTCTGGTATAATTCTCACTTGATTGTGGCGTATAATTCTTCAAATGTGTCATTGGACTCAATTTGCTAGTATTTGCTGAGCACATTGCATCTGTATTCTTTATGGATATTGGTCTCTAATTTTCCTTTCTTAGAGCATCTTTAAACAGTTTTGGTATTAGAGTGATGTTATCTTCATTGTTTTGGAAGAGTTTGAGCAGGATTTGTTTTTCTTCTTTTTGTAATATTTGATAAAATTCCTCTGTGAAGCCTTCTGTCCTTGGGGTTTTCTTTGTAAGATTTTTGGTGACTGATTTAATCCCATTAATTATGCTTCATTCGTTGAGATCTATTTTTTTTTCAATCACTGTAACTTGTTCATGTGCATCTAGGAATTTAGTCATTTGTTCTAAGTTGTCTAATTTGTTGGCTATTTGTTCATAGTATCCTCATGATTTTTATTTTACTTTTTCAGGGTCCATTGTAAAAACTTTACATCATTTCTGATTTTGTTTATTTGCATCCTCTTTTTTTTTCTTTGTCAGCCTAGCTAAGGGCCCATTGATTTTATTGATTTTCTCAAAGGACCAATTTCTGGTTTCACTGATTCTTTGTATTCTGTTTTCTTTTTCTCTCCAATTCATTTAATTCTTCTTCAATCTTTACTTCTATTCCTCTATTTATTTGGGGGTTGGTTTGCTATTCTTTCTCTAGTTACTCCAGTTGAATGGTTAGACCCTTGAATTCCCTCTTTTTTTTAAATACAGGCATTTATTGCAAACAATTTCCCTCTCAGCACTACCTTTGCCATGTCCCATATGTTCTGATCTGTTATATTCTATTTCCATTCATCTCCACGTACTTGTTAATTTCTCTAGTATTTTCTGCTTTGACCCATTAATTATTTAAATGTACATTATTTAATCTCATGTATCTGTGAAAGTTTTGCTTCTTTAGTGGTTATTGATTTCCTGCTTCACTCCATTTTAATCAGAGAAATAATTTCAATCTTTCTAAATTTTTCAATCTTTCTAAATTTTTAAACACATTTTGTGTCCAGCATATTATCTATCATATAGAAGATCCCTGTATCAGTACAGAAGAATGCATTCTCTGCTGTTTTGTCATGTAATGATCTATATATGTTTCTTAGGTCTAATTATTTTATCAAGATGTTTAAATTCATGATTTTCTGGCTGATCCTATGTCTGATTGTTCTTTCTATAAAGGAGAGTGCTGTACTGACTTCTGCCACTAATATTCTTGAAAAGTCCATTACTCCCTTCAGTTTTTCCAATGTTTGCTTTGTGTACATTAGAGTTGCATAATTGACTGCATAAACATTTATGATTGCTATTTATTCTTCTTGAATTGGTCCTTTTTAAATATGTAATGTTCTTTTTTGCATCTTATGATGTTTTTGCATTGAAAGTCTACTTGGTCTGATAGTAGTAAAAATACTCTTACTTTCTTTGGCCTATAACTTCCATGGAAAACTTTTTCCATCCTTTCACTTCATTCTGTTTGCTTCCCTGGGTCTAAGATGAGTCTCTTGTAAACAGCATATAGATGGGTCATATTCTTAATCCATTCTGCTAATCTATACCTTATAATTGGTGAATTTAGTCTGCTAATATTCAAAGTTGTTACTCTAAAGGTACTTCTTGAATCTACCATCTTATCCTTTGATTTATATTTGTCAAATCTTTATATTCTTTTCCCTCTTTCTCTTTTTATTCTTTAAGTTACCCTTACTGGTAGTGCTATTCAATTCTGTGCCCCTCTCCAGTCTTCCAACCCCCATCTTTATTTTCACCTAATGAAGTCCCTTTAGTATTTCTTCTAGGGCCATCTCTTGTCAAGAATTTCTCTCAGACTTTGTCATTGAAAATTTTGATCACTCCCTTACTTTTTTCATGGACAATTTGGCTGGTTACAGAATTCTGGGATGGCAGTCTTTCTCTTTGAAGATGTTGAATATATCAAAGACCCATCTTCTCACCTCCTTGTTTATTGTTGAATAGTCCACACTCAGTCTTTTTTTATTTCCTTTTTATGTGGTGACTTGCTTCCTTCTTGCTCCTTTTGGCATTTTCTCCTCTTCTTCAACATTTGACAGATTGATTAGTATGTGTCTGAAGGTAGGCCTATTTGGATTTATTCTATTTGGGTCCTGTTAATTTTCTTTGATCTGCATACTTCTATCTTTTATAAGGGTTGGGAATATTTCCCCCATTACTTCCACAATCATCTTAGTGCTTACTCTTCTCTTCTTTTGTGACACTGATGATTCTATTATTTATGCAGTACATGTTGTTCATTATTTCTCTGAGATCCAATTCAAGTTTGTCCATCTGCTTTGCCATTTTTCTTTTGTACATTTAGATTCAATTTATCTGTCCTCTATTTCTCTTATTTTTTCTTCTAACTCTTCAAATCTGCTGCTGTTCATCTCTAGTATATTTTTAATTTGGTCTACCATCTCTTTAATCTCTCTGGTATTTGTTGTTTTTCTTACTCATTCTTTTTCTTTATGCCCTTCTAGTTTCCTCTTGTAGTTTCCTCTTGGTATCCTATGGAGAGTTGTATGAGCATCATTATTAGTTGTTCCAAAGTCTGTGTCTCCTATGGTAATTCAATTTTGTCATTGGAAGATATCTGTCTGTATCTTCATAAGCTTGGTGATTTTCTGTTGATTTTGAGTCATTTAATTGTCTTGATAAAGTTATCATGGAAGTTGATTTCCCTCAGTAGTATGATGTTTTTCATTGTGTTGAAGTTCTCCTTCAGTTTTCGGTTTATTAGTATTTCCTGGCCAAATCAAGTCCCAAACCTCAGGCAGGGGATGCCACTCTACTTGTGGATCTCTGAAGCTAGACAGTGTGCCAGACTGCAATTTCTGTTTCTTACCAGCAGATGGAGCTCTTGGGCCTCATCTTCCCCACAGGACTGCCTTTCCCCAATTACAGCATCCCTATGAGACAGATGGAGACCCGGTGCAATTCTAGCCAAGTCCCTTCATCCTGATGGGAGCATTGAGCTATCAACGCCATAGCTGGTGGTTAGGCAGTGTGCACTTCATTGGAGATATTTCTTGTGGGCCTGATTAGGCTGGTGTTCCCCAGATCCCTCCTTGGAATTACCTGGGGTTGTGAGACTGGTTATGGCAGCTGCTAGTGTATACAGTCAATCAGAAATGCACACTGGCTAGGCTTGTCAATCATGCAAACTTTCTGGCCCAGTGGGCAGGAAATGAAGGCACAGGGACTTGGGCTGTGGTTTAGTTGTGGCACGGGGCACACTGTGTGAGTGTGGGTGTGAGGGTCATGGAAGAGTGTGGCACAAGTGGGGTGCAATGCATGGTTTGTGGGGGTGTGGGTCATAGGGCAGGGTTTGGGTGGGCATATGGTGGTGTGCAGAGCATGGGGTGGGGTCCAACTACAGGATGTGCCCTAGGGCTATGCATGGTGAGGGTTGGTGTGCAGGTGTCTGGGTGTGTGGGATGTTGGCCAGAGAGTCAGGGGTGGTTGGAAGAAGTGCATACAGGGCTCAGGGATTGTGGGCAGTGAGTGGCATGTTGGATATAGAGGGAAGGCATTACAGGAGACAGGCTGCAGGGGCAGCATACATATTTGGGGGTATGTGGCAACAGGGTGGGTGAGGCTAGAGTGTGTTGGTCACAGGAGGACAGGATTCAGGTGTGCAGTTATGCATATGCTACAGTTTGCACTGGTGTAGGCATAGGCAGTGTATTCATTTGAAAGCTGCTGGAATGCAGTATACCAAATTTGGAATGGCTTTTTCAAAGAATAATTTAATAAATTACATGTTTACAGTTCTAAGAAAGTAAAAGTGTACAAATTAAGGCACCAGCAAGAAGTTACCTTCACTCAAGAAGGTTAATGGGTCTAGAACATCTCTGTTAGCTGGGAAGTCATGTGAATGGGATGTGCTGATCCCTTGCTATTGGGCTCTGTTGTTTTAGCCTCAATTCCTTTGGGGATTCCTCACTTTTCTTCTCTGGGGCTGGCTCTCATCCCTTGGCTTCTCTCAGCTCTCTCCAGTGATGGCTTGCTTAACATCATATGGTGATGTGTGCTGGGCTCAGCATATCTCCAAACATCTGTGTCTCTGTTCTCCAAATGTCTGCTTCTGTGTCAGCTCTGTGCTGAAGTTTCTATTGGCTCTCTTTCTGAAGGCTCTGACTCTCCAAAATGTTTACTCATTTAAAGGATTCCAGTAAACTAATCAAGACCCACCTGAAATAGGTGGAGTTAAATCTCTAATAAAAAAGTTACACCACATTACTTCCCTAACCACAGGGAATCAGTCTATCTCTCTCTCCAAATTTTCTCCAGCACTTGTATCTCTCAGTTCATTTTTCAGCAGTTTTATTCACACAACATAGAACACAACCTAAGATTGAATCAAGATTAGAACATGGATTTTCTGGGGTAAATAATTCCTTCAAACTAGCAAGGGTGGGTTGAGCACATTGGTGGTGGAGTGTGGAGGTTGGGGTGCAGGACAGGGATGTAACTTTTGGGACATCTTCATCCATTACAAAACATGACCATTGCCATGATAAACACCAATGTGCAAATGTCCACTCATGTCCATGCTCTTAGTTCCTCAAAGTATACATCTAAGTACAGGGTTGCAGGCATGGCAACTGACACCTAGCTTCCTGTGGAGTCACTGCTCTCTAGATTGGTTGTACCACATTACTTTCCAAACCACAGGGAATAGGTCCATCTCTCTCCAAATTTTCTCCAACATTTGCATCTCTCAGTTCACTTTTAACTAATTTTATTCACACATCATACAACACAACCTAAGTAAAATTCAATGGTTTCTGTTATAATCACATGGCCTTGGTCTTACCAGCACAATGTAAGAGTATCCATTTCCTTTGCAAAGTATCCTATACCCCTCCCTCATATCCCCTGGTTATTAACATTTAGCTTTGTCATATTGCTGTTGTTACATTCAATTGATGGATATTATAATTTTACTGTTAACTAGAGGATTCATTTCAATTGACTGTATTTTTCACCACATACCATCCCATTTTCAACACCTTGCAATATAGACATTCATTTGTTACCCTACATATTTGCATATCTGTCCATTTAGTTACCATCATTGCCCATTCTAGGCAATGGTAGACTGTACTTTCCCAGTCCTTACCCCTCTATCTTTTCTTCTGGTGTCATACATGACAACAGCCCTCCTCCCCCCACCATACTCACACTCAGTTTTGTTCAGAGTACTTACTATATTGTGCTACAACCAAATAGTACTGTGCTATCAATTTCTGGAATGTTACAATCAGTCCTGTTGAACATTCTGTACTCCTTCCTGCTGAATATTCTGTACTCCTTCCTCATCAAACGTTAAATCTCTACCCTCTTTATTTCTCCTGATAACCTGTGTTCTTAAATTTAACCCTCAAAGTAAATTCATTAATATTAATTCCTGTTAATAAGACTATACGGTATTTGTCTTTTTTTATATGGTTAGTTTTACTTAGCATATGTCATTGAGGTTCATTCACATTGTTGCAGTTTCATCACTTTAGTCTGTCCTTTAGCTGAATAAAATATCCATCATATGTATGTATGCATTTGTTTAGCCACTTGTCCATTGATGGACATTTGGGCTGTTTCCATCTCTTGACAACCATGAATAATGCCACTACAAACATTGGTGTGAAAATGTGGAATGGGATTGCTGGATCAAATAACAATTCTATACTTTACTTCCTTAGGAACAGTCAATCTGCTTTTGAGTGTTTACGTCATTCAGTGTTCCCACCCACATGAATAAGTGTGCTTCTTTCCCCACATTCACTCCAGCACTTGCAGTTTTCTGGTTTTTTGATAATATTCATTCTATTAGGTGTGAGGTGATATGGTTTGGATATATATCTTCCTAATAGCAAGTGAAGTTGAGGATGTTTTATATGTTTTTAAGCCATTTGTATTTCCCCTTCTGAAAAAAAGTCCATGTTTTTGTCCATTTTTTAATTGGGTTCCTTGTTTTTTGTTGTTGTTGAGTTGTAGTGTTTAAATTAGAACAAAATCAATTTAGCTATTTTTTTCATTGCTGATGATTTTGGGCAAAATTTCTACAAAACCACCTCCTATAGCAAAATCTATAAGGTATTTCCATACATTTTTTCCTAAACATTTTATGGTCTTAGCTTTAATTTTTAGTGCTTTTATACTTAGTTTTTGTATAAGATATGAGATAGGAAGCCCTCGTTAATTTTTGTTTATGGATATCCATTTTTCCAAAGACCATTTAATGAAGTGGCTGCTCTATTCCATTTGAATTGGCTTGACAGCCCTATGAAAGTTCAATTGTATATAGATGATAGGGTGTGTTTCTGAATACTCAATTCAATTCCATTGTTTAGTATTTCTATCTTTTTGCCAGTGTCATGCTGTTTGACCACTGTACCTTGTAGCATGCTTAAAAGTCAAGTAGTTATGAAATCTCCCACTTCATCCCTCTTTTTCAAGATACTGTCCCTTATAAATAAATTTGATTTATGATTTTTATATTTCAGGAAAGTGTGTTGTTGTGATTTTAATTGGTACTGCATTGAAAGCATAAATTAATTAGGGTAGACTTTATATCTTAACTATATTTAGTCTTCCAATCCATGAACACAGTGTGTCCTTGCATTTATTTAGTTTTTTTCTTATTTGTTTTAGAAATTTTTTTGTCGTCTTCCTTTGTTTAGGTCTTTTGGGGGCTTGGTCAGATTTCTTCATAAATATTTTATTTTTTTTTTTGGTATTGATAATGGAATTTTTTTCTTGATTCCTAAGATTGCTTACTACAAATGTATAGAAACACTACCAATTTTGGGGTGCTGATCTTGTTCCCTGCTACTTTACTGCACTCATTTATTAACCCTAATAGCTTTGCTGTAGATTTTTAAGGAATTTTTACATATATTATCCTGACATCTGTAAACAGTGAAAGCTTTACTTCTTCCTTTCCAATTCATATATCTTTTATTTTTCTTGTCTAATTGCTATAGGCAGAATTTCCAGCACAATGTTGAATAACAATGGTGATAGTAGGCATTCTTGTCTTGTTCTTGGTCTCAGAGGGAAAACTTTCATCCTGGGGGGACCAAGATGGCAGCTTAGTAAGGTGCACGTGTTTTAGTTCATCCTCCAGAGCAACTACTAAATAACCAGAAACAGTACAGAACAGCTCCTGTAGCCATGATAGAGACCAGACACACAGCATACCCCAGTCTGGACCAGCTGGACCGGCTGCAAGTCTCAGAACAGTGAGTTCCCCGAGCTGTGTGCAGTTCCCCAAGCTGCGGCAGCTGGCGGCTGGTGCCCCTCCCCCACAGGCGGCTTCCCAGAGGGAAAGGAAAGAGTCTCCAACAGTAGCAGGGACTGAGTCCAACCAAACACCAATAGTGGCATTAATAAACAAGTTCTGACTACTAAAAATAGGCCCCCAGCTCAGGTGAAATTGATCAAGGTGGAAGTCGCCTATTGGGCAAACTGAAAAAGAGGAAAGGGGATGAAACAGAGCTTTCTGCAGCTGTTTCTATGGAGGCTTGGTTGCCTCTGGATTCAGCACTGGGATTACACAGGCTGCAACTGCCCCAAACGCAGAAACAGGCTGCTTTCAGGGCTGTCTCCCACCTGAACCTTCCCCACGGGAGGGGTGAAATGCAACTCAGGTGGAATCCCTCTCTCCAGGAATTCAGACCCCAGCGCTTCGCAATTTGAAGCCATTAAAACCAGCCTACAACCTTTTCTCTGTCTCCACCATGCCCCCAGCAGGGAGAGCCTTCAAAAGTTAAAGATCGAGATGGTATAATCTAGGATTGTCTAGAGTGTATAATAATAGTGAAACTGTACAATGTACAAATTTAAAAAATGTTTTTGCATGAGGAAGAACAAAGGATTGTCATTATTGCAGGGTGCTGAAAATAGATGATATCTAATACTTTAAAATGTCACATTATGTGTGAGACTAAAGCAAAAAATGTTTATTTGTTACAAAATTTAGATTTTGACTAGAGCATTTCCTAATATAACTCATGTAGATAGTTTGATTGAATGTCATAAGTACTTGGAATCTCAGGTAGCACATGAGATTTTTTTGGTTTGTCCAGAGTGATCCCCTGATGAATCCCAGAATGATTTGATCAGTGACTGGAAAAGTATTTGCAAGTCCCCTTCGGGGAATGGTGAGAGTGGGGAGAAATTCAACCTCCCCAAGTTGAATTCTTGATATTCTCACAATATCAATAAATCCCACTTGGTCGTGCAATAAATCCCACTTGGTCGTGGAGTATATTTATTTTAATGTTCTGCCAGATTTGATTTGTGAGTATTTTTGTTGATGATTTTTGAATCTACATATATTAAATAAAATTATCTTTAATTTTCTCTTCTTGTAGTGTCACTTTATGACTTTGGTATAGGTGATGTTGACTTCATAGAATAAGATACTTAGTTTGTTCTCCTCTTCAAATTTTTGAAGTGTTTTAGCAGAACTGGTACTAATTCTTTCTTGAATGCTTGGCAGAATTCACATGTGAAGCTAACTGGTCCTGGACTTTTTTTCCTGGAGTGTGTTCTAGTTTGCAAGCTGCTGGAATACAATATATCAGAAATGGAATGACTCTTAAAAATGAGAATTTTTTAAGTTGCAAGTTTACAGTTATAAAGCAGTGAAAATATCCAATTAAAACAAGGCTATAGAAATGTCCAATCTAAAGTATCCAAGGAAAGATACTTTGTTTCAAGAAGGCCAATGATGTTTTGTGTTTCTTTCTCAATTGGAAAGGCACCTAGTAAACATGGTGACATCTGCTTTCTCTCAAGACTTCTTGTTTCATGAAGCTCTGCCAGGGGAATTTTTCTTCTTCATCTCCAAAAGCTGCATGGAATCTCCCGGCTCTCATGGCTCTTAAGATTTTTCCAAAATGGTTCCCTCATATCTTAAACAATTGGTCTGCCCTCACAAGATTGGATTAAGAATAAAAGGACATGGCTTTTCTGGGGTACATAACAGTTTCAAACTAGTAAACTAGCTAAAGGTCCAACAATTCTTTTTTTTATTTTCTCAAAGGAACAACTTCTGGTTTAGTTGATTCTCACAATTCTTTTCATGGTCTCAATTCTTTTTATTTCTCTCTACTCTTTGTTCTTTCTTTCCTTCTGTTTGCTTTGGAGTTAGTTTCTATTCTTTTTATAGTTTATCTAGGTAAGAATTTAATTCTTTAATTTTTGCTCTTTCTTCTTTTCAATATATGCATTTAGCACATTAAATTTCCCTTGCAGTACTGACTTTGCTGCATCTTATGAGTTTTGAACTGCTGTGTTTTGATTTTCCCTTTCCTCGAGATATTTACTGATTTCTCATGTAATTTTTTTCCTTGACTCACTTATTGTTTAATAATATGTTGCTTAGCCTTCATATATTTATGAATGTCCAGGATGTCCACCTGTTAATGATTTTCAACTTCATTCCCTTATCATCTGAGAAAGTGTTTTGTATAATTTCGATCTTTTGAAATTTATTGAAACTTAAGACCCAATTTGTGATTCTAGCCTGAAGAATGATCCATGAGCAATTGAGAGAAATATGTATCCTTCTGTTGTGAGGTATAATGTTCTGTAAATTTTTCTTATTTAGGTCACTTACTGTATTATTCAAAATCACTGTTTCCTTGTTTTCTGTCTAGACATTCTATCCATTCATGAGAGCAGTTTATTGAAAATTCCAACTATTTTGTAAAGGGGCTTACTTTTCCCTTCAATGTTATCAGTGCATGCCTCATGTATTTGGTGTCACTCCGATTCAGTGCATAGATATTTATAATTTTTATCATGAATTCTTGATGAATTGCTCCTATTATCAATGCACAGTGTCTTTCTTGGCCCCTTTTAATTATTTTTTTCATTTGAAGACTAATACATAATGTATTAAAATAGTTATCTGTGCTCTTTACTGGTTTTTGATTGGGTGAAATATCTTCTTTCATTCTTTTACATTCAATCTGTTTCTGTCCTTGGGTCTAAACTGATTCCCTTGTAGACAGCATATAGTTTGGTCCTGTTTTGTAGCCCATTCTTACAGTCTATGTCTTTTGATTGGGGGCTTTAATCCATTAACATTTAATGTTATTACAGTAAAGCCAGCACTTTCTGCTAACATCTTGTCTTTGGGATTTTAGAGGTCATAAGTTTTTTTTCTCTTTTTGCCCTTACTGATAGATTTAATTCTACACTCTTCTCCTGACATGTCTCTCCTATATTTTCCTAATTGCTTGTAATGCTACGTTTAGTATTTCTCATAGCACTGGTCCTTTAGCCACAAACTCTTCAAGTAACTATTTGTCTGAAAATATTTTAAATTATTCATCAATTTTGAATGACAGTTTTGTTGGGAATGGAATTCTGGTTGGCGGTTGCTCTCTTTCATAATCTTAAATAGATCATATCATTGCCATTTTATCTGCATGGCTTATACTGAGATATCTGCAAATAATCTCATCATGCTTACCCTGTATATGATGGATCAGTTTTCTCTTCCTACTTTCAGATTCTCTGTTTTTTTCTTTACTTTTGACAACCTAATTAGTAAGTGTCTTTACGGAGATTTATGTGGATATATCCTTTTAGCGTATGCTGCTTTCTTGGATCTGTAATTTTATGTCTTTCATAAGAGATGAAGTTTTTAGTGAGTATTTCATCCATTAGTCTTTCTGTCCCTTTTCTTTTTCTTCTCCTTCTGAGATACCCCTAACACATATTTTCCTGTGCTTCTGTTTTCATTTAGTTGACAATGAAATGAAATGCAATGATTAACATTAAAGAGTAAATAAACATTTATTATACCTATATCACACACCAATTAACAGGTAATCAGGCTTCACAAACTTAATTTCATTAAATTAATAAAATTAGTTTAATTTGATAAAAATTTTTGGATTACTAATTTTCGAGAAGTATAATCAAAAGACAAATTGAAGTTAGGCCTCGAAACACATCCATAGCAGTGCTCAAAAACAGAAAGGTATAGAGGTCATGCCAAAAGCAAAGTAATTTTTAAAGCTGGATCCATGTCTCATTCCCAGCTCCAAGGGATACAAAATTCTATTCTGATTTCCTGATCCAATTTTACTGAATGACCCACTCAGCCTGTCTGATTTCCAGACTTGGAACTGGAAACATTTTCTCTATTAGTATCTTATTAAGGCACCAAGGTTCTTGTTTGTGGGCAAACAGAGAAAAATTTTGGTTGCAAAGCTGCTAGACTAAAAGAGTCCAGCAGCCACAAGAGGTTTTATTACAGTGCTCACTCATCATAGTAGTGTTTCAGAACTTTGGGCATTTAGATGCCCTCTCCTCTTAGGAACTTTCTGGGGTTTCCAAATTGACACCAGTGAAATTGTTGAGTTCACTGTCTAATTTGTTCAAATGGTCAAACCCTTCTTGAGATAGGCAGTATTTCAGAAGAGAAAGACCTTATTGCCAGGCATGTAACAGGAAATCAGATGACCTATATAAGTCTAAAAATACATCTCCCTGAACTTCAATACTTTTGATCACTGTATAATACTAAATCATGGGCTAGTTTTATGATAGCAAAATGACTCAAGATGTCAAGTTTAGTGGTGGTCTAATTATTGAGCATGAACAGGTTGATTACATGCTTGATCACAGAAATTGTGTAAGAAAATGGTCACCTTGATATTATGACTGGCATGATTTTTAGTATTATAATGAGGTATAGGTCACTTATAGGTAAAATTGGAGCTACTGTATGTGTCAGGTGGGCCAATTTTGCTTAGCTCAAGTTTCATCTACCAAGATGGTTTAAGAATTGTATTGGGTTTGATTTGGGCAGTCAAAACCCTTCAGTAATAAATATTAAGGGATATCCTTAGTGATCATAAGACTCTAAAATTGAAAATCAAGATAAATGGGCACAAGTGAATATCAGCCTCACAGTTTGTATAACCACAATATGAAGGCAATACTGTTATACAATCATTATAAAAGTCCAGGCAGCTATATTACCGTTCATATATTTCAGGTATTTCCCTCTGACTATCTTAATGCAGTAGAAAGTTAAAAGAAATATCTATTAATGTCTCAGTTATCAAAATCATTCGTTAATTCCTCTTTTGTTACACCACCTAGGTAGCTTTTTTATTGATAAGAGCTCCTACCCATTATTTTAAGTTTGCCCAATTATTTTTCTATTTGCTTAATGCTGTGATCCAGACAATTGAAAATTTCTTTACCATTTCCTAAGTTAGCCTTCAGGGTAATGCAAAGGGTGGTTTCTTTCCGATGCCAGTGTTTTTTCACAGTAATTACAAATACTAGGGTCTTGAAACCTGGTGCTTAGAGGTCCTTTCCCCAGAAAAAAGATACAATTTATATTTTTGTTTATATGTATATAAATTAGTAACATGCACATATACATACGTGTGTGTACCTATTTTTCTTTAGACAATTTTAATAGAGCTCTTTAAGAATTATTTTTATTAATTTGCTATTATCATCTGGAAGTATGAAAATTTATATTGAACAAGGAAACACAAATAGAAAGTTAGCTGCACAAAAAAACAGAAACAGAGAAATACACTTTTGAAAGGGACAATGAAATATTTGAATATTCTTCATCTCATTTCTGCTGTCTTTTGCAGAACAATTCTAACCGTAATACAGTGTTCCTTTCTATAGAACTATTTTCAGGGCATTTCTTTCCTGAACCTAAATTATATTGAGCCCAAATTGAGTTACAGAATAAACTATTTTTGGTTATTTCTCTTCATAAGCTTGTATCTAAAATCTTTCCAGTTTTTTTCAAAATATAATGCAAAAGATTATATTCAGGAATGCTATTACAATTATAATTTCACATTTTAAAGAATTTCCATAATCTGTAACCAATGAGGAACAATTTAAAAATGAAAATGCAGTAACATATCAACTAACAAATGTAAATGCTTATCACTTACTACATATTTAAGTAATACACCAATTAATAGCTACAGTAGATATGCTGAAAAACAATTAAACAGGTTGTTCTAATTTGTTAGCTGTTAGAATGCAATATACCAGAAATAGAATGGCTTTTTAAAAGGAGAATTTAATAAGTTGCTAGTTTACAGTTCTAAGTCTGAGAAAATGACCCAGTTAAAACCAGTCTATGTAAATGTCCAATCAAAGGCATCCAGGGAAAGATACATTGGTTCAAGAAGGCCGATGAAGTTCAGGGTTTCTCTCTGAACATGTATGTATATGTGCATGTGTACTAATTTATATACATATAAACAAAAATATAAATTGTATGTTTTTTTCTGGGGAAAGGACCTCTAAGCACCAGGTTTCAAGACCCTAGTATTTGTAATTACTGTGAAAAAGCCTTGGCATTGGAAAGAAACCACCCTTTGCATTACCTGAAGGCTTTCAAGTGGAAGGGCACATGGTGAACACAGTCAGGGCTTCTCTCTCAGCTGCAAGGGCATGCAGCAAACACAGCATTGTCTGCTAGCTTTCTCTCTTGGCTTCTAGTTTCATGAAGCTCCCCAGGAAGCATTTTCCGTCTTCATCTCCAAACGTTGCTGCCTGGTTGACTCTCTGCTTCGTGGCACTGCAGCATCCTCTACTCTCTCTGATTCTCCCATTCTCCAAAATGTTTCCCATTTTATAAGACTCCAGTAAATCAATCAAGACCCACCCAAATGGGTTGAGACATGTCATCACCTAATCCAGTTTAACAGCCATTCGACTAAATCACATCATCCAGGGAGATGATCTGATTACAGTTTCAAACATACAGTATTGAATAGGTATTATTCTACTTTTATAAAATGGGATTTTGATTAAAACAGGACTTTTTGAGGGTGCATACATCCTTTCAAACCAGCACACAGATATTGTTCACTTGCTATTCCTAAGTAACACACTAATTAAAGCTAAACATGTATAAAATTACTTGTTTTATAAGAATCAACTTAAATTATTAAAATTTAAAAATAATTATTAAATATCTATATTCCATTATTACTCCTCAGTAAACTTCAAAAAACTTGTAATATTAAATGAATCTGAATTTTTATGAATGCTTTGACATTTTCCTGTCCAGCGAAAATTCAAGTTACTTATTTCCTATCAACAGATTCTACATTTGAAGAGTACGGTTTATTTCTCGTTCATCTTCACCATCAAAAAACTGTCTCCTATTTGGGGTGATTTTATGAGACTATAAAGATTTTTGTATTCCTATTACAGCTCCTAGTTGCACTCTTCTAATTTTATTTTTGAAATAGTTATAATGTTACAACATATAATGTATATGTTGTGATTTTATTTTTGTATTTTTTGTTTAGTCAAAGATTTTTATCAGCTCAGGGAGCTAAGTTGTGTAACATAATTAATTCTTTTTCTACTTTAAAAATAATATATTCAGAACAGCCTTTAATATAATTTATGACAAGAATATACTTTTAATAGGTGTCACCAATCATTTATCATATGATAACTGTCATGGTCAGTTTCATGTATAAACTTAGCCAAGTGGTGGTACCTGTTTGGTTGGGCAAGTGCTGGCCTGTCTTTTGCTATGAGGACATTTCATAGACTTAAGTCATGATCACATCAGCTACATCCACAGCTGATTCCATTTGTAATTAGCCGAGAAGCATGTCTTCTTTAATGAGTGATGCTTAATCTAATCACTGGAAACCTTTTAAGAAGATTCTTAAAAGAGACAGGTTCTCTTCCTGCTTTGGCTGGTGAGCCTCTTCTGTGGAGTTCATCCAGACCCTCCATTAGAATCATCAGCTTCATAGTCTGCCCAATGGATTTTGGGCTGTACATTCCCATGGTTACGTGAGACACTTATATGAATAAAAATTCATATAAAAATTTTTTATAAATATTTCCTGTTGATTCTGTTCCTCTAGAGAACCCTAACTAATACAATGACTTTTTTTGCAAGGGCAGGCACTGGGAATCAAACCCAGGTCTCCAGCATGGCAGGTGAGAACTCTTCTGCTGAGCCACAGTGGCCCACCCAATATGATGACAATTTTAAGATTAATGATAATGCAAGGCAAATGGCACTCACTATACAGGGCAAGTTGAGAAATAAGAATTTATTAGGGTCACATGTAAAGAAACATCAATATTATCAGAGGTCATGTTTCCTTTATTCTCTACATTTTGTATTTCTAATTTTAGTTTTACAAAAATATATTTACATGCATTTCTTCTTAGAGCTGTATGGGATGCTTTTAATTTTACCTGTTATTCTAATAGCATTAATTTTATTCGTTCTCAATTTAAATTTGCTTCTGAATTTTAATTCATTTTGCATAGGACACAATAGCATTTTTATTTATGCTTGTACTTTTCCTTCCTTCCACTGTCATTCCTTTCACTCTTCTTCCCTTTCTTTTTCCTATTCTCTGAGATATTTCCTTCTCTCTTTTCTCTTTTACAGTTCTTTATTTTCTTTCATAAAAAAGACATATGTTTTTCCAGGTTCCACATCAATTTTAACACATATCCTTGATTGCTTACTTCTCTTTCTACTTATGATTCTTTATCTCCAGGATTCATTTTTCTCTTTCTGTTCTTCTGGTAAAACTGGAAATGGAGGACAAAAGTATGTCTTGTATTGAGAACAATGATCTTGTTAGTGATGTTGATGATTTTATGCTTGGTGTCTGATTTCTTTGCTTGGAAATAGTCAATATACCTTCACAATATAAATTCTGTGAGACATCTAATATTGCCATTTCCATTATTTTCATTTGAATATTTGTGCACTTAAAGAATAATGAACATCTACCAAGTCACACATTTGGTAACTGATGGAGCTGGGCACAGTTACCAAGTAGTCCTGACTAGGTAGTTATTTATGCTTTCTAAATAAACATTTGGATACTATCCTCACAGAAGCAGATCATCAGATGGGTCTTCTTTTATTGGTTATTGCATTTCTTTTTATAACATTTGTATATAATTACAAAACAACCATTATCTGAACCCAGTAACAATCACAAAATTATTGTTTCATTTATTGATAAATAAAATGTTCTTTCTTGTGCTTAAATACCACACATCAAGTAAATGAATGATCTATTGATTTGAGCAATAATTTGGGACAGATACAGGATGAAATATGCAATTTTGTGACATCATCAACATGGCAACATAAACAATTACTAAAAATCTCTCCAAGAGTTTCAATGTTAAAAAAGAACAATTCTGATTTGTTCAGAAATCTGGAGGGGGATATGGTCTAATGAGAGAACCTACAAATCCTGATTGAAATAGAAGAATATAAAGTAGGAGATTTCTGTCCTGGACACTAGTCCTCTCTCCTCCTCCTCAGTCACACAATTTGGGATAGGAAGAGAAACTACAGCTGGGACCACTCCCTCTGGGAACACAGAATATGTGCTCTCTCACAGCAGTAGGATAGATCCTCACCTATTGGAGAGCTGGGATCAGGGGAGAACATTTCAAGTCCCAGGTCAGTGAGAGACAGACAGTCTGAGAAAATGTGTACAGAAGCTGAAATTTCAGTCCCAGGTCTGAATGTCCTCACCCCACTCCTGTGAGAAGCAGCAGTGAGAGATCTGCTCCCTGAATGGGGGAAGGCTAAAGACTGGGGCAACTGAGGGTATACTCCAACACATATAAATTAGAGGACACATACACATATTGAGGCAGATTTTTGCTGAGAAAATGAGAGAAATGATACCTGCAGTGAGCCTGACCTGATGAAGTGCAGCCTGTGCTCTGAAGGTACACAGCTAGAAGGATGGTTATGTCACTGAATAGGGAGGTACAAGGGTAGTTTAGTGGTAGAATTCTCACCTGCCATTTGGAAGACCAGGGTTCGATTCCTACTCCATGCACTTTCCCCAAAACAAACAAGCAAACAAGTGAAAAATCAAACAAAAACAAAAATTCAACAAATGATGCTGCAATAAGAGGATACTCACATGGGAAAAGAAAGAAATGTGACCCTGTCATACAGCATATAAAGAAATAAAGTTATTGAACAATGCTGTCCAATGAGCAGAGCATAAAATGCAAAAGAATTGAATGAATTTTTGAGAGACTACCCCCAACATTATTTCAGACTGACTAGAACAGATCTATACCCACTGCATGGGAACCCAATACTGCTTTGGCTGATAAACATGGATGACCCAACTATTAATGCAGTGACCTTAAACAATCCTAGGTCTTGAGGATGATGGTAAACAGAGCAACAATGGGAGAAAGCAGGCTTCTTATTCCCACAGAGACATTGCTGTAGTGCTTAGTGTCTGCTCCCATCCCTGAGGCTAAACACTGTACACGCTGGTTCTGGAAGTGACTGAGTAGAAGAACAAAACTGAAACTGGCTGGTGAGAGAGATGAACAGATGGAGATCAAACCTGACCAATAGGAAAATCCCAGACAAAAGAAATAAAATGACCTCTATAATAAACTAAACATGAAAATCAGATACATTGACACCAACAAAAAGTCATAACTTATAGTAGTAAAAATGAAGATCTATCCCAACCAAAGGAACAAGCTAACCCCTCACCTGAGATTCATGAATTGAAATAAATATTTAATGATGCTAGAACATATCTTCGAAATCAATTCAATGAGTTGAAGGAAAATAGGAAAAACACATGAAGGTTATAAAGAAAACACAAGGTGTCCATACTGAAGAACTTGAGCGCTTGAAAAGACTGATGGCAGAACTTATGGGAATGAAAGAAAACATATAAGTGATTAAAAGCAAAATGTAGACATATAGCAGCAGATTTTAAGAGGCAGAACAAAGGAATAGTGAACCAGAAGACAAGATATCTGAAATTGTACACACAAAATAAGATAGGGAAAAATGGAAAATTTTGAGCAGGTTCTTAGGGAACAGAATGACAATATGAAGTGCATGAATATACAGGCTATGAAGTTTTCATAAGGAGAAGAGAGAGGAAAGTGGGCAGAAAGAAAAATGGAGGAGATAATCAATGAAATTTTCCCAACTCTTATAATTGACCTAATACTACTGGTCCAAGAAATGCAGCATACCCTAAACAGAATAGATTTAAATAGACCTATGCCTAGACACTTAATAATCAGATGGATAAAGTAAAGATAGAGAATTCTGAAAACAGCAGGAGAAAAGCACATACATTTTCCCTTTCAATACAAGAAAATCATGGTACGACTAAGTGTGGCTCTCTCAGCAAAAAGCATGGAGGCAAAAAACAATGGGACAATATATTTAATACACTGAAAGAAAAACTATCAATCAAGAGTTCTATATCTGGTTTACAGTTTGATATCATGTATATGACTTGCTGAAGAGGTTGAAATTACAGAATTGATCTGTCACTACTGGAGGTAAGACTGATGAGAGTTTGACATCTCTCATGTAACAGCATCAAGGAATTATTTGGAGTGATGGAACTTTTCTGTATTCTGATTTTTGTGGTAGTATTTGGTGAATACTCATGGAAATGTGCACAAAAATGAAGTATATTTTACTTTGTTAGGAGTAGCCCAGAAATAATGGAACAAAACCAATAAATTTGTAGATGTTTCAAATATTTTTCATGCTCTCTTGCCTCTTGGTAAACTTTAACTTACTTTCAATCTTTATGAATTTCTCATTCTTGACATTTCATAAAAATAGAATCATACAATAATAGTTCTTTTGTTTCTGGCTTATTTTACTCAACAAAATGTTTCAACATATACCTTTCTGGCATCAAAATGCAGTTCTGATATTTTGTACAACAAGGATAAACCTCAAAACGTCCATAAAATTTGAAATAAAATTAATTGATTAATAATAATTGGTGATAAGACATAATAATATCAGAAATATCTACCATAAAAATAATCCAAAATACATGCTAAGAATGGATTATTTTTATTTTATAAATATCAAAATATCTGTTTGTCCTGCATGTGTGATAAAACATGTTTTGTGTTGGCTTGAAACGGTTGTGCACTCAAAATATCCATGTTCTTTAACCCTCATTCAATACTGGTGGGTGGAATTATTTAGTTAGATTGTTTCCATTGAACTGTGACACATCCAGTAAGGGTGGAACCTTTTATTTAGGTGTTTTCCATGGAAATGTATCCCTACCCTTTCAAGGTGTGATTACATACTGGAGTCTGCTAAGAGTGAAGCATTTTGAAGAAAGGTTCAGAACCCACACAGTCAGAGACCTTTTGAAATGGAGAAAGAAAACAACCTTAAGTAACAGGTTTGAAATGAGAAGCCACAGACCCCAACTGATGTTAGCCATGGGCCTTCTAACCTGACACAGTGTGGCAGATCCATTGGCCTTTCCTGAATCAAGGTAACTTTCTCTGGATGCTTCAGTTTGGATATTTTTAGAGCATTAGAACTGTAAAGTGGCTACTAAATTTCCTTTCTAAATTGTTTATACATTCCGTTTCTCATATATTGCATTCCAGCAGCTTTAACAAACTAAAACAGATTTGGTGCCAGGGAAGTGGTGGCACTACTGCACCTTGCAAATAGCAAGCATTCTTAAATGTTTTTTTAATGGATAAGAAAAATATTCCCAAAGAATTGTGAACAGTTTGAAAGAGAGGGCCTAGTATGCCTCTTCTAGTTTACTAGCTGCTGGAATGCAACACACCAGAGATGGATTGGCTTTTAATAAAAGGGAATTTATTTTGTTAGTTCTTCAGAGGGAAAGCAGCTAACTTTCCACTGAGGTTCTTTCTTATGTGGGAAGGTGCACATTGGTCTCTGCTGGCCTTCCCTCCAGGCCTCTGGGTTCCAACAACTTTCCCCAGGGTGATTTCTTTCTACATCTCCCAAGGCCTGGGCTAATCTGTGAGTGCTGAGATTTGTTTGCTGAGATTCTTGGGCTGTGCTACGTTAGGCTCTCTCATTTAAGCATCAGCCAATTAAGTCAAACATCATTCATTGCAGCAGGCATGCCTCCTAACCGACTGCAGATGTAAATCAGCAATAGATGAGGTTCATATACCATTGGCTCATGTCCAGAGCAACAGAACTAGGTGCCTTCACATGGCCAAGTTGACAACTGAATCTAACTACCACAATGCCTTAAAGAGAATGCTGGTAGAAATGTGGACTGAAAGGATGATTCTGATAAGACCTTAAACAGAAATGATGATTGTGTTATTGCAAACTTTAAGGAAGGTGTTCCTTGTTCTAAAGTGGCAGATAATTTAGCCAAATTGTTTCCTTATTTGGGCTGGAAGTTAAAATTAATTTGGCAAGCTGTGGTACTTAGTGGAAGGGATTTCCAAACTAAATCTGGAAAATGTTGCCTGGTTCCTTGTAGAAGTTTCCCACATGAGGATTTAACCAAACTTGGAAACATTCAGCCATTTCAGAGAAAACCAGAATTGGAGATTGAGTTATCCAGGAATGGTTTCTACAAAGTACTATAGTCTTATGGTTTTGATGTTTACATATTAAATATAAAACCAAGAAGAATGTTGTGGTATCAGTATATTCAGAAACAATGCCAGTATGGACAGAAAGGGACAGAAAATGACAAATTGATGGAAAATTGAGTTCAGGAGCAGAACCATGGAAGTTAAAACCTGAAGTAAAGAAACCTTGGTCCAGAACAGTGGACTGACCTATCCACAATGGAGAGGCTGAGTTGGCCCCAAAGACAGAAGCAGGCCCTCTGCCTCCAAGAGTTTTGGTGCCTCAGGCTTGTGAGAGGGTGGAGCATGTTCTCTGAGAGTTAGCAAGAGCCTTGTTGCTGCCCCATTGATTTGAGGGGTTGAGCATGTGCCTAGGAGAGGACAGAGAGCTGGGGTGCTGCCCTGACAATTGAAGATGGTAAAGCTGAGATAAAGTTAGTCTCTCCAGTGTCCCACAAGGTAGCATACCACATTCCAGGGCTTGGAGTGAGAAAGGCTGCTGTATAGGCTTTTGGGAAGGGTGAGACTGATACTTTCTAGAGCCCTGAGGATAATTGATTCTCAGTCTTTGAAACCTAATGGAGTTTGCCTGCAGGTTTTTTGAAACTGTTTGGGACCTGTGTCTACTGTGTTCTTTCCAATATCTCCCTATGGAAATGGGAATATGCACCTTATGACTATCCCTCCTTTATAAATTGGCAGCAGAAAATTTCTGAGTTTTACAGGTCCAGAGTTAGAGGAGAATTTTCCCTTGGTACAGTTCATGCCTATAACTAACCTTGATGTTTTTAAATTGCCATTCAGTAATGCTCATTGGGATCTTTTGAATAAGTTGCTTCCATTGAGATCTGACACACCCAGTTGTGGGTAGGACCTTTTGAATAGGTGGTTTCCATGGAGCTGTGTCTCCACCCATTCAAGTTTGGGTTGCCTACTGGAGGCCTTTAAGAGGGAAGAATTTTGGAGAAAGCTTCAGAACCCTTGCAGTCAGAGACCTTTGGAGATGAGGAAAGAAAACAACCTAAGGGAAGATGCTTGAAATTAGAAGCTGAAGACTCCACCAGATGCCAGTAACGTGCCTTCCCAGCTGACAGAGGTGTTCCAGACCCATCAGCCTTTCTTGAATCAAGGTACTGTTCACTGGATGCCTTAGTTTGGATATTTTTATAGCCTTAGATCTATAAACTTTCAACCTAATAAATTTTCATTATAGATTTTCAGCTTAATAAATTTCCTTTTAAAAAGCCATTCCATTTCTTGTATATTGCATTCTTTCAGATTTAACAAACTAAAACAGGGTGTTTTATATAACTCTTACAAATTTTATTTTGGATTCATTTATACAGATAAAAGTTGTGTTTGCTTTGCCTTATTTACCTTCTTTTGTGGAATGAATTAGGTCCCACACAAAGATGTTCATCTTCTAAACCTCGTCCTTTGAAAGAAAATTCATTTGTAATTAAGATCTTCAAAGATCCTATTACTTAAAGTGAGGGCAAGTTAAATCAGTGCGTATTTAATGTAATATTACTAGAGGTCTTATAAGCAAAATAAATTTTGTTAGACGGGGAAAGAGAGGTAGAGAAGTATTCATATGGCAAAGGCAGAATTTGAGTCATATAATGCTGGAAGTCCACAACCATAATTCTATAGCTTTAAGAGAAAGTGTGGTGCTGCCAACATTTTAATTTTGGACTTACAGCTTTCAAACATATACTGCTTTGTATTTTATTTTAAAATGCCTAAACTTTTTAATTTTCTGCCTCAGAATCATTTCTATTTTTTATTGAATGCATGCCTCTATTATGATTTTACTACCTAAAATAAAACAGCATTTGAATTAGACAGATATGTTGAAAAATATGCTAAACACTTTACATAAGTACTATGAAATCCTTCAGAGTTAGCATTTTTGTCAATTTTGTGTAAATAATGAAATTACCATCATTTTGAAAAGTTAATAAAATATTATATTTATCTCAATATTTTGATTTACATTTATTTTATCACAATTGCCTAGGATTTTTCTGAATTGTGATTTTATCTTTTTGATTTATTGAATGATTTCATTTTTTATATTTTTATAAATGGATAAGAAATTTCATGTTAGCTATTTTATGCATTCTCAATGTATATTTAGAACTGTACACAAACAAATGCAAGAAAACAGATTTCTTTATATGCCAGAAGTCTATATAATAAATATATAATAAAATTGCTCTAATTTGAATTAAAACTTTGTACCACATACTTAAAAATTCTTTTAAAATTGAAAAATTGTGAAAACACTTTGTTAAAAATGTTTTAACAAAAAACAAATGTGGAGATGATAATTGGCCACACAGATTTGAAAGACAAATATGTGGAACTTGAATAAATTGATGCAGTTTATTGGTTAAGCAAAAGACTAAAAAATGAAGATACAAGATAGAAGATGAAAATGTAAATAGACCTGAAAAACACTAAATATTGCACAGAGAAATGAATGAAATTTCATACACATACACACACTTACACACATGTGCAAAATTTAACATACAGCAAGTTAATTATTATGGAGAATAGAGAAAAGAAGAAAAATGACTGACATTTCCTTAAAACTATAAAACATGTGAATCCATGTGTTCAGAAACAGAAAAACATTTCAATTAGGAGATAGAAAAAGGAATAAATATCTGGTGTGTAGACATTTTTGTTTACCTCACCAAAGCTACCTTTTGTCTTTCTCAAGTCTTCTTTGTTACCTGGAGTCTAAACAAATTGGACTGCATCAACGAGCTTCCTGCTCTTCTTTTTGTTGAATATGGCCAAGAGGTGACTACTGGTTTGAAACTGTAATGTACAGAAGAGAAGCCATGTCCTTCTAATCATATTTCAATCTTGGAGGGGCAGACCTATTGTTTAGAGTGGAAACTATGGTTAGGTTGTTTCTCTGGAGATGTAATCCACTCAGTTGTGACTGTGAGCTTTTGATTAGATTATTTCCATGGGGTTCTGACTCCATACATGCAATGTGGACCTTAGTTTGCTAGAATCCTCAAAAGAGCCAACCCAAAGAAACGTTTTTGGAGGAAGACCAGACACAAACATTTGCAGATACTGGGGAGTGCTGACACAGATGCTTGGAAAGTCATTAGAACCCAGATCCCAACAAACATTGCCAGGGGCCTTCTCTGAGATGCTAAACAACTCAGAACTTGGAGAAAGCCAAAACTGAGAATCTAAGAGAGAGCCTCGAGATGCTTGGAGAGGAAGCTACCGAAATCAGAAGCACAATGCAATATATGATGAGCAAGGACCTCAAGCACCAGCTACTTGACTTCCTAGTGGACAGAGAAATCCTAGACACCATTTGGCTTTTCTTCTGGGTCAAGGTATCTATCTCTGGATGCCTTAGTTTGGACATTTTTATGGCCTTAGTACTGTAAACTTGTAACTTAATAAATCCCCTTTATAAAAGCCAGTCGATTTCCTGTATATTTCATTCTATCAGCATTAATAAAGTGGAACAAGGGGTCTTTCACAAAAATCAGAGGGCAGGAGATTAGTGTTTTCAAAAGAATTTATTCTCAGTTCTTATTTTGTGGCTAACCTTGAGGCTGGTAGACTTGTAACTGAAGCTCACTGCCCTTTTCAAGCAGGCCCTCAATCTAGCTCTCACCTCTTATCTCCTTTTTATTTCTTTTTCCTTCCACTCACCATTCTGTATTGATGGATATTCTACAAAATAAATGGCCTATACTCTTCAAAATGTCTTCAATGAATAAAGGCTCTGTCTCTTCAAGAATAAAAGGATATATTCATTGAATAATTGTTTATTGGATATTATTTTGCCAGTTGCTGGAATACAATATACCAGAAATGGAATGACTTTTAAAAAGGAGAATTTAATAAGTTGCTAGTTTACAGTTCTAAGGCTGTGAAAATGTCACAATTGCACGTCTATAGAAATGTCCAATCAAAGGCATCCAGGGATAGATCCCTTCGTTCAAGAAGACAGATGAAGTTCAAGGTTTCTCTCTCAAGTGAAAAGGCACATTTTGAACACAATCACAGTTTCTCTCCTGGCTGGAAGGGCACCTGGTGAGCAAGGTGTCATCTGCTAGCTTTCTCACCTGGCTTCCTGTTTCATGAAGCTCCCCAGGAAATGCTTTCCTACTTCATCTCCAAAGGGCGCGGGCTTGTGGGCTCTCTGTTTCTCATAGCTAAGTCATTCTTCTCTGAGGTCTCTGAATTTCTCATTCTCCAAAATGTTTCCTCTTTTATAGGACTCCAGAAAACCAGTCAAGACCCACCCAAATGGGTGGAAACACATTCCCCTAATCCAGTTTAACAGCCACTCTTGATGGGTTACATCTCCAGGGAGATAATCTAATTAAATACAGTATTGAATAAGGATTATTCTGTCATTATGAAATGGGATTTTGATTAAAACATGGCTTTTCAAGGGTACATGCATCCTTTCAAATCAGGACACTACTTTATTTAGTTGCAATATTAAAATGTTTTCTGTGCATTAGAAAGAAAAATACAAATGAAATTTAGCACAACAAAATTAGGATTACAACAACAGATTTAAATATTTATCTCTACTTACTCCACAAAGACAAAGAATGGCTAAATTATGAGTAAATTTTATATGCATAAATGCAAAGAAAATGAGGAAAGAAGTCACAAAAGAGGGGACTCATTATGTTCTCTATATGACAGAAGTGTTTGTACACAAAGGGATTAAAATTCCACATGTGCTCTACCCCAAAAGCAAAGACTACTACCTTCCTGGAAGAAATAATGGAATGTACAGATTGCAGACATTGAAGCAAAGAAGCAACAGGCTGGAGATAAAAGGCATTGTATAAGGTAGATGGGAATGAAAGATCAAAGAAAAGAAATTTTTTAGTGAATATAGATAAAATAAAATGTGAAACCTTTAATTATTCTCAAGAACTTTCATGTGATGCTGGTAACAATCTTCACTTAACTGGGACAACATATATATTTTTTCTAGAGTAACTGACTCCTTGAAATCCCCTTAATATATTCACATACCTTTACACTGAAGTTCAGTTCATCAAGGTCCATGCATGTTGCACTTGTAATATACTTCCTCTTCTTAAATATGAATTTGAAGCTGAAGATTCTCAGATGTTTGTGGATGCTCTATAATTTCAAACACAGAGAACAAAAGAATAATAATATTGACAGAAGTAAGAGTACCTTAATAAGCAGAGATATTGCAAGGAAGAGAATTAAACATTAACACAAACATGCAGAAAAATCTTTTATGGCAAAAAAAAGAGAAACCCTCTAAAGACTACTGGTTAAAAATACCTCATAAAGGCAGGCAAAATTCTTTATATTTGAAAATATTATAAAAGATATGGAACCATAGGTAGAAATAGGGAAGAAAATGTTGGTAAATTCCCTAAAGAGTAAAGGTAAGAAATAGAGAGCTAGAATGTTGGAGACAAATGATAGGAAACAATAGTTAAATAATTCTAGATAAAGCAAAGAGAAAGGAAAGAAAGGGCAATTTTATTTTAAAATTACAAAATTATTCATCAAAGTGAAGGAAATCAATTTAGAAAGAAATGACCCAGACCCAAGAAATCCCAGAGAAGCAACTTAGAAAGAAAAATAAAAACCTAATGCTGTGGCAAAGCCTTGTGGAATTCTAAAGCACCAGAAGTAGAATTTTCTAAGATCATCAAATTGAGGATCAAAAGAAAGAAAGAAAAAAGGGTGAAGGAGACAGAGCCATACAGAAAGAGAGAGAGTGAGACATTTACATATAAATGCTGTGAGATTATCATGGGGGGATGATTCATTAATACAATTGCAAGTTACTGGTGGGGCAGAGAAAAGAAACATACAAAATATAAGGAAAATCAATTTTCAAATTAGATTTTGTTGCACAAACAAAGCAGCATATTGGGAGAGGCTACAATTTTTTCATATTGATCATATATTTGTTGTTTGTTTTGGTCTTCCAATTTGTAATACTATTTCACTGCTTATGGAGTTGTTGGGTTAAATCTAATTTCTTTCAAAAATTAAAACTCATTAAATTATCTTCACTGGAATAAAATATTCAACCCAGGAAAATAGGATTAGCATATGCTAAAATAGATACCTCTTTCAGCTGGGAAGGCAGACAGGAACATCAGCTAGCTTTCTCCCTTGGCTTCTTCATGAGGATTTGCTAGTGGCATTTTCCTTGTGCTTCTCTGTCATAGTTTGCTAGGTGCCAGAAGGTGATATACCAGAAGCAGAATGGCTTTTATGAGGAAGAATTTATTAAGTTGGAAATTTACAGTTCTAAGGCTGTAATAAAATGTCCCATTAAAGCAAGTCTATAAAAATGTCCAAATTAAGGCACCAACAAGAGGTTACCTTCACTCAAGGAAGATTTATGAAGCTCAGGATTTCTCTCTCTACTGGAAAGGTACATGGTGAGCATGGTGATGTCTGCTAACTTTCTCTCCAGGCCTCTTGAGTTATGAAGCTCCACCAGGGGCTTTTCTCTTTTTCATCATCAAAGGTCACTGACTACATAGGCTCTCAACTCTCATGGGTCTCATAGCCCTGTAGCTCTCTCCAAAATGTTTCCTCTTTTAAAAGATTCAAGTAAACTAATCAAGACCAATCTGGAATGGGTGAAGTCACATCTCACTCTACACAAATGAGTGCGTCACATCTCCATGGAGATAATCTAATCAGGCTTCTAACCTACAGTGATGAATATGGATTTTTTTAAAAAATGGCTACCTCCACAAGATGACCAGGATTAGAATACAGCTTTTCTAGGGTATATAATTCTTTCAAAATGGCACATTCCACCCTCTGGACCCTAGAAAATACATGTTTTTTTTCCCATAAGCAAAATACATTAATTCCATCACAATTTCAGAAATACTTAAACCATTTCAGTAACAATACAAGCATAGTACAAGCTTAAAACCAGTATAAAGTTAATAACAAGCATGGTCTTTCCTAAGGTAAGATTATCCTCTGGCTCTGGACATGTAAAACTCAGAAAAAGTTATTTGCTGGCAACATATAAGGGAGAAATAGCCATAGGATATATACAGCTATTTCAATAGTGAGGAGTTGGGAGGAACAGAGGGTTCACCAGACACAAGCAGTTTTGAAAACCTGCAGGGCAATATCCATTCTATTTCAAAGTCTGAGAGTCATTTATCTTTGGGGGTTCAGAAAGTAGCTGCCCTGCCCTTTCCAAGGGTTTATGCAGTGGCCCACATCTTTCTCAATACAACATTGGAGGACATTGGAGAGGCCAACATTTTCTCAGCTCCACTCTCCCCAAGCATCTGGGCTGCACATGGGCTCTGTACCATCTCTGGGACTTATGCTCAATCCCTCCATGTGGAGCAACCAGGCTCTCCCTAATCCCTAAGGAATGTTCTCCAACATTTCTAAGGCCTGAGGTGGAACAACTCTTCCAATGCAAGGAGATGGAAAACCCACTCTCTGCCTTATGGGCAAACTCACCCTCTCCAAGTGCTTGGGTGTGCTGCTCTTCTGGACCAAGTCTTCTTTATTTGAGCCCCAACCTCTGTGATTCTTCCTCTGAAGACATTTTATTTTCACTTTATCCCTTTCCTGAGGTTCCCAGTTGAGACTGGCAACAGTCCCATATATACAGATCCCATAGCACTCTTACTTGCTTTCTATGTAGTAAGCAAGGATCATGCCCATCAGTAAGAAGTTTCCACAAATCCTTCCTGGATAATTGCATTTCCAATTCTGGCTCTTTCTGAAATGGCTGACTGGTTCCACATTTGGTTAAATCTTCTCTTGGACACTATTCCATATTATCTCCCTTTCTGGAAGCCCAGAATTTTCCAGAACATAAATTATGAATTCCTTGTACCCAAGAGTTCAGTTCTCATCTTATCCCTGTCTTGTCATGTTTCACTATAAGCTGCAAGGAGAAACCAGGTTGTACTTCCAACATTTAATTTGGAAAAATCTTCTGCTAAATATACAAGTTCATGTCTTTTAAGATATGCCTTCCATCTAAAGCCAGCGATCAGTTTTGCTAGATTAAATGTCATTTTAAAATAAAAATTGCCTTACTTCCAGTTTGCAATAACACATGACTCATTTCTCTCTGGAGCCTTGTCAGAGCTTCCTTTAGAATCCACATTTCTACCAATAGGTTCTTCACAGCACTCTAGGCCTTCTCTATCAAGCTCCTCACAAGTCCTCCAAAATCTTCCCATTATCCATTATAAAAAACCATCCCAACATGTTTGGCATTTATAAACTGAAACACCCCACTTTTCTGGTACCAAGATCCATTCTAGTTTGCTAGCTGCCAAAATGCAAGATACCAGGAACAGAATGGCTTTTAAAAGAGGAAATCTATTAAGTTGCAAATTTACAGTTCTAAGGCAGTGAAAATGTCCAAAATAAAGCAAGACTATAAAAATGTCCAAATTAAGTCACCAACAACAGTTTACCTTCATCAAGAAAGGCCAATGAAATCCAGGGCTTCACTCTCAACTGGAACACATCAAGCATGGCAACATCTGCTGCCTTCCTCTCCTGGCTCCTTGTTTCATGAATCTCCACTAGGGCATTTTCCTTCTTCATCCTCAAAGGACTCTGGCTGTGTTAGCTCTCAGCCAGCACTCATGGATCTCATGACTTTGTACCTCTTTCCAAAATGTTACCTCTTTTAATGAATTCAAGTAAACTAATTAAGATCCACCTTGAATAGGTGGATTCATATCTCCTTCTAGACAAAGGTTAATATCCACAAATGCATGTGCCATATCTCCATGGAGATAATCTAATCAGGTTCCCAACTTACAGTATTGAATAAAGATGAAAAGAAATAGCTGCCTCCACAAGGTGGATCAGTATTAAAACATGGATTTTCTAGGGTACCTAACCATTTCAAACTGGCACAATCTCCAAAGATCTCTGGCTGTATGGGCTCACAAGATGTTTTGAAAATGGTTCCCTTTTAAAGAACTTTTGTAAGCCACCCCACCTTGAATAGATATAGACCCATCTCCATGGAACCCACCTAATCAAAAAATCTCAAGTAAATTTAGGCGTGTCCCATCTCCATGGAAACAATTTAATCAAAATGATCCCACCCAACAATATTGAATGAGGATTTAAGGACATGAATTTTCTGAGGGTACACAACAGCTTCAATATGGCACACCATGTGATAGATATCAGACTTTCTTGAGTCTACGTATCTTTCTCTAGATGGCTTACAGAAAGTTTGGACATTTTTATGACCATAGGGCTGTAAAAATGTAACTTAATGAATTCCATTTTAAAACCTGTACCATTTTGAGTATATTGCATTCTAGAAGCTTTGAGCAAGCTAAAACAGAGATTAAAGAAAAAATATGTACAAATAGGAACCATCAACCAGACACTGCTAACAGAATTGCCAACTGACCGATTTCATAAGACTAGTATCATGTGAATTTAACTCCAACTCTGAGTCATCACTTCTCCCCTGTTAAATAATTTGATTTAATCTTGTTGGAAAGGTAAGTGTCACAGGGATGGTGTATAGTTAGTGTAATTAATGTGAAATCTGGTATATAAAATTTTTAAATTTCAGATGTATAGCTAATGTATCATGCATTATTCATTTTAATAATGTGTGGATATAATGAAAGAAAAAATTAAGTACATGAGGAAAGCAGAATTATTTCTTTTATTAGATGTTGTAAAACAAGAAATGGAAAATAATAAAGTAAATGTTTTGGTGAAAATAGAGGACAAAACTTTAGCTTATACATTGGACATTTTTGTTAGCTTCAGTGTCCAGGTTGTGTCGTATAAAAAATTGCCTATAAGATGATGAGAAGGATAAAAAAGCCAGCTGTTGATAAATCCTTTTTTGAAATTTCCAAAATAAGACAACAACCCTAAATAGCATTCTTGAGAGAGCAATAATGCTACGCATTTTACAAAGTAGATGAGGAAAGTTAGTGATAGTTCAGTATTATTATGATAATTTTCATTGTTGGAAGCTGTGCAGTCTCAGATTGTGTTAGTCATGGGAGAGAATATAGGGACAGACAGACAAAGTCACAATTTAGCATTTTTTAATTGGCAAATGATTTATCAAGAAGGTATCAAGGCCTTTCTAAGGGCAATAGAAATATTCCACCATTTATTATCTTCAACACCATATATTTGGACACAAACAGATTTATGTGAACTGAAACAAAATTGGTTCAATAAAACAAAGGAATAATGAAATGCTCTATGATCAATAAACCAAAGATGATGCACATGGGAGTAATTTTTAGGTGATTAATTGATTGTGTGATTACCATATGCAGGCACCCATTATAGGTTAAATATTCAAAAACTTTATATTGATGTTTTATTCCTCTTTTCAATGTTTTATTGATTATGACTGCAGTAATGACCAATCTCACAGTTGACTGTGAGTAAATATTGAAATATATTTACTTTCTGATGTGGTTTCCTTTTATCCACATGCCCAGAGCCATCTTCATGACCTTATTTCTTAGCCTGTCTATGATGGAATTCAAGGTTGGGAGTACCATAGTGCAGGACACAGAAATTACAATGTCAAAAAATAGAAAAGGATGTTGATGTTGGCCTTAGTAAGCAGTGAAGCTAGTGAAGAGAAATAATACAACCACCAGAAGGTGTGAAACTTCGAATTAATTGTCATTGGATTTTCTACCAATGAAAATGTGTACACTGTAGATTCAGTACTCTTATGCATTTAGTTGTGGAACCTGAAGGGGAATGTCCTGATTATCATGATCACAACTTCATATGAGCACATTCACACCCCTGTCCAGTTGTTCCTGAAGAATTTGTGCTTCCTGGATCTCTGACTCATTTCAATCATAATCCCCAAATCCCCAAGGAGTTTTCAACTCATTGACCCACAACTTCATCTGCTTCCTCGGCTGTGTCATCCAAGTCTTCTTGACAGTTTGTAATGCATCTGCAAGGCTTTTCTTATTCACAACAACATACTTTAACTGCTATGCTGCCACTTGTCATCCTGTGCAAGGTGAAGTCATCATGAACATGGGCATGTGTGTGCAGATGGTGTCTATGTGTTGGCTGAGTAGGAACCTGAATACTGTGATCCACACAGCTGGTACCTTCTTTTTATTCTTTGGGTTTAGTGTGTTTAATCAGTTCTGAAAGAACACCCAGCTATCCGTTGTTTCTTGTTCAAAATACTTGATAGGAGAAATTGTGTCCATCTTCATTACTGTGTTTGTGGAGTCTTGCTATGTTAATTTCATTGTCATTTCCTCTGTCTATAACTCCCCCAATGTCAAGAAGATACCATCAAAAGGTCAGTTAAGAACCTGCTCCACTTGCCTTTCACACCTTCTGGTGGTTGTATTATTTCTCTTCACTAACTTCACTGCTTACTAAGGCCAACATCAACATCTTTTTCTATTTTTGACATTGTAATTTCTGTGTCCTACACTATGGTACCCCCAACCTTGAATCCCATCATAGACAGGCTAAGAAATAAGGCCGTGAAGGTGTCTCTGGGCATGTGGATGAAAGGAAAGCACATCAGAAAGTAAATATATTTAAATAGCAAATATAATCTGCAAATATTGATGGTTTATTCATTTTTTCTCCTACTTTTACAAATAAAAATATACGACAAAAAAATGGTCATATCCTTTATTAGGAATTTTCACTGGGCACAAATGTCATTATTGTTCTATAATTATGCAAGGCTCTGGAATCCCAAAAGTTAAATATAAATTTGCCAATACATTTTTAGGTGTATTTATAAGTAGAATAAAGCTATTTTTGTATGATATAAAGAAATGTCATTGCTTGGAAATCACTACCACATATTACCAAATCAATCAAAAGCAACAAACAAAAAACCCCCTATACTCCCACTGTCTTATGATATGACATGCTCATTCAAATAATTAATATATTGTAGAGCCTTTGAACATATTAATGTTATTCATTCTTTGTATTAGGTTAGTTATATAAACCCACCATAAGGGAAAATAGTTCAAAATTGAATATAGTGATCTCACCCAAAAAACTTTCCTTATAGAAAGCAATCTTTCACTACATATTCTCATTTAAGGGTTTCAGTAAAATGACATATGAGAAAAAATGGAATTTTTTTCCAGGAACACATATCAGAATCCAAAAGAAATAAATGAACTGTGATTCACAAATATTCATTCATTCAGTTTTCTGCCAAAGTTTACAAGTAGGTATTTGAAAGAAAGAAGAGAGTAATGCCTCAGTAATTTTCATTAGCCAGCCAAGTTACATTTTCTATTACTATGACAACTCAAGAATTACTAATTCCTAATTCTTGAGTTATGGGTCCCTTTTCTAACTCTTGTCTTATGGGGAATTTTGGAAGCTGAATTCTACCTTTTTTTGGTGCATGGTCTAGTAATTGAACCCAAGTCTACTGCATGGAAAGTGAACATTCTATCCCTGAACCACCCATGCACCCATAATTCTACCTATTTTCATATGATGTACAGAAGCATGTTTGCTTAGAAAGCATTAGCACACATTACCAATTATTACCAAAAACAAAAAAATTTAACAAAAGCAATCCAGTTCTTCTATCTTATTATCTCACCAAACCAATGCATTAAAATCTTTTAGGATTCTTTGGCATATTTGTATTCGTTCACTGCACCAGTTTGAAAAGATTTATGTACCCTAGGAAAGCCATGTTTTAATCCTAATCAATCTTGTGGGAGCAACCATTTCTTCTAATCCCTATTCAGTACCATAGGTTGGAAACTTGAATGGGTTGTCTCCATGGAGATGTGACTCACCCAATTGTGGGTATCAACCTTTGAATAGAGGGAGATGTGACCCCACCCATTCCAGCTGGGCCTTGAATACTTTACTTGAAACTTTTAAAAGAGGTATTTTGGAGAAAGCTTAAGAATGATGAGAACAGCAGAGACACAACAACTACAGAATCCATCAGTCAGTAAGCTTTGGATATGAAGGAGAGTGCCCCATGGGGTGCATCATGAAGCAAGAGGCATGAAGAGGAAGATACAAGATGTCACCATATTTTCCATGTGCCTTTACAGTTGAGAAAGAAACACTGAACTTCATCACCATTTCTTTTGTGAAGCTAGCACTAGAACAGATTTTGGTAGTAAGAGTGGGATGCTTCTGTGGTTTGCATATACCAAACATGTTTAAATAGCTTTGTAAAGGGATAAGGGAAAGACTTTGGAAGATTTGTGAAGAACCTCATAGAGAAGGCCTAGAATGCTTTAAAGAGACTGTTGGTACAAATGTGCATGCTAGACAGAAATGAGGCAGGTATTATTGCAAACTGTAAGACAGGCAAACCATGTTTTAAGATGGCAGAGAATCTGGCAAGCTGATGAGTGGTTTTGGCTGAAAAGCAAATTTAAAAGGCTATAAGCTTGGAAATTTAACAGAATAGGATTCCAAATTAAATGTTGAAAGTGCAGTCTGGATTCTCCTTGCAGCTTATAATGAAATGTGACAAGAAAAAGATAAGAATTCAACTCTTGGGTACAGAAAAACCCAGTAATTGATGATCTGGAAAATTCCTGGTTTCCAGGAAGGGAGACCCCAGAGGATAGTGCCCCATGTGAGAATTTAACCAAATGTGGAATCAGTCAGCCATTTCAGAAAATGCCAGGATTGGAAGTAGAGTTATCCAAGAAGGATTTATGGAAACTCCTGCTGTCTGATGGGCACAATCCTTGCTTGCTACATAGAAAGCCAACAAGAGTGTTGTGGGACTTGTATAAAAGGAATTGCTGCCAGTCTCAACAGAGGGGGGGTGGTGCAGAAAAGGGACAATGTGAAGGTAAAATTATTTCAGAAGCAGAACTATGGAAGCAAAATTCCAGAGTCAAGAATCCTCAGGCCAGGAGAGCAGACCCACCCAAATATGTGGAGGGCGTAAGTTTGACCCAAAGGCAGAAGATGGGCCTTCCACCTTGGTGCAGTGAAGATGTCCTTCAGCCTCAGACCTTGAAAAGTGTGCAACACATTCATTGGGAAATTGGGGAGAATCTGGATGCCACCACATGGAGGGTTGAACATATTCTCTAGAAATGACAGAGAGCCTGTTTGCAACCCGGATCTTGAAGAAGGTAGAGCTAAGAGAAAGGTGGTCTCCAAAAAGTCCCCTTGCATTCAGACAGAGGGAAGCTGCTCCACACATCCTTGGAAACGGTGGGACTGCCACTTTCTAGGCCCCAAAGATAAATGATTTTCAGACTTTGAAATTGAATGGGCATTGCCCTGCAGGTTTTCAAGACAGCTTGGGTCCAGTGATCCCTGTGTTCCCTCCAATCTCTCCCTATTGAAATAGCTATATGTATCTTATGACTGTGTCTCCTTTTTATGTTGGCAGCAAATGAATTTTTACACACCCAGAGCCAGAGGATAATGTTGACCTAGGACAGACCATGCCAGCATTTAACTTTGATGAGACTTTGTAATGGTTTAAATCTTGTATTACATTTGTATCGTTATGGAAATAATTTAAGGACTTCTGATACTGTGATGGAATTAATGTATTTTGTATATGGAAAAAAAAACATGTCATTTTTAGGGTCCAGAGGGTGGAACATGCCATTTTGAAAGGATTATGTACCCTAGAAAAGCCATGTTTTAATCCTAATCAATCTTGTGGCAGCAACCATTTCTTCTAGTTCCTATTTGGCACTATAGTTTGGAAACTTGATTGGGTTGTCCTCATGGTGATGTGACTCACCCAATTGTGGGTATTAACCTTTGAATAGAGGGAGATGTGATTCCCCCCATTCCATGTGGGTCTTCATTACTTTACTGGAATTCTTTAAATGAGGAAGCATTTTGGAGAAAGCTCAAGAATCATGAGAACAGAAGAGACATCAGAACTACAGAATCCACCAGTCAGCAGCCTTTGGGAGATGAAGGAGAATGACCCTGAGGTAGCTTCATGAAGCAAGAGGCCTGGAGAGGAAGCTAGAAGTCATTGCCATGTTCACCATGTGCTTTTCCAGTTGAGAGAGAAACCCTGAAATTCATCAGCATTTCTTAAGTGCAGCTAGCAAACTAGAACAGTGTCACATTTATACACCGTGAGGAATACATTAGTTAAAAATTAAATATGGTGTCCTTGCTCACCTCATTCTACTGACGTGATGTTCTCTTTCATTTTTATACTCATTACCAGTTTTCTGTGAAAGGAAAAATTAAAAATGAGTGTTAAATGATTTTTTCTAGAGATAGTTATCAGAACAAATAGGAATAGATAAACTATTATTAAAGTGTCATAAGTGAATGAAAATTATTTTGGGTTATGTTTTCTTTTTATCTCAACATAACTATAATTTATTGTATCTGATATAAAAAATTATGTAAATGTGTGTGTGTGTGTGTGTTTGGTTTGCTTAAGTTCCTGGGATGCAATATACAATAAATGGATTGCTTTTTACAATGGGGATTAATTAACTTAGTTACTATTCTAAGGCCATGAAAATGTCCCAATTAAGGCCTCAATAAAATGATACCTGAACTCTGAAGGCAGAACACCATCATCTGGTATAACTCTGTAATTGGAACCTAAATGATGATGTCTACAGGTCATTCTCTCCAAGATTTCCTTGCTTCCGGCTTCTGGCTTCAGTGGCTTCCTCTCTGAGCTTCTGTGGATCTTTTAATAGCTTCTGCAGAACTTCCTCTATATGCTTCTCTAGGCTTTTTCTGTTTTTTATCCCTTCATAAAGGACTCCAGTAAAAGGATTCAGACCCTCCTTAATTGGGGTGGTCGCATTGCATTTGAAGTAACTGACACAAAAGGTTCCACCTAGAGCAGGTCTGTATCATCAGGAATGGATTAAAAGAATATGGGCTTTTCTGGGGAATATAACAGCTTCATACTAGCAAAATCATTATAAAAATTTTTAAATCATATTTGTAGTTTTAAAAATAAAGGTAAAATTTTAAAACACTTCATTTTGGTTATAATTGAGGATCCTCCTTAATCATAAAAATTGTGTCTTCATGTCTGACTGACATTCTGTTAGATATCTTAAAACTTCTTCAATCATTCCCTTATGACTGTACAGTAGTTTTATTCTTGCATTATAAGAAATATTCGGTTGAATTAATCATAACAATGTATGTAAGAGCTTTTCTTGAATCATTTTAGTATAATTCACAAGGTTTTCATTATTGATCATATGATATTATGA
Source organism: Tamandua tetradactyla (assembly GCF_023851605.1). Lineage (NCBI taxonomy): Eukaryota > Metazoa > Chordata > Mammalia > Pilosa > Myrmecophagidae > Tamandua > Tamandua tetradactyla. The sequence continues at coordinate 17,322,836 of NC_135335.1, read as the reverse complement.
AATTATTCCTCCAGAATCTTTCATAATTTTTAATATATTTTGTCAGTAAATATTTTCAAATTAATGAATATCTGATTTTACAAGGATAGATTTCATTTGATTCTTTAAGTTTGTTCCAATTTTCATATCTGTCTCTAGTGCTCCCTTTAATATTTCTTGCAGAGCTGGTCTCTTGTTCACAAATTCTCTCAGTGATTTTTTTTGTCTGATAATGTTTTAATTTCTCCTTCATTTTTGAAGGACAGTTTTCCTGGGTATAGAATTCTTGGTTGGCAGTTTTTCTCTTTTAGTAATTTAAATATATCATCCCACTGTCTTCTCACCTCCACGGTTTCTGCTGAGAAATCTACACATAGTCTTATTGGGTTTCCCTTGTATGTGTATTGCTTTTCTCTTGCTGCTTTCAAGATCCTCTCTTTCTATTTGACCTCTGACATTTTGATTAGTAAGTCTCTTGGAGTATGCCTATTTGGATCTATTCTCTTTGGGCTATGCTGCACTTCTTGGCTCTGTAATTTTAAATTTTTCATAAGAGATGGGAAATTTTCAGTGATAATTTCCTCCATTAGTTTTTCTCCTCCTTTTCCCTTCTCTTCTCCTTCTGGGACACCCACAACACGTGTATTCATGTACTTCATACTGTCTTTCAATTCCCTGAGTTCCTGCTCATATTTTTTTCATTATTTTCCCTACATTTTCTTTTTCTTGAAGGATTTCAGATGTTCCATCCTCCAGTTCACTAATCCTATGTCCTTTCTCTTGAAACCTACCACTGTAGGTTTCCATTGTTTATTTTTCATCTCTTCTACCATGACTTTCATCCACATAACTTCTGTAATTTGTTTTTTTCAGCCTTCTGATTTCTTCTTTTTACTCATTCCTTGCCTCCCTCTATTCATTTATTTGGTTTTTGATGAGGATTTCCATTTCTGTTCATATATTCTGAATCAATTGTTTCAGCTCCTGTATCTCATTTGAATTGTTGGTTTGTTCCTTTGACTGGGCCATATCTTCAATTTTCCTACTGTGATTTGTTATTTTTTGCTGGTTTTTAGGCATTTAATTACCTTAATTAGTTTATTCTGGAGATTGCTTTCACTTCTTTTACCCAAGGTTTTCTTGCTGGATGAATTTTTAGTCTATCTGTTCTTTAACATTCAGTTCAACTTTATCTGGACCTCTAGCTTGAGTTTTGTTTAACAGAGAAGAACTTTTCAGTTCTTGTTTTCTTGTTTCTTGCCCTGCTTGTGTGATGCCTTTCCCCACACACACTTAAGAGAGTCTACTTAGGTATTATAGATCCCAGCCAGATTTTCCCAGACCAAACTGGCCCCCTATCAGGAGGAAAGAGTCACCTGCATTGGTTTCCCCTGAGGGTGATATCCAGCAGGTTAAAAGACCTTCCTGGGAAGTCTCTGGACTCTATTTTTCTTATGCTGCCCAGTATGTGGTGCCTGTCTGCCTGCAGGTCCCACCCACATAAGATGATGTGGTACCTTTAACTTTCGCAGACTCTCCCTGCTGGGTGCATGGTGGAGACAGAGGAGAGCTTGTAGGCTGGTATTAATGGCTTCAAATTACTAAGCCCTGGTGTCTGAATTCCTTGAGGGAGGGATTCCACCTGAGTTGGGCTTCATCCCTCCCCTGGGGAAGGCACAGTCTCCAGACAAGCCCTCAAACGAGCTTGTTTCTGCCTATGCCTGGGGCAGTTGCTGCCTGAGAAGCCCTGCCACTGTATCCAAAGGCAGTCAAGGCTTTGTAGAAACACAGCCACAAAAACCTCTGTTTCCTTCTTTTTTTTTCTTTTTCCATCAGCCCTGCCCCCTTGGTGCCAGGGCAAAAATGAGCAACCTCCACTTCGACCAGGTTCACCTGAGCTGGAGGCCTATTTTTAGTAGTCAGAATTTGTTAATTAATTCCTCAATTGGTGTTTGGTTGGGCTCTGCCACTGCTGCTGGTAAAGTCTCTTTCCTTTCCCCTTTGGGAAGCAGCCTGTGGAGGAGAGGCACTGGCCACCATGGCTTGGGGAACTCACAGTTCTGGGGGCTCACAGCCAGTCCAGCTGGTTCAGACTTCAGTACACTGTGTGTCCAGTCACAGATGTGGCACCAGGAGCTGTTCTGTACTGTGTCTGGTTATTTAAAAGTTGTTCTGGAGGATGAACTAAAATGCACACATTGCTAAGCCACCATCTTGGCCTGGAATTTTTTCCAATTTTCATGCAATATTTTTTACCAAGGAGTATAACAGAGGGATTGCTGCAATTGATTGCTCACCATGCAAGAAACATGCTTATTTACTGTTTGTTATTCTGCACTCTAAATCATCTATTCATTCGTTTGTGGAGTCATAAAATGTATGGTTAAATTGAATGTGCTTTTTTATGCTGTATGGTGAGGTTATATTTCTATATTTTCTATGTGAGCATTTCATTATTACAGCACCATTTGTTGAAATTTTCATTTGTTCTGTGTGTTTTTGTTTGGTTTTTGGGAATTGCACAGACTGGGAATCAAAATTAGGTCTCCCTCATGGCAGACAAGAATTCTACCACTGAACTACTCTTGTACCCCTTTGAATGTGCTTTCAAATGGTATAGATACTAATATTTACTCCATGTAAATTTTGTCCATCTCTTGGAGTCCCTTTAATTAATATTTTGTTATTTTTTTTACTTAATAGCACTTCTAAGAATTATATAATTAAATGTGTCAAATTGTTTCCTTGTGATTTATTACTTCAAATAATAGTTGTTAATCCATTGCATTTGATTCACTTTATTTAACATCATTTTATATTGCATACACAAAGATGACTATGTGTGTACTGAGATCAAAATGCTTTTGAGATTTTTTTGCAATAGCTTTTTAAACTTTTTTTATTAATTAAAAAAATTAACAAACAAAACATTAAGATATCATTCCATTCTACATATACAATCAGTAATTCTTAATATCAACACATAGTTGCATATTCATCATTTCTTAGTACATTTGCATCGATTTAGAAAAAGAAATAAAAAGACAACAGAAAAAGAAATAAAATGATAATAGAGAAAAAAAACTATACGTACCATACCCCTTACCCCTCGCTTTCATTTACCACTATTTCAAACTGAATTTATTTTAACATTTGTTCCCCCTATTAATTATTTTTATTCCATATGTTCTACTCTTCTGTTGATATAGTAGCTAAAAGGAACATCAGACATGAGGTCTTCACATTCACAGAATCTCATTGTGAAAGCTATATCATTGTTCAATCATCATCAAGTAACATGGCTACTGGAACCAGCACTACATTTTCAGGCAATTCCCTCCAGCCTCTCCACTACATCTTGAACAACAAGTTGATATCTACTTAATGTGTAAGAATAACCTCCAGGATAACCTCTCAACTCTGTTTGGAATCTCTCAGCCATTGACACTTAGTCTCATTTCATTCTTCCCCCTTTTGGTTGAGAAAGTTCTCTCAATCCCTTGATGTTAACTCTCAGCTCATTCTAGAGTTTTCCTCAGTCCTTTGATGCTGAGTCTCAGCTCATTCCAGGATCTTTGTCCCATGTTGCCAGGAAGGTCCACACCCCTGGGAGTCATGTCCCATGCAGAGAGGGGGAGGGTGGTGAGATTGCTCATCATATGGCTGGATAGAGAGGCCACATCTGAACAACAAAAGAGGCTCTCTTGGGGGTGATTCTTAGGCCTAAATTTTAAGTAGACTTGACCTATCCTTTGTGGGGTTAAGTTTCATGTGAACAAACCCCAAGACTGGGGGCTCAGCCTATATCTTTGGTTGTCCACACTGCTTGTGAGAATATCAAGAATTCAACTTGGGGAAGTTGAATTTCTCCCCACTCTCACCATTCCTTGAAGGGGGCTTGCAAATACTTTTCCAGTCACTGATCAAATCATTCTGGGATTCATTGGGGGATCACTCTGGACAAACCAATAAAATCTCATGTGCTACCTGAGATTCCAAGTACTTATGACATTCAATCAATCTACATGAGTTATATTAGGAAATGCTCTAGTCAAAATATAAATTTTGTAACAAATAAACATTTTTTGCTTTAGTCTCACACAGAAGGTGACATTTTAAAGTGTTAATTATCATCTATTTTCAGCACCCTGCATTAATGACATTCCTTTGTTCTTCCTCATGCCAAAACATTTTTAAAATGTGTACATTGTACATTTCACTATTATTATACACTCTAGGCATTCCTAGCTTATACCATCTCGATCTTTACCATCTATCTCTCTTTCTGATTTCATTTATGTCCCCAGCCCTTCTCCCTCTATCATTCTCACATGCAGCTTCATTCAGTGTTTTAACATAATTACATTACAGTTAGGTAGTATTGTGCTGTCCATTTCTGAGTTTTTGTATCCAGTCCTGTTACATAGTCTGTATCCCTTCAGCTCCAATTACCCACTATCTTACCCTATTTCTATCTCCTGATGGTCTCTGTTACCAATGACATATTCCAAGTTTATTCACTAATGTCAGTTTATATCAGTGAGACCATACAGTATTTGTCCTTTAGTTTTTGGCTCGTCTCACTCAGCATAATGTTCTCTAAGTCCATCCATGCTGTTACATACTTCACAAGTTTATTCTGTCTTAGAGTTGCATAATATTTCATCGTATGTATATACCACAGTTTGTTTAGCCATTCGTCTGTTGATGGACATTTTGGCTGTTTCCATCTCCTTGCAATTGTAAATAATGCTGCTATAAACATTGGTATGCAAATGTCTGTTTGTGTCTTTGCCCTTAAGTCCTCTGGGTAGATACCTAGCAATGGTATTGCTGGGTCATATGGCAATTCTATATTCAGCTTTTTGAGGAACTGCCAAACTGCCTTCCACAGAGGTTGCACCATTTGACATTCCCACCAACAGTGAATAAGTGTTCCTCTTTCTCCACATCCTCTCCAGAACTTGTCATTTTCTGTTTTGTTAATAATGGCCATTATGGTGGGTGTGAGATGATATCTCATTGTGGTTTTGATTTGCATTTCTCCAATGGCCAGGGACATTGAGCATTTCTTCATGTGCCTTTTGGCCATTTGTATTTCCTCTTCTGAGAAGTGTTTGTTCAAGTCTTTTTCCCATTTTGTAATTGGATTGCCTGTCTTTTTGTTGTTGAGTTGAACAATCTCTTTATAAATTCTGGATACTAGACCTTTATCTGATATGTCGTTACCAAATATTGTCTCCCATTGTGTAGGCTCTATTTTTACTTTCTTGATGAAGTTCTTTGATGCACAAAAGTGTGTAATTTTGAGGAGCTCCCATTTCTTTCTTTCTTTCTTCAGTGCTCTTGCTTTAGGTGTAAGTTCCATAAAATCACCTCCAATTATAAGATTCATAAGATATCTTCCTACATTTTCCTCTAACTGTTTTATGGTCTTAGACCTAATGTTAAGATCTTTTTTCCATTCTGAGTTAACTTTTGTATAGGGTGTGAGATACGGGTCCTCTTTCATTCTTTTGCATATGGATATCCAGTTCTCTAGGCACCATTTATTGAAGAAACTGTTCTGTGCCAAATGAGTTGGCTTGACTGCCTTATCAAAAATCAAATGTCCATAGATGAGAAGGTCTATATCTTAGTACTCTATTCAATTCCATTGGTCAATGTACCTATTTTTATGCCAGTACCATGCTGTTTTGACCACTGTGGCTTCATGATATTCCTTACAGTCAGGCAGCATGAGACCTCCAGCTTCAGTTTTTTCCCTCAATATGCTTTTAGCAATTCGGGGCACCCTGCCCTTCCAGATAAATTTGCTTATTGGTTTTTCTATTTCTGAAAAGTAAGCTGTTGGGATTTGATTGGTATTGCGTTGAATCTGTAAATCAATTTACGTAGAATTGACATCTTAACTATATTTAGTCTGCCAATCCATGAACATGGCATGCCCTTCCATCTATTTAGGTCTTCTGTGATTTCTTTTAACAGTTTCTTGTAGTTATCTTTGTATAGGTCTTTTGTCTCTTTAGTTAAATTTATTCCTAAGTATTTTATTCTTTTAGTTGCAATGGTAAATGGAATTCTTTTCTTGATTTCCCCCTCACCTTGCTCATTGCTAGTATATAGAAACACTACAGATTTTTAAATGTTGATCTTGTAACCTGCCACTTTGCTGTACTCGTTTATTTGCTCTAGTAGTTTCACTGTGGATTTTTCAGGGTTTTCAATGCATAGTGTCATATCATCTGCAAACAGTGATAATTTTACTTCTTCCTTTCCAATTTTGATGCCTTGTGTTTCTTTTTCTTGTCTAATTGCTTGGGCTAGAACTTCCAATACAATGTTGAATAACAGTGGTGATAGTGGACATCCTTGTCTTGTTCCTGATCTTAGGGGGAAAGTTTTCAATTTTTCCCCATTGAGGATGATATTAGCTGTGGTTTTTTCATATATTCCCTTTATCATTTTAAGGAAGTTCCCTTGTATTCCTATTCTTTGAAGTGTCTTCAACAGGAAAGGATGTTGAATCTTGTCAAATGCCTTCTCTGCATCAATTGAGATGATCATGTGATTTTTCTGCTTTGATTTGTTGATATGGTGTATTACATTAATTGATTTTCTTATGTTGAACCATCCTTGCATACCTGGGATGAATCCTACTTGGTCATGATGTATAATTCTTTTAATGTGTTGTTGGATACAATTTGCTAGACTTTTGTTGAGGATTTTTGCATCTATATTCATTAGTAAGATTGGTCTGTAGGGTTCTTTTTTGGTAATATCTTTGCCTGGTTTTGGTATGAGGGTGATGTTGGCTTCATAGAATGAATTAGGTTTCTTTGCCTCCACTTCAATTTTTTTGAAGAGTTTGAGCAGGGTTGGTACTAATTCTTTCTGGAATGTTTGGTAGAATTTACATGTGAAGCCATCTGGTCCTGGACTTCTCTTTTTGGAGGGATTTTTAATGACTGATTCAATTTCTTTACTTGTGATTGGTTTATTGAGGTCATCTATTTCTTCTTGAGTCAAAGTTGGTTGTTCATGCCTTTCTAGGACGTTGTCCATTTCATCTACATTGTTGTATTTATTAGCATAAATTTCTTCATAGTATCCTGTTATTACCTCCTTTATTTCTGTGAGGTCAGTGATTATATCTCCTCTTCCATTTCTGATCTTATTTATTTGCGTCTTCTCTCTTCTTCTTTTTGTCAATCTTGCTAAGGGCCCATCAATCTTATTGATGTTCTCATAAAACCAACTTCTAGTCTTATTGATTTTCCCTATTGTTTTCATGTTCTCAATTTCATTTATTTCTGTTATAATCTTTGTTATTTCTTTCCTTTTGCTTGCTTTGGGGTTAGTTTGCTGTTCTTTCTCCAGTTCTTCCAAGTGGACAGTTAATTCCCGAATTTTTGCCTTTTCTTCTTTTCTGATATAAGCATTTAGGGCAATAAATTTCCCTCTGAGCACTGCCTTTGCTGCATCCCATAGGTTTTGATATGTTGTGTTTTCATTTTCATTCGCCTCAAGATATTTACTAATTTCTCTTGTAATTTTTTCATTGACCCACTCTTTGTTTAAGAGTGTGTAGTTGAGCCTCCACGTATTTGTGAATTTTCTGGCATTCTGCCTATTATTGATTTCCAGCTTCATTCCTTTATGATCCAAGAAAGTGTTGTGTATGATTTCAATCTTTTTAAATTTGTCGAGACTTGCTTTGTGACCTAGCATATGGTCTATCTTTGAGAATGATCCATGAGCACTTGAGAAAAAGTTGTATCCTGCTGTTGTGGGGTGTAATGTCCTGTCTAAGTCTTACTCATTTATTGTAATATTCAAATTCTCAGTTTCTTTATTGATCCTCTGTCTAGATGTTCTGTCCATTGATGAGAGTGCGGAATTGAAGTCTCCAACTAATATGGTAGATGTGTCTATTTCCCTTTTCAGTGATTGCAGTGTATTCCTCACGTATTTTGGGGCATTCTGATTCAGTGCATAAATATTTATGATTGTTATGTCTTCTTGTTTTATTGTTCCTTTTATTAGTAGAGAGTATCCTTCTTTGTCTCTTTTAACTGTTTTACATTTGAAGTCTAATTTGTTGGATATTAGTATAGCTACTCCTGCTCTTTTCTGGTTGTTATTTGCATGAAATATCTTTTCCCAACCTTTCATTTTCAACCTATGTTTATCTTTGGGTCTAAGATGTGTTTCCTGTAGACACCATATAGAAGGATCTTGTTTTTTAATCCATTCTGCCAGTCTATGTCTTTTGATTGGGGAGTTCAGTCCATTAACATTTAGTGTTATTACTGTTTGAGTAGCACTTTCCTCTACCATTTTGCCTTCTGTATTTTATATATCATATCTAATTTTCCTTCTTTCTACACTCTTATCCACACCTCTCTCTTCTGTATTTTTGTATCTGTCTCTAGTGCTCCCTTTAGTATTTCTTGCAGAGCTGGTCTCTTGGTCACAAATTCTCTCAGTGACTTTTTGTCTGAAAATGTTTTAATTTCTCCCTCATTTTTGAAGGACAATTTTGCTGGATATAGGAGTCTTGGTTGGCAGTTTTTCTCTTTTAGTAAGTTAAATATATTATCCCACTGTCTTCTTGCCTCCATGGTTTCTGCTGAGATTTCTACACATAGTCTAATTGGGTGTCCCTTGTATGTGATGGATTGCTTTTCTCTTGCTGCTTTCAAGATCCCCTCTTTCTCTTTGACCTCTAACATTCTGGCTAGTAAGTGTCTGGGAGAGAACGTCTATTTGGATCTATTCTCTTTGGGGTGCATTGCACTTCTTGGATCTGTAATTTTAGGTCTTTCATAAGAGTTGGGAAATTTTCAGTGATAATTTCTTCCATTAGTTTTTCTCCTCCTTTTCCCTTCTCTTTTCCTTCTGGGACACCCACAATACGTATATTTGTGCGCTTCATATTATCATTCAATTCCCTGAGCCCTGCTCATATTTTTCCATTCTTTTCCCTATAGTTTCTGTTTCTTTTTGGATTTCAGATGTTCCATCCTCCAGTTCACTAATTCTAACCTCTGTCTCTTGAAATCTACTGTTGTAGGTTTCCATTGTTTTTTTCATCTCTTCTACTGTATCTTTCATTCGCATAAGTTCTTTGATTTGTTTTTTCAGACTTTCCATTTCTTCTTTTTGTTCATTCCTTGCCTTCTTCATATCCTCCCTCAATTCATTGATTTGGTTTTTGATGAGGTTTTCCATTTCTGTTCTTATATTCAAAATTAGTTGTTTTAGCTCCTGTATCTCATTTGAACTATTGGTTTGTTCCTTTGACTGGACCATATCTTCAATTTTCCTGTTGTGAGTTGTTATTTTTTGCTGATGTCTGGATATTTAATTACCTTAATAAGTTTATTCTGGAGATTGCTTTTGCTTATCTTACCTAAGGTTTTCTTGCTAGATGAGTTTGTTGTCTATCTGTTCTTTGACCTTCAGTTCAGCTTTTTCTGGGCCTCTAGCTTAAGTTTTGTTTAACAGAGGGTAATTTTTCAGTTCTTGTTTTCTTGTTTCTTTTCCTGCTTGAAAGGTGCCTTTTCCTTTCCCACCCTTAGGAGGGTCTACATAGGTATTACACACTCCAGCTGGGTTTTCCCAGAATAAAGTGGCCTTCTTTTGGGGGGAAGGAGTCACCTGCATCAGTTTCCCCTGAGGGTGAGACCCAGCAGGTTGAAAGACTTTCCTGTAAAGTCTCTGGGCTCTGTTTTTCTTATCCTGCCCAGTATGTGGCACTTATCTGTCTGCTGGACCCACCAGCAAAAGATGTTGTGGCTCCTTTAATTTTGGAAGGCTCTCCCTGCTGGGGCCATGGTGGAAACAGAGGAAAAGTTGTAGGCTGGTTTTAATCATTTCAAATTGCCAAGCCCTGGGGTCTGAATTCCTTGAGAGAGGGATTCCACCTGAGTTGCATTTCAGCCCTCCCCTGGGGAAGGGTCAGATGGGAGACAGCCCTGAAAGCAGCCTGTTTCTGCATATGCCTGGGGCAGTTGCAGCCTGTGCAATCCCACCACTGAATCCAGAGGCCACCAAGCCTCCATAGAAACAGCCACAAAAGCCTCCTTTTCGTCCCTTTACTCTTTTTCAGTTAGCCCAATAGGTGACCTCTGCCTTGACCAGTTTTGCCTGAGCTGGTCTGAGTATTTTTAGTAGTCAGAATTTGTTCATTAATGCCACAATTGGTGTTTGGTTGGACTCAGTCCCTGATACTGTTGGAGTGTCTTTCCTTTCCCTCTGGGAAGCTGCCTGTGGGGGAGGGGCACTGGGCGCTGGCCTCCACAGCTTTGGGACCTGCCGTGGCTTGGGGAACTCACTGTTCTGAATACTTGCAGCCGGTCCAGCTGGTCCAGATTGGGATACACTGGGTGTCCGGTCACTATCGTGGTTCTGGGAGCTCTTTTGTATTGTTTCTGATTATTTAGTAGTTGTTCAGGAGGATGAGCTAATACACTCAAATTGCTAAGCTGCCATCTTGGCCCCTCCCACCAATTCTTTATTCCTTATAGTGACAAATTGAGGTATGAACACCATATAAAATTTCTTACCCTGTGAGTAACTGAATTGCATTGCAAATTTTATTCATAGTCCATCCAACATGTTGATTTTTTCAATTAATGTTGTTGAGCAAGAAAAACTAAGATTCTGAAAGAAAAAATGGAGATATTTGGGTAGATTCCAGAAATTCTTAATAAAAACCCCAGAAAATGACTGAGCATTCATTGCTTACATTTGTCTTTCTATCTGAAGAATTTAGACTCAAATTACCTAAGCAATTTGAAATAAATTCACCCATGTTAGTTGCCCTACCTCTTTATCATTGCTTATGTTTACAAATATTCTCAAGGAGTACTACACCAAGGGGATGAAGAAAAAATTTGACATAGGCATTACCAAATAAACTTCCAAACTGACATATTATATCCAATTATCCTGGTAGAAAGCTTTTAACCTGTTGATTTAAGTACTCCTCATTTGAATTGTGTGGCATGCTTTGAAGGTAAGGTGACTTGCATCATGACAGATTAAAAAGTAGTCTTTGGTATTACTTTTCAAGTCCCCAGAAAATGAAAATATTTTCTCCTTCAACCATGAAGTCTGATGTCACTTTGAACTAAAAGGTAAAAGCATATTACTTCAAAAAGACTTATTTAATGTAGGATGCAGCTTCAAATATTAGAAACCATATTATTTCTAATAAAAATACATAACCCTATCATGATAAGTAATGCCAATTCTGTATGATGGAAATGTCTACAGCAATCTAATCTATTTGTCATTATTTCTTGATATGAAAGATGATTCCACAAAAGTCATGATAGAAGATAATCTAAAATCATATCAACATAATTCCAAATTTTGCAGACAATGAAGGTATATTGGTAAGAGGAAATTTCTTGTCCAGTCGAGAGTTCTTCCATTTGAAAAATGTGATATTTATATGGAAGATTTAATTGTTTCAGCCTCACACCCACAGAATTTAATCTATGATTTTCCAGTTGATGAAGTCAGAATAAACTTTTGAGGATCCAAAGAAAAAAAGAACAGAGATCTTGAAGTACAGATCTAATACAACTGGAGGACTTAGAAAAATAAACACAACCATCCAAAGTGAGCAGAAGGAATGAAATAAAAACATTAGAATAGAGATGTATAGAAAGAATTTAAAATTTGAGAATCAACAAAAGTAAAACTTTGTCTTTGAAAGGATCAACAAAATTTACAGATGTTTACATTGACAAATAAACAGAGGATACATTTTAACTAAAACAGAAAATAAAAAAGGACAATATTATTGACCCTATGAAAATGCAATGGAAGGGACTATAAGATTATATTTTGATACAACATTATACCAGCAAATAGCCTAGATTAAGTGGAAAAAATTCCAGAAAAATATGGACTAGCTACACTGACTCAAGTTATGTGAAGACACCAATCACTAGCAAAGATTGAATAAATTATTTGAAACCCCCCAAACAAAGAAAACACCAGGACCAGATGACTTCACCAGTGAAATTTATCAAACATTTAAAGAAGAATGAAAATCCACTTGTGAAAACCTTTCCAAAATTTATTAAAACTAATTTCATGCAGGCCAGCATCATTGTAGAACCAAAGTCAAATAAAGATACCACAAGAAAAGAATATAACAGGGAGAATCCTATATGAATACAGATGCAAAAACCCTCACCAAAATAGCAGATAGAATCCAAAAGCACATGAAAAGAATTATTCAATATTATCAAGTTGTATTTATTCCAGGTATGCAAGGGAACTTCAACATAAGAAAATCAATTAATGTTAAATGCTGCTTTAACAGAAGACAAGAAAAAATAACAAATGATCCTCTCAGTTGATACAGAAAAGGCATTTGACAATTTTTAATGGAAAAACTTGGAAAATTTATAATAGAAGGAAAATTCTTCAACAGAAAAAAGTCATATATGCAATGAAAACCACTGACATCATACTCAATTGTGAAGGACTGAAAACATTACCTCAAATATCTAGAATGAAATAGGATGGCAACTTTAACCATTGTTACTGAACACTGTTCTGGAAGTTCTAGCCATAGCAATCAGGAAAGAATAAGAAATAAACTGCATCCAAACTGGAAAATAAATCTATTTTTCTAATTGCAGGTGACATGATCCTAGAAGATTCTGAAATATCTACCATTAAGCTACTAGAACTAGAAAATGAGTTCAGAAAATTTGCAAGGTATTTGCAAGGTACTCACTACCCAAAAATCATTAGTGTTTCTCTACACTAATATGAACAATCTGAAGTGGATATCAAGGAAAGATTTACATTTACAATAGCAACTAAATATCAAATATCTAGAAATAAATATAAAAAAAATGTAAAAGACTCACACATGGAAAACTACAAAACATTGCTAAAAGAAATAAGACTAAATAAGTGACACAATATTCACATTCACATTCCTTATTCACATTCATGAATAAGGAGAATAAATATTGGTAAGATGTTAATTTTACCCAAACCAATTCACACATTGTCACAATCTCAATAAATTCCTAAAGGCTTCTTTTCAGAAATGTAAAAGCCAATCATCAAAATTTGATGGAAGGGTTAGAGGTCCTAATTAGTCATAAATATCTTAAAAATGAAGAATGAAGTTGAAGATCTTACTCTTCCTGGTTTTAAAACTTGTTTAAAAACCACAATAATCAAGAGTATGGTGCTCACTCAAGGACAGACATAAAGAACAATGCAGTTGACCAAAGAGTTCAGAAATAGATGCTCATGACTTCAGGTCAATGATTCTTGCAATGACAGGTATTGCAAATCCATTCAATAGGGAAATAACAGTCTCTTCAACAAATAGTGGTCAGAAAACTGGATATTGAGAAAACTGGAAGTGCACCCCTACCCCACACCATATGCAAAAATAATCTCAAAATGGATTGAAAACCTCAATATCAGAGCCAAAACTATAAAACTCCTAGAAGAATATGCAGAAGAGCATCTTCAGGACCTTGTGGTAGCAAATGGTGTCACACTTAAAGCATGAATAAGAAAAGAAAAAATAGATGAATGAAAGCTCATCAAAATTGCAAACTCTCATGTACCTAGGAGCTTTGTCATGAAAATAAAAGTATATTTCTGTTGCTATTAGCTACAATATAAGGCTTTCTCTTGCTTGCTTTTTGCATGATATTTTTTTAAGGATTCCTTTAAGTTTATGTAAACAATTAACATATTAAAAAGAAAAAAATTAAAATTTTCCTGAATAAGAATCTTGTTTTTCAAACACCAATGTGATTCTTTAATTAGCAATACATGGAGCTATAAATATATTAACAATAACAGTATGCCTCAACAAAAACAGGTTATTTTTTTATCACAATGCTATTACATTTTAATAAATAAAAACAAGCAAACTAAAATTGATTGGTTTGAAAATTAAAATACAGTACAATAAACATCACATACTTCACATAGGAAATCATAAATTTAAAAAATATTTTGGAATTCACCTATAAAAACTATGCACCAAAATATGTTGGTTGCAGCAAAAGAAAATAAAAACATCAAAGGCAAATTTTTAGCCTATAATACATGGTGTGGAAATAAAAAGGAAAAGCTAGATATCAAGGATCTAAACGTCCATCACAAGAATTTTCCAAAATTGATAGAAATTAAACTCACAGAAGATAACTGTAAGGAAGAAGAAAAATCAAATTAATGAACTAGGAAACAATTGCAAATATAAATGTTGATTGGAAGCAAATATAATCTCTTTGAAAAGAGTAATAAACTTGATAAGTGTATATCTCAATTGTTCAAAAAAAACCTGAGGCATAAATATCAACATCAGAAATTTAAAGACATACTTAACCATTTTTCAAATGTTAATAAGATCATATTGCAAAAATGACAGCAATATATTTGAAAACCTTGAAAAAATGAACACACTTGTAGAATAATCATTACCAACCCTTGTACAAGAAGAATTAGGAAACTGGATTTAAGGTTCAATTTCCAATTTAAATGAAGAATTACAAACATCCCCACAATGAAAACATTAGGCCCACATGCTTACTATAAATTCAACAAAATATTTTTAAAAGAATGAAATTATAGGGCTGGCTGTATCAGAAAACAAGACATAATAAAAATACTATCAGACAGTATTGCAAGGAGTAAAGGACCTGAGTTGAGAGGGTATAACAAGTTACTGAAATCTATGCATTTTTTTTGTGTGTTCTATACAAAATCAAATGCATATGACTTAATGTTCTAACTTGGGAAAGCAAAAGAGTAAGGAAATGGTTTGTTAAACAGAACACAAAATTCACAATCGATAAAGGAAATGATAGTTGAATTGAACTAAATGTACACTCAAAAATGATATTCACTGGAAAGGACACATTAAAAGGGTGAAATGGCAATCCAGAAAGTGAGAGATGATATTTATCACACATAGCCAAACAAAACCACAGGTGTGGAAGTGTCTCCCTCTGAAGAAATAAGAAAAAGACAGAAGGCATAATGGAAAAATGGACAAACACATTTGAGGTTGTATCACAAAACATAATACTAAATGACCACTAAATACACAGAAAATCACTCAACCTCATTATAAATTGGGCAAAAGTGCATTAAAATGCTCACTCAGCTATCATATACAAATGTATATGCAAGGATTAAATAAATGACATACTTAAAATTTCAAAGTAGTGACAAATTATGGAATACATTCAAAGTGCCTTTGGGATTACTTTTATTCTTCATTGGAAAAGATGTATATTTCAATGTAAATAGAAAGAAAGAGTATGAAATGGAATAATTTCTTAAAGGTGAAAATAAAACCTTGAAACAAAGCAATCTCATGTATGTGTGTGTGTGACAGAGACATAGGAAGGCTAAATAATGAAGGAAACTATTTAAATTATCTTACATAATAATATTAAACTCTATCTCATAAAAATCAGACTTAATTACAATACAACATTTGTGACAGAACATTTACTGATTTTTCAAATATATTAATAGCTAAGACAAATCTATAAGAAAAATGAGGACCCATAAAAATCAAAGTGGGAAATTAAAAAGTTTTACACATACCCCTATATCAATATTTAAAAAAACATGATAGGGAACTGTGTTTTCACAAAACTGACAACCTAATAAACTATCTCATGTATCACACAGATACCCAATGTTCCAGGAAACTAACAGTTTTTATACACAAAGATCACACAGCATCTCAGAATTTATAAATAGTAAAACTCAGGAACACTTGTGACTGCTGTAAGAGACTACATTCTAGGAAATGATGAGTCTTATTTCAATATTCCATACTCCTTAATCATCCATTAATCAATCTCTGGCCAGGTTCTAACCCCTGATGACCTATGCACTCAAATTCTATTCCCTGAGTTTGCTTATTATAGTTATTTTATAATACTGAGACCATACAAATATGTCTTTTGTTTCTGACTTATTTCCTGAACACAGTGTTCCCAAGATACATTCCCCTAGTTGCAAGCCACAAGATTTCATTCCTTTCTGCAGCTGCTCAATATTCTGTTGTATTTATAAACCATGATCTACCCTTCCTTTCAGCAGCCAAAGTACCCTTAGGCCACCTCCATCTATTTCAAATCATGAACAATGCTGCCATAAACATCACTGTGCTAATGCCTATTCAAGTCCTTCCTTCCAGTTTTCAAGTCTTTGTCAACAACAGGGTTGCAGGGTCATGTGACTATCCTATACTTAACCTCCTGTGGAATCACCGCAATGCACTCCAGAGAGGCTGCACCATATGACTTCCTTAATAAGAGTAAGTATATCATATCCTTCATATCTTCTCCAGTACCTGTATACTTTTGCTTATTTTTAGCACTGTTATTCAAAAATCATACAATCTTTAGTAAATGTACAATCAATGCTTCCCAGTGTAATCAACATAGCTATGCATTCACCGCCACAATCTGTATGAGAATATTTCCATTTCCTCCACAAAGAAAGAAACAAGAATCTTATATTTCTCCCTTATTTGCCCCTCTTATTGACATTTAGCTTTTATTTTGCTTTTGTTACAATGAATGAAGGATCACCATAATGTTACCATTAACCAAAAATGCTAGTTTTCATTAATCACATTTTTCCATATTCTCTCCCTTTTTTCACACCTTGCAATGGTGACATTCAATTGTTCTCTTTCAAGTGTAAACTTTCTGGTATTTGTAAACTTAATTGCAATCATTGCCCAGTCTAGGTTTTGCCATATTATGCAGTCCCAGTTTTTATCCTCTATCTTTCTTATGGTATCATGCATTTACCTAGTCATCCTCTTTTAACCATACTCACATTCAGCTTTGTCCATTCTATTCATAATATTGTGCAAACATCACATAGTATTGTGCTATCCATTTCGGGATCTTTACAATCAATCTCTTGAACATTCTGTAGTTCTTCAGCATCAAGTACCCAAAATATACTCTCTGTCTATTTCAAAATAACCTGTGTTCTCAACTTTAACTCTTTTATTGCTTGTTATAATTAGTTCACATTAATGACATCATATAATATTTTTCCCTTTGCTTCTGGCTTATTTTGCAAAAAATAATGTCCTCAAGGTTCATTTACATTTTTGTATGTTTCATGGCTTTATTCTGTCTTACAGTTGTGTAATATTCCATTGTTTGTATAAACCAGTTTGTTTATCCACTCATCTTCTGATGGACATTTGGGCTGCTTCCATCTCTTTGCAATCCTGAATACTGCTGCTATAAACATTGATGGGAAAATCTCCATTCATGCCCCTGATGTCAGTTCCTCCAAGTACATACCTAGTAATGGGATTGCTCAGTCATATGAAAATTCTATACTCAGCTTCCTGAGGAGCTGCCAAATTGCCTTACAGAACAGTTGCACCATTCTACATTCACCAAAACAGTGAATCAGTGTACCTACTCCTCCACATTCTGTATAGCACTTGTAGTTTTCTGGGTTTTTTTTTTCCATAATTCCAATTCTAGTAGGTGTTAGATAATATCTCATATTGGTCCTAATTTGCATTTCCTTAATTGCAAGTCAAGCATCTTTTCATACCTTTTTGAGCCATTTACATTTCTTCTTTTGAAAAGCGTCTATTCATGTCCTCTGTCCATTTTTAATTGGGTTGTTTGCCTTTCTGTTGCACACTTGTAGGATTTCTTTATATATTTTGGATATTAAACCCTTATCTGATATGTATTTTCCAATTATCTCCCATTACATAGGTTGTCTTTTTACTTTCCTGACAAAGTCCTTTGATGCAGTAATGCATTCAAGTTTGAGGAGATTCCATTCATCTATGTCTTCATTGCTTGTTCTTTTAGCGTAATGTCCAGGAAACCACCTTCTATCACAAGATCCTTTAAAATATATCCCTATATTTTCTTTTACACCTTTTATGATCTTAGCTCTAATGTGTAGGTCATTGATCCACTTAGAGTTAATTTTCCTATAAGGCAAGAGATGGGGTCATATTTTATTTTTTATATGGATACAAAATTCTCAAGCACCATTTGTTGAAGAGGCTGCTTTGTCCCATTTGAGTCAACTTGACAATGTTATAAATTGTCTATAGTTGAGAGGGTCCATCTCTGAACAGTCAATTCAATTCCATTGGTCAGAGCTTATATCTTTTTGCCAATGCCATACTGTTTTGACCACTCTAGCTCTACAATATGCTTTAATGTCAGATAGTGCCAGTAGTCCTGCTTCATTTTTCTTTCTCAAGATATTTATAGCTATTCAGACACCTTGTCCTTCTGAATAAATCTGATTATTATTTTTTCTATTCTTGCAAATAAGTGGAATTTTAATTTGTATTGCACTGAGTCTATAAATCAATTTGGATTGAATTAATATAATAACTATATATAGTCCTCCAATGCATGAACATAGTAGGTCTTTCCATTTTTTTAGGTCTTCCTGGATTTCTTTTAGTAGTTTTTTCTAGTTTTCTGTGTACAGGTTATGTCCTTGATTAAACTTTTTCTTAAATATATGATTATTTTGTTTGCTATTATAAATAGGACTTTTTTCTTGATTTCCTCCTCAGATTGCACATTACTGGTGTACAGAAACACTACTGATTTTGCATATTGGTCTTCTATCCTGCCATTTTCTGTATTCAGTTTTTAGCTGTAGTAGTGCTTTAGGGTAAATTTTATGGAATTTTTTACACATAGGATCATGTCCTCTTCAAACAGTAGAAGTTTTAGTTATTCCTTTACAGTTTGGATGCTTTTCATTCCTTTTCTTGCTTAATAGCCCCATCTAGAAATTCCAGAAAATGTTGAATAACAATGGTGGCAGTGGGCATACTGGTCTCATCCATGATCTTAGCTGTGGGTTGTTCATATATTTCCTTTATCATATTGAGGACTTTTCCTTCTATCCCTTTCCTTTGAAGAGTTCTCATCAAGAAAGGATGCTGAATTTTGTCAACTGCTTTTCCTGAATCAATCAAGATGATCATATGAATATTCTTCCTTCATATTTTGATGTGATATATTTTATTAATTGAGTTCCTTGTGATCTACCCTTGCATGCTTGGAATAAAACCCACTTGGTCGTGGTGTAGAATTATTTTGATATGCTGCTGCAATTGATTTGCAAATACTTTGTTCAGGATTTTTGCTTTTCTATTCATTAGAGTGAATGATGGTTACTTTTCTTATAGTATCTTTGTCTGGCTTTGGTATAAGGATGATATTCACTTCATAGAATGAGCTAATTAGCTTTCTCTCCACTTGAAATTTTTGAAGAGTTTGAGGAGTATTTATACTAATTCTCTTTTGAATACCTGGTAGAATTCACATGTGAATCCATGTGGTCTTGGACTTTTATTATTTGGGAGTTTTTTGATTACTGATTCAATTTCTATACTTGTGATTAGTTTGTTGAAATCTTCAATTTTTTCTTGAGTCAATATTGTTTGTTCATGCTTCCCTAGAAAGTTGTCCATTTTGTCTAAGTTGTCTAATTTTTTAGCATATAGTTCATAATATCCTCTCATTACCTCCTTTATACCTGCAGGGTCAGCAGTTATGTCCCCTTCTTTTTGGTCAGCCTTGCAAAGGGACCGTAACTTTTATTGATTTTCTCAAGGAGCCATCTAATGGTTTTATTGATACTCTCTATTGTTTGAATTTTCTAAATTTCACTTAATTCTGGTCTAATCTTTGGTATTTATTTCATTCTCTTTGCTTTAGGGATAGTTTGCTGTTGTTTCTCTAGGTCCTCCTAATGAGCATTGTTCTAGTTTGAAACCTGCTAGAATGCAATAAGCCAAAATGCAAAGGCTTTTAAAAAGGGGAAATTAATACATTGCTAGTTTACACTTCTAAGGCTGAGAAAATGTCCCAATTGCAACAAGTCTATACAAATGTCCAATCAAAGGCATCAAGGGATAGATACCTTGGTTCAACAAGGCAGACAAAGTTCAGAGTTTCTCTCTCAAGTGAGAAGGCGCATGGTGAACACAGTCATAGTTTCTCTCCTGGTTGAAGGGCACCTGGGGAGAAGGTGTCATCTGCTAGCTTTCTCTCTTGGCTCCCTGTTTCTTGAAGCTTCCCAGGAGGCATTCTCCTTCTTCCTTTCCAAAGGTTGCTGGCTTGTGGGCTCTCTGCTTCTTGTGGCTATGTCATATTTCTCTGCTCTCTCTGAATCTTTCATTCTCCAAAATGTTTCCTATTTTATAGGACTCCAGTAAACCAATCAAGACCCTCTGGAATGGGTGGAGACACATCTCCCCTAATCCAGCTTAACAACCGCTCTTGATATGGTTACATCTTCAGGGAGGTGATATAGCTACATACAATATTGAATAGGGATTATTCTGCCTATATGAAATGGGATTTTGATTAAAACATAGCTTTTGAAGAGTACATACATACTTTCAAACCAGCACAAGCATTTATGTCTTGATTTTTGCTCTTTCTCTTTTAATATAGACATTTAGGAAAATAAATTTCCATCACAGCACTACTCTGCTTATCCTATAAGTTTGGATATGTTGTGTTCTCAGTTTCCTTTGCTCAATATATTCAATGATTTCTCTTGTAATTTCCTGCTGGACTCTTGGTTTATTTAAGAATGTGTAGTTTAGACCTCATATATTTCTGAATTTTCCATTTTCCAATTGGTATTGAATTACAACTTCCATTTGGATCTGACAAAGTGATTTTATAACTTCATTCTTCTAGAATTCATGGAGACCTACTTTGTTACCCAAGGGTCCATCCTGAGGAATGATCTATGAGCAATTGAGAAAAATTTATCATAATATTAATTTATAATATTAAAAATTTCTGTTTCCTTATTGACCCTATGTCTAAAGGTTCTATCCATTAATAATAGTGGTGTATTGAAGTCTCCTATTATTATTGTAAAAGTGTCTACTTCTCCCATAAGAAGACAGAGTTTGCCTCTCTCATTGTTTGCCTCTTGTATTTTGGGCATTATGGCTCAGTGAATAGATATTTATGATTGTTATGCCTTTTTTATGGACTGCCCCTTTCATTATTCTAGTGTCCTTCTTTGTCTCTTCTAATTGTTTAATATTTGAAGTCTGATTTGGCTGATATTTGTATAGCAATCCCACTCTTTTCTGTTTGTTTTTTGCATGAAATAGCTTTCCAAACCTTTTACATTTAGCTTGTTTTTGTATTTTGGTTTTGAGTCTCTTGTACAGAACATATAGATGGATCCTGTTTTTGATCCACTCTGCCAATCTACATGTTCTGATTGAGGAGTTTAATCATTACATTTAATGTTATCACTGTAAAGGCAGTACTTTTTAAAACATTTTTTAAAATTTATCTGTAATATGTTATTTTCACTCTCTTTTTTCCATATTAATTACCCTTCCTGCTAATCTTAATTTCTACATGCTTCTCAAAACTGTTTCTCCTGTCTTTTTCTGTCTACCTGTACTGATCCTTAGTATTTCTTATAATGCAGTGCTTTTTTTCTTTGGCATGGGCAGGCATTACGAGTCGAACCTGGATCTCCAGCATGGCAGGTGAGAACTCTGCCTCCAGAGCCACCATGGTCTGCCCTAGAGCTGTGCTTTTGTTCAGGAACTGTCACAATGTCTGTTTGCCTGAAAATATCTTATAATATTTTTATTGTTAAACAATATACAACACAAACATTCTTAGCATACAAATATTCCATACGTGGTGTACAATCAATGGCTCATAATATCATCACATAGTAGTATATTCATCACCATGATAATATTTGAGAACATTTGTATCACTCCGGAAAAATAAATAAAAAGTAAAAGGAAAAAACATACATATCATACCCTTTTCCCCTCCTCTCATAGACCACTAGGACTTCCATCTACCCAATATATTTTAACCTTTGTTCCCTTATTTTTCTATACCCTTTACCACACCCTTTCATTGATCACCAGTATTTCTATCTACTCAATTTGTTTTAACATTTTCCCCCTATTATTTATTTTTTAATTTTTTTACTTTTTTATTGTATGGTATAACATATATATAAAGCAAAGAAATTAAAAAGCAATAGTGTTCAAATCACTCTTCAACAAGTAGCTAGAGGACAGATCTCAGAATTTGTCATGGACTGCCATACGAGCCTCTCAGATTTTTTCCTTCTAGCTGCTCCAGAATCTAGGAGGCTAGAAGGCTTAAATATTTTTTATCATCACAATCAACTTTTTTCCTTCTTTTTTGTGAAAAATAACATACAAAAAAGCAATAAATTTGAAAGCACAGCACTACAATTAGTTGTGCAACATATTTCAGAGTTTGAAATGGGTTACAATTCTACAATTTTAGGTTTTTGCTTCTAGCTACTCTTAGATACTGAAGACTAAAAGAGATATCAATTTAATCTTTCAGCATTCATTTTCATTTGTTTAGTTTTATCTTCACTGTATAATTCCACCATCACTTTTGATCTTTCCATTCTTCTCTTTAGGGGTGTTTAGGCTATGGCCATTCTACATTTTTTATATTGGAAGGATATTTCACTAATATGGGGAGGGGAGATGGAACTATCTGATGTTCTGAAGAGGGTGGGCTAGGTTTCAGGACTTCTCTGGACCGTGTATTGATCTGGAGTTTGTAGGTTTCTGGAAAGTTCATGGAACCCTTGTGGAATCTTATATATTGCCCTAGGTCTTCTTCCAGATTTGTCTGAAAATATTTTCAACTCTCCCTCATTTTTGAGGGACACTTTAGCCAGATATAGAATTCTTGGTTGGTAATTTTTCTTTCTCAGTATCTTAAATATATCACACAGCTGCCTTCTCACTTCCATGTTTCCTGCTCATCCATATTTATCTTGTTGATCTTCTCTTGTATGTGATAGATCACTTTTCTGTTGCTGTTTTCAGAATTATCTATTTGTCTTTTACATTTGACAATCTGATTAGTGTCTTGGAGTAGTAGGTCTATTTGGATCTATTCTGTTTAGGGTACACATTACTTTTTGTTTTGTAATGTTATGTTTTTCATTAAAGTTGGGAAATTTTAGTGATTATTTCCTCCATTTTTTTCAGCTCCTTTTCCCTTTTCTTCTTCTGGCACACTCATAGCAAATATATTCATGCACTTCATGTTGTCTCTCAGTTCTCTGAGACTCTGCTTATAATTTCCATTCTTTTCCTTATCTGTTCTTTTGTGTACAAGATTTCAGGTTTTCTGTTTACAAGTTTACTAATCCTTTCCCCTGGTTTTTCAAATCTGCCACTGTATATTTCTACCGGGGTTTTCATCTCTTCTATTGTGCCTTTCATTATCATAAGTTTACCATTTGGTTTTGCAAGTCCTCAAGTTCTTCTGTAGGGACATCCTCTGTCTCTATCCTTCATCTCTTTTCCAAAATTTTCCTTCAAGTCATTTCCTTGATTTAGAAGATGTATTTGAACATTTTTAATTGGTTGTTTCAATTCTTGTATCTTAGTTATTGCTCTACTCCTTTGGCTGTTCCACATCTTCATACCTCTTAGTATGAGTTGTGATATGTTGCTGGTCTAGGCACCTTGTTTTCTTGCTTGGTTTAATTTGCAGGTCATTTCTGTTTTGCCTAGGGTTTTCTTCTTGGTTAGTTTTGTTCTCTGTTCATGTCTCTCATCAGCCATTTGTAAGATTGGATCTGCCCCCCAAGCTTCCTTCAAAGCCACAGTAGATTTTCTCTGTGCTGATGGGTAGGCACTGGGCACCATAGCAAGATCTCTGTGGGTAAAACAAGTCTGATGACTCCCAATGGTTCTCAGTTTTTCACTGGCCAGAAAGACTTGTGTTTGTTCTAAAGCTCTGCTCCAACAGCTGGACCATCCATATTTCAAAACCTACAAGAGAGTTTCCCTTGCAAGGTCCCAAGTCCAGCTACAGTGGACTTCAGATATGATCTATACAGTCTCTGGAAAGCCCTTCAATTCCCTTGCATTTTCCAGTCTGCCCAGCAGATGGTGCTGTTTGGAAACTTAATTGTACTCAAAAGCGGTTTGCCGAGAAACCTAGCTGCATCTGTCTGGGCAAGGCTGAAACTGCAGGGTTTTTATGCCCACAGTTTGCCAGTCAAAATCTGGCTCAGCAATGAATAAAAAGTATTTGCAAAGTCCCCCGGGGGGGTATGAAAAAGGGGGGAAATTCAACTTCCCCAAGTAAAGAATTCTTGATATTCTCTCTCATAAGCAATGGAGACAACCAAAGCAATAGGCTGAGTCCCCAATCTTGGGGTTTGTTCAAATGAAACTTAACCCTGCAAAGGATAGGCTAAACCTACTTAAAATTAGGCCTAAGAGTCACTCCCAAAAGAAACTCTTTTGTTGCTCATATGTGGCCTCTCTCTCTCAGCCAACACAACAAGCAAACTCACTGCCCTTCCCCTTCCCTACATGGGTCAGGACTCCAGGCATAAGGACCTGCCTGGCAATGTGGGACAGAAATCCTAGAATGAGCTGGGGCTCAGCACCAAGTGATTGAGAAACCCTTCTTGACCAAAAGGGGGAAGAGAGAAATGAGACAAAATAAAGTGTCAATGACTGAGAGATTCCAAAGAGAGTTGAGAGGTTATCCTGGAAGTTATTCTTATATATTAATTAGATAATACTTTTTTAGTTAAGACATGACAGAGAGGCTTGAGGGAACTGCCTGCAAATGTAGAGCTGAGTTCCAGTAACCATGTTTCTTGAAGATGATTGTATAATGATATAGCTTTCACAATGTGACTGTGTGATTGTGAAGACCTTGTGCCTGATGCTTCTTCTATCTACCTTATAGACAGATGAGTAATACATATGGATTAAAAATAAATAAATAATAGGGGAATAAATGTTAAAATAAATTTAGTAGATTGAAATGCTAATGATCAATGAAAGGGAGGGGGTAAAGGGTATGGTATGCATGAATTTGTTTTCTGTTTTCCTTTTATGTCTTTTTCTGAATTGATGTAAATGATCATGGTGATGAATATGCAACTATGTGATGAAAACAGAATGTTCATATGGTATATTGATTGGTTTTGGTTTTATTAATAAAAATTTTTAAAAATTGAGGAAACAATGACAACAAATAAACAAACAAGCAAAACACAACAACAACAAAATCTGATTCAGTTCCAGGAAGATGGTGGAATAGGGTAAAGTTCAACCTTACTCTAAGGAACAAGTAGCCAAGGGATGGGAAAGTGACTGAGGTAGTGATTCCAGGGTATACGTGACATGGAAGAGTCTTCTGCACCACATAGGGTATCCCTGGTTGCAGAAGCTGAGGAACTGAGAAGCAGAGAACCAGAGACCATCCAGCTGCTGAAAATAGACTAATGTAGCAACCCAGAGTCCTCAGGAGTGCATGGATAGGGAGACAGGGACTAGAAAGTTAGCCAACCCATGTTTCTTGAACATGCTACCCTCATGAGCACAGCCCTGTGAACTGTCACTCACCCCACACCCTATGCACCTGAACCCTGTCACCTACCCTCTCCCAGAGCTCCAAGAACCCTACCCTGTCAAACCCTCATGTGCAAACCTGCCCCACAACCCCACCCTAAGCATGCATACACCTGCCCCAGCCCAACCAACCTATCCTTCAAAATGGCAGTCTTGCTCCACCCCTCCTGAGAACCCTAGCTCCCAGTCCCTGACCTCTTCAGGCAGTTGCCAGTGCATAAAGCTTGAGGACACTAACCTCCATATTCAGGCTATGCTTACTCTCAGCCCACATAATCATGCAACCCCACCCTGCCCACACTGGGCTTTCCACACATGTACATCAGTAAACAGCCCTCCCATAACTGTGTATGTATTCTGTCTCCAGTCATGCACCGCTAGCTCTGGGAAAGCACTGACATGCACGCCCAGGCTCTGCCCCAGCACATCCACCCCCAACCCACTCAGGTGTAATGCCAACACACTGCCCTGAGCTCTGCACATAGGCAAAATGGACCCTTTGCCTTAGACCAGCACACACCAAGGCTCTGCCCACAGATCTGTGCATCCACAAAGCCACATCTTTTCCACCACTGGAGTCTCATGCTCACAAGCATGAGCATAGACTCCACAACCAGCACCTATGCCTGCACTGTAATGCATCACCATGCAGTTATGCCACAGCCCACACCCTGCATTCTGCTGCACATGCTTCCTGCAAACACACAGCTTTAGATTACTGAAGAAAATCCACTTCCAAAGTAAATCAATCAAGATATTTACATGCCATAAAGACAGCAGAAGACCATTAGACTTATAGATATAATGCAGACAGATGCAACCCAGCCTGACCACCAAATTAAGACACCATAGGAGACACAGACATTGGAATAGCTAATCAAAGATGTTCATATAAATGTACAAAATAAGATAAATGTGATAGCTAATGACAAAAAGGAGATCAAGAAGACACTAGAAGGGCATAAAGAGGAATTTTAAAGAATAAAAAGAAAAATAACAGATATCAAAGGGATTGAGGATGCTGTAGACCAAATAAAAAACATACTAGACACACAACAGCAGATTTGAAGAGACAGAAGAAAGAGTAAGTAAACAAGAGAACAAGAAAACTGATTTTGTAACACTCAAAACAGCAAATGGCAAAAAAGATGCAAAAATTTTTATTGGATCTCAGGAAAATGATGGACAAAACAAAGTGGACAAATATGAGAATCATTGGTATCCCAGAAGAGAAGAGTAAAGGGCTAGGAAGATTATTTGAGGATAAAATGGGGAGAAACTTCCTAAACCTTATAAAAGACATAAATATTCATGTCCAAGAAGCTCAACATACTCCAAATAAAATAATTCCAAATAAGTCTTCCCCAAGACACACACAAATCTGTGCATAATGTTAAAGAGAAGCAGAAAATCCTAAAAGAAGCAAAAGAAAAACAATCTATTACACAACAAGGGAAAGCACATAATACTGAGTTCAGACACTCAACTGGCACTATGGAGGAAAGAAGGCAGTGGTATGATATATTTAAGATCCTGAAAGAGATAGACTACTGACCAAGATTTCTATATGTACCCAACTGTCCTTCAAAACTGAGGGAAAGATTAAAATTTTCTCAAACAAATCCGGAAAGAATTTTTCAACAAGAGACCAGCCCTACATGAAATACTAAGGGAAGTTCTGCCAGTGGAAAAAAAGATAGGAAAGGGAGGTCTGGAGGAGGGTACAAAATTAAGGAGGACCTGTAAGGGTAACTTAAAGGTTAAAAAGAAAATATATATATATATAGATAGATCTGACAAATAAAGTCCAAAATGGATTCAAGAAGTGTCTCTTCATTAATAACTTTGAATAATAATGGACTAAACTTACCAATTAAAAGATACAGTTAGGCAGAATGGGTCAAGAACTATAATTCAGTTATGTGCAACTTACAAGAGACTCATCATAGGTACAAGGATACAAATATATTGAAAGTGAAAAGATGGAAAAAGATGTTTCATACAAGCTGTAACCAAAAGAAAGCAGGAGTAGCTATACTAATATTGGATTAAAAAAGACTTTAATGTCTATTCTGACAAAGAAGGATACTATACATTAATAACAGGGACAATTTGCCAAAAAGAAATAATGATCATAAAAGTTTATACCCCACTCAGGGAGTTCCAAAGTGTATGAGACAGACATTGGCAAAGATGAAAGGAACAATAGATGTTTCAACAACTATTTTAGGAGACTTTAATACACCAATCTCCTCTATAGATAAAACTAGACAGAAGATAAACAAGGAAATAGAGAAGTTAAACAACTTGATGAATAAATTAGAACTAACAGACAGATATAGGTCATTACATCGCAAAATACCAGGACATACATTCTTCTCTGGTGCTTATGGAACATTCTCCAGGATAGATCATGTCCTGGGGCACAAAACAGGTCTTTTTAAATTAAAAAGCATTGAAACCCTTTCTGTGATCAAACTGCAATGAAGCTGGATCTCAGTAAACACTAAAGAATGAGAACTTTCACAAATATATGGAGATTAAATAACACACTCTTAAACAACCTGTGGGTCAAAGAAGAAATTGCTAGAGAAATCAGTACCTATCTGGGGATGAATGAAAATGAGAATACAGCATATCAGAACTTATGAGATATAAGTAGTCATGTCCTTCAAATATGGAAAGGACATATTTGTCCTTGTGCCAAAGGCTGTGTTGAGAGGAAAGTTATTGCCCTAAATGCCTATATTAAAAAATAAGGCCGCCTTCTCCCCAGGCCCCCTTCCCAGGTCTGGGGGCCACGGCAGAGCGAAGCGAGCTCATGGCCCGGTGGGCGCTGCAGGTTAGGAGGAACGGCTGGAGGGGTTAACAGAGGTTTGCAGCCTGGGGAGCACGGAAAAGCGTGGGCAAAGAACAATTGTCATTGCACTGGATGGATTGCTGAACTACTGAATTGCTTCCATCTTTTGACCACACAGCAAAATTGTCCATGGAGTTGAAATATTTATTGCAGCAATTTTTGGCCTTACAGAATTGAGCCAACATAATGAGCAGTCTCACCACCCTACCCCCTTCTCTACGTGGGACATGACTCCCAAGGATGTGGACCTTCCTAGCAACGAGGGACAGAGATCTTGGAGTGAACGGAGACTCAGCATCAAGGGATTGAGAAAAACTGTAGAATGAGCTGAGACTAGCATCAAAGGATTGAGAAAACCCTCTGGACCAAAAGGGGGAAGAGGGAAATGAGACAAAGTATCAATGGCTGAGAGATTCCAAACAGAGTCGAGAGATTATCCTGGAGGTTATTCTTATGCATCATGTAGATATCATCTTGTTATTCAAGATGTAATAGAGAGGCTGGGGGGAACTGCCTGAAAATGTAGAGCTGTGTTCCAGTAGCCATGTTTCTTTTTTTTTTTTTTTTTACATTTTTTTATTAATTAAAAAAATTAACTAACACAACATTTAGAAATCATTCCATTCTACATATGCAATCAGTTATTCTAAATACCATCACATAGATGTATGATCATCATTTCTTAGTACATATGCATCGATTTAGAAAAAGAAATAGCAAGACAACAGAAAAATAAATAAAATGATAATATAGAGAAAAGATAAAAATAAAAATAAAAAATACAAAAATATATAAGAAAAAAATAAAAAAATAAAAAACAAAACAAAAAAAACTATACCTCAGATGCAGCTTCATTCAGTGTTTTAACATAATTACATTACAATTAGGTAGTATTGTGCTGTCCATTTTTTTTTTAGAAATCATACCATTCTACATATGCAATCAGTAATTCTTAACATCATCACATAGATGCATGATCATCGTTTCTTAGTACATTTGCATCGGTTTAGAAGAACTAGCAATACAACCGAAAAAGATATAGAATGTTAATATAGAGAAAAAAATAAAAGTAATAATAGTAAGAACAAAACAAAACAAAACAAAAACCTATAGCTCAGATGCATCTTCATTCAGTGTTTTAACATGATTACTTTACAATTAGGTATTATTGTGCTGTCCATTTTTGAGTTTTTGTATCCAGTCCTATTGCACAGTCTGTATCCCATCAGCTCCAATTACCCATTATCTTACCCTGTTTCTAACTCCTGCTGAACTCTGTTACCAATGACATATTCCAAGTTTATTCTCGAGTGTCGATTCACATCATTGGGACCATACAGTATTTGTCTTTTAGTTTTTGGCTAGACTCACTCAGCATAATGTTCTCTAGGTCCATCCATGTTATTACATGCTTCATAAGTTTATCCTGCCTTAAAGCTGCATAATACTCCATCGTATGTATACACCACAGTTTGTTTAGCCACTTTTCTGTTGATGGACATTTTGGCTGTTTCCATCTCTTTGCAATTGTAAATAACGCTGCTATAAACATTGGTGTGCAAATGTCCGTTTGAGTTTTTGCCCTTAATTCCTTTGAGTAGATTCCCAGCAATGGTATTGCTGGGTCGTATAGCAATTCTATATTCAGCTTTTTGAGGAACCGCCAAACTGCCTTCCACAGTGGTTGCACCATTTGACATTCCCACCAACAGTGGATAAGTGTGCCTCTTTCTCCGCATCCTCTCCAGCACTTGTCATTTTCTGTTTTGTTGATAATGGCCATTCTGGTGGGTGTGAGATGATATCTCATTGTGGTTTCAATTTGCATTTCTCTAATGGCCAGGGACATTGAGCATCTCTTCATGTGCCTTTTGGCCATTTGTATTTCCTCCTCTGAGAGGTGTCTATTTAAGTCTTTTGCCCATTTTGTAATTGGGTTGGCTGTCTTTTTGCTGTTGAGTTGAACAATCTCATTATAAATTCTGGATACTAGACCTTTATCTGATATGTCATTTCCAAATATTGATTCCCATTGTGTAGGCTGTCTTTCTACTTTCTTGATGAAGTTCTTTGATGCACAAAAGTTTTTAATTTTGAGGAGTTCCCATTTATTTCCTTCTTCAGTGCTCTTGCTTTAGGTTTAAGGTCCATAAAACTGCCTCCAATTGTAAGATTCATAAGATATCTCCCTACATTTTCCTCTAACTGTTTTATGGTCTTAGACCTAATGTTTAGATCTTTGATCCATTTTGAGTTAACTTTTGTGTAGGGTGTGAGATATGGGTCTTCTTTCATTGTTTTGTATATGGATATCCAGTTCTCTAGGCATCATTTATTGAAGAGACTGTTCTGTCCCAGGTGAGTTGGCTTGATTGCCTTATCAAAGATCAAATGTCCATAGATGACAGGGTCTGTATCTGAGCACTCTATTCGATTCCATTGGTCGATACATCTATCTTTATGCCAATACCGTGTTGTTTTGACCACTGTGGCTTCATAATATGCCTTAAAGTCAGGCAGTGCAAGACCTCCAGCTTCGTTTTTTTTCCTCAAGATGTTTTTAGCAATTCGGGGCACCCTGCCCTTCCAGATAAATTTGCTTATTGGTTTTTCTATTTCTGAAAAATAAGTTGTTGGGATTTTTTTTAAATTTTTTTTTATTAATTAAAAAAAGAATTAACAAAACAATTAGAAATCATTCCAATCTACATGTACAATCAGTAATTCTTAATAACATCACATAGTTGCATATTCATCATTTCTTAGTACATTTGCATCGATTTAGAAAAAGAAATAAAAAGACAACAGAATAAGAATTAAAACAATAATAGAAAGAAAAAAACAAAAAAAACAAAAACAAAAAACTTATACCTCACATGCAGCTTCATTCAGTGTTTTAACATAATTGCATTACAATTGGGTAGTATTGTGCTGTCCATTTCTGAGTTTTTATATCCAGTCCCGTTGTACAGTCTGTATCCCTTCATCTCCAATTATCCCTTCTCTCTTTTTTTTTTTTAATTAACGGAAAAAAAGAAATTAACCCAACATTTAGAGATCATACCATTCTACACATGCAATCATTGATTCTTAACATCATCACATAGATGCATGATCATCATTTCTTAGTACATTTGCATTGGTTTAGAAGAACTAGCAACATAACCGAAAAAGATATAGAATGTTAATATAGAGAAAAAAATAAAAGTAATAATA
Organism: Tamandua tetradactyla; assembly: GCF_023851605.1. Taxonomy (NCBI): domain Eukaryota; kingdom Metazoa; phylum Chordata; class Mammalia; order Pilosa; family Myrmecophagidae; genus Tamandua; species Tamandua tetradactyla. Next base: position 17,291,292 of record NC_135335.1, on the reverse strand, counting down.
GTAAAATCAAAACAAAACAAAACAAAACAAAACAAAAACCTATAGCTCAGATGCAGCTTCATTCAGTGTTTTAACATGATTACTTTACAATTAGGTATTATTGTGCTGTCCATTTTTGAGTTTTTGTATCTAGTCCTGTTGCACAGTCTGTATCCCTTCAGCTTCAATTACCCATTGTCTTACCCTGTTTCTAACTCCTGCTGAACTCTGTTACCAATGACATATTTCAAGTTTATTCTCGAATGTCCGTTCACATCAGTGGGACCATACAGTATTTGTCCTTTAGTTTTTGGCTGGATTCACTCAGCATAATATTCTCTAGGTCCATCCATGTTATTACATGGTTCATAAGTTTATCTTGTCTTAAAGCTGCATAATATTCCATCGTATGTATATACCACAGTTTGTTTAGCCACTCTTCTGTTGATGGAGATTTTGGCTGTTTCCATCTCTTTGCAATTGTAAATAATGCTGCTATAAACATTGGTGTGCAAATGTCCGTTTGTGTCTTTGCCCTTAAGTCCTTTGAGTAGATACCTAGCAATGGTATTGCTGGGTCGTATGGCAATTCTATATTCAGCTTTTTGAGGAACCGCCAAACTGCCTTCCACAGTGGTTGCACCCTTTGACATTCCCACCAACAGTGGATAAGTGTGCCTCTTTCTCCGCATCCTCTCCAGCACTTGTCATTTTCTGTTTTGTTGATAATGGCCATTCTGGTGGGTGTGAGATGATATCTCATTGTGGCTTTGATTTGCATTTCTCTAATGGCCAGGGACATTGAGCATCTCTTCATGTGCCTCTTGGCCATCCGTATTTCCTCTTCTGAGAGGTGTCTGTTCAAGTCTTTTCCCCATTTTGTAATTGGGTTGGCTGTCTTTTTGTTGTTGAGATGAACAATCTCTTTATAAATTCTGGATACTAGACCTTTATCTGATATATCATTTCCAAATATTGTCTCCCACTGTGAAGGCTGTCTTTCTACTTTCTTGATGAAGTTCTTTGATGCACAAAAGTGTTTAATTTTGAGGAGTTCCCATTTATTTATTTCCTTCTTCAGTGCTCTTGCTTTAGGTTTAAGGTCCATAAAACCGCCTCCAGTTGTAAGATCCATAAGATATCTCCCAACATTTTCCTCTAACTGTTTTATGGTCTTAGACCTAATGTTTAGATCTTTGATCCATTTTGAGTTAACTTTTGTATAGGGTGTGAGAGATGGGTCTTCTTTCATTCTTTTGCATATGGATATCCAGTTCTCTAGGCACCATTTATTGAAGAGACTGCTCTGTCCCAGGTGAGTTGGCTTGACTGCCTTATCAAAGATCAAATGTCCATAGATGAGAGGGTCTATATCTGAGCACTCTATTCGATTCCATTGGTCGATATATCTATCTTTATGCCAATACCATGCTGTTTTGACCATTGTGGCTTCATAATATGCCTTAAAGTCAGGCAGCGCGAGACCTCCAGCTTCGTTTTTTTTCCTCAAGATGTTTTTAGCAATTCGGGGCACCCTGCCCTTCCAGATAAATTTGCTTATTGGTTTTTCTATTTCTGAAAAATAAGTTGTTGGGATTTTGATTGGTATTGCATTGAATCTGTCAATCAATTTAGGTAGGATTGACATCTTAACTATATTTAGTCTTCCAATCCATGAACACGGTATGCCCTTCCATCTATTTAGGTCTTCTGTGATTTCTTTTAGCAGTTTTTTGTAGTTTTCTTTATATAGGTTTTTTGTCTCTTTAGTTAAATTTATTCCTAGGTATTTTATTCTTTTAGTTGCAATTGTAAATGGGATTCGTTTCTTGATTTCCCCCTCAGCTTGTTCATTGTTAGTGTGTAGAAATGCTACAGATTTTTGAATGTTGATCTTGTAACCTGCTACTTTGCTGTACTCATTTATTAGCTCTAGTAGTTTTGTTGCGGATTTTTCCGGGTTTTCGACGTATAGTATCATATCGTCTGCAAACAGTGATAGTTTTACTTCTTCCTTTCCTATTTTGATGCCTTGTATTTCTTTTTCTTGTCTAATTGCTCTGGCTAGAACCTCCAACACAATGTTGAATAATAGTGGTGATAGTGGACATCCTTGTCTTGTTCCTGATCTTAGGAGGAAAGTTTTCAGTTTTCCCCATTGAGGATGATATTAGCTGTGGGTTTTTCATATATTCCCTCTATCATTTTAAGGAAGTTCCCTTGTATTCCTATCCTTTGTATTGTTTTCAACAGGAAAGGATGTTGAATCTTGTCAAATGCCTTCTCTGCATCAATTGAGATGATCATGTGATTTTTCTGCTTTGATTTGTTGATATAGTGTATTACATTAATTGATTTTCTTATGTTGAACCATCCTTGCATACCTGGGATGAATCCTACTTGGTCATGATGTATAATTCTTTTAATGCGTTGTTGGATACGATTTGCTAGAATTTTATTGAGGATTTTTGCATCTATATTCATTAGAGAGATTGGCCTGTAGTTTTCTTTTTTTGTAATATCTTTGCCTGGTTTTGGTATGAGGGTGATGTTGGCTTCATAGAATGAATTAGGTAGTTTTCCCTCCGCTTCGATTTTTTTGAAGAGTTTGAGGAGAGTTGGTACTAATTCTTTCTGGAATGTTTGATAGAATTCAGGTGTGAAGCCGTCTGGTCCTGGACTTTTCTTTTTAGGAAGCTTTTGAATGACTGATTCAATTTCTTTACTTGTGATTGGTTTGTTGAGGTCATCTATTCTTCTTGAGTCAAAGTTGGTTGTTCATGTCTTTCCAGGAACCTTTCCATTTCCTCTAAATTGTTGTGTTTATTAGCATAAAGTTGTTCATAGTGTCCTGTTATTACCTCCTTTATTTCTGTGAGGTCAGTAGCTATATCTCCTCTTCCATTTCTGATCTTATTTATTTGCATCCTCTCTCTTCTTCTTTTTGTCAATCTTGATAAGGGCCCATCAATCTTATTGATTTTCTCATAGAACCAACTTCTGGTCTTATTGATTTTTTCTATTGTTTTCATGGTTTCAATTTCATTTATTTCTGCTCTGAGCTTTGTTATTTCTTTTCTTTTGCTTGCTTTGGGATTAGTTTGCTGTTCTTTCTCTAGTTCTTCCAAGTGAACAGTTAATTCCTGCATTTTTGCCTTTTCTACTTTTCTGATATAGGCATTTAGGGCAATAAATTTCCCTCTTAGCACTGCCTTTGCTGCATCCCATAAGTTTTGATATGTTGTGTTTTCATTTTCATTTGCCTCGAGGTATTTACTAATTTCTCTTGCAATTTCTTCTTTGACCCACTCGTTGTTTAAGAGTGTGTTGTTGAGCCTCCACATAATTGTGAATTTTCTGGCACTCCACCTATTATTGATTTCCAACTTCATTCCTTTATGATCCGAGAAGGTGTTGTGTATGATTTCAATCTTTTTAAATTTGTTAAGACTTGCTTTGTGACCCAGCATATGGTCTATCTTTGAGAATGATCCATGAGCACTTGAGAAAATGTGTGCCCTGCTGTTGTGGGATTTAATGTCCTATAAATGTCTGTTAACTCTAGCTCCTTTATAGTAATATTCAGATTCTCTATTTCTTTATTGATCCTCTGTCTAGATGTTCTGTCCATTGATGAGAGTGGGGAATTGAAGTCTCCAACTATTATGGTATTTGTGTCTATTTCCCTTGTCAGTGTTTGCAGTGTATTCCTCACGTATTTTGGGGCATTCTGGTTTGGTGCATAAATATTTATGATCGTTATGTCTTCTTGTTTAATTGTTCCTTTTATTAGTATATAGTGTCCTTCTTTGTCTCTTTTAACTGTTTTACATTTGAAGTCTAACTTGTTGGATATTAGTATAGCCACTCCTGCTCTTTTCTGGTTGTTATTTGCATGAAATATCTTTTCCCAACCTTTCACTTTCAACCTATATTTATCTTTGGGTCTAAGATGTGTTTCCTGTAGACAGCATATAGAAGGAACCTGTTTTTTAATCCATTCTGCCATTCTATGTCTTTTGATTGGGGAATTCAGTCCATTAACATTTAGTGTTATTACTGTTTGGATAATATTTTCCTCTACCATTTTTCCTTTTGTATTATATATATCATATCTTATTTTCCTTCTTTCTACACTCTTCTCCATACCTCTCTCTTCTGTCTTTTCGGTTCTGACTCTAGTGCTCCCTTTAGTATTTCTTGCAGAGCTGGTCTCTTGGTCACAAATTCTCTCAGTGACTTTTTGTCTGAGAATGTTTTAATTTCTCCCTCATTTTTGAAGGACAATTTTGCTGGATATAGGAGTCTTGGTTGGCAGTTTTTCTCTTTTAATAACTTAAATATATGATCCCACTGTCTTCTAGCCTCCATGGTTTCTGCTGAGAAATCTACACATTGTCTTATTGGGTTTCCCTTGTATGTGATGGATTGTTTTTCTCTTGCTGCTTTCAAGATCCTCTCTTTCTCTTTGACCTCTGACATTCTAACTAGTAAGTGTCTTGGAGAATGCCTATTTGGGACTAATCTCTTTGGAGTGCGCTGCACTTCTTGGATCTGTAATTTTAGGTCTTTCATAAGAGTTGGGAAATTTTCAGTGAAAATTTCTTCCATTAGTTTTTCTCCTCCTTTTCCCTTCTCTTCTCCTTCTGAGACAACCACAACACGTATATTTGTGCGCTTCATATTGTCCTTGAGTTCCCTGATACCCTGTTCAAATTTTTCCATTCTTTTCCTGATAGTTTCTGTTTGTTTTTGAAATTCAGATGTTCCATCCTCCAAATCACTAATTCTATCTTCTGTCTCTTTGAATCTATCATTGTAGGTGTCCATTGTTTTTTCTATCTTTTGTACTTTGTCCTTCAGTTCCATAAGTTCTGTGATTTGTTTTTTCAGTTTTTCTATTTCTTCTTTATGTTCAGCCCATGTCTTCTTCATGTCCTCCCTCAATTTATCGATTTGGTTTTTGAAGAGGTTTTCCATTTCTGTTCGTATATTCAGCATTAGTTGTCTCAGCTCCTGTATCTCATTTGAACTATTGGTTTGTTCCTTTGACTGGGCCATATTTTCAATTATTTGAGCGTGATCCGTCATCTTCTGTTGGCGTCTGCGCATTTAGACAGATTTCCCTGGGTATTGGATCCAAAAGTTTGGAAGATTTTTCTGTGAAATCTCTGGGTTCTGTTTTTCTTATCCTGCCCAGTAGGTGGCGCTCGTGGCACACGTTTGTCTGCGGGTCCCACCAGTAAAAAGTGCTGTGGGACCTTTAACTTTGGAAAACTCTCGCCGTCCGGGAGGTTCGCTAGCCGATGCGGCTTGGAAGAGTGCAAGCCGGCCCGGGTTCCGAACGCGGGGAGGGTTGCTGGCCACCGCAGCCCTGGAAAGCACCCGTCCGAATTTCCTAGTCATTCCGGGGTGACAAGTGTGGCAGGAGGGCACCAGTGGCAGTGGCCCGCCTGGGAGAGTGCACGTTCCCAGGGAGTCACGGGTTTGGAAGTGGCCTCACCCACCCGTCACCGTTCTCCGCGGCCTGGGGATTTCCGATCCAATTCTCTCAGTTGGTCCAGGGGGTTGCGCGTGGTGTGGGCACCAGCCGCCGTGGTTTCAGGGGACCACCTCTCCAATTCTCCCAGCCGGCCCGGGAAGGGGGAAGGGAGTGACTCCGGCCGCTTGCCGCCCCGCCCGGTGAAGCCTGCGTGCCTCGGCGATCTCACCCTAGCGGCTTCTCTCAGCCAGCCAGCCATTCCAGGATGGGGTACGCTGTCTTTTTTATCTCTGTTGTGGCTTTGGGAGCTGTTCTGTATCGTTTCTACTCCCCTAGTAGCTGGCCTGGAGAAGAAACTAAGATCCGCGCATCTTACTAAGCCGCCATCTTCTCCGGAAGTCCTAACAGTAGGAAATTAATAGAACCTTCACACTCTCAGTTACTGCTATTTTCTTCCATGAGTCCATCAGTCCAACCATACTTAGTTTCTTTTCTATTCCTGAACACTGAATACATAGGTTCTTTAAAGTCTTTATTCTTTTGCACAAAAAGTTACTTCCACCTGAATACTTTTTCTCCTTTTATCTAAATAAGTTCCAATTCATTTTAATAATTTATCTTGAGTCACCCTTGTTAGGGAATCTTCTATAAGTCCCAATGTGATTTAAACTTCCTGATCTGTGTTCCCAGAGTGCCCCATGTAACCCTGATTGAAGCACCTAACCCTTTATTCTGTACTTTTCTGCCTCTTCCATTAGCCCAGGATTTTCTTGAGAACAGGTGTTGTATATCATCTGATCTTGTAACTTTTGTACCTGGTGCAGTGCTTGGCACATAGCTGACCTTTCACTAATTCTTGTTGAAAAAAGAATTTGAATCGGGCATATTATGATGCTGTTTTTTAGTATCTATCACAAACATTTTTTTCTACCTGGGTAGACATCAGGGACTAAAATCTCACCTTGAGCACAAGCACATTCACCTGTCTACTTGTTTCTCACCTTTGCAAGCTGTCAGTCTGCAATGGGTCTTGACAAAAACAGAAACATTCTATAGTCTGGAATGTTGGTGATCTGCTACATATTTGAATACTGATATTGGGATGTGGGTGGAGTTGCATAAATCTAAAAAAAGTATAGGACTGGGAAGTAGGAGGGTGAAGTCCTAGTTGTGAATTTGCCACATACCTACTGAGCAACTTCCTTGTACGAAAATAGTCTCTTTGATCCTGTAGAGCCTATTATTTTAATCTTGAGGAAGAATATAATTTCATCAAAATTTAAAATTTAATTGGTATTTATTCTATTTATTCATCCAGTTTAGACATATGGATATAATTAAATATTTACATATTTTTCCTAGTTCCTTAAATAAGGATACCATAGTTATGCCTTTGTTTATCATATTTCTACTAGTTTCTTCTATTTCCAATAAAACTTCATGTTCTACCTCCCATCACTTTTCTAATGATTTTCAGAAATTCTTTTTCATTCTACTCCAGGAAAATTTGAAGGAAAAACTATTCCTAGTTTCAGTTTTTGCATCTCGCTTGCCTTTCTGTTCTTCTGGGTTCTCCCTCTCCCCTTACACCCACATCCAAGAGGAACGGAAAGCATTTGAGAGAACTTATTTCTCCCAAACAAACAAACCCCAACAAACCAATCACAAGTAAAGAAATCAAATCAGTCATCAATATCCTCCCAATGAAAAAAAGCCCAGGACCAGATAACTACATAGCTGAATTTTATGAAGCATTCACAGGAGAATGGCCTTTAATGTTTTTATAAATATTTCTGTGTACCAAAAGCAGTGTGATTTATTATTAGTGCTTTATTCTTTTTAAATTCCCATAGTTATATTGTGGTGGGCAGCCTCTGAAGATTTCCCCAGTGATTTTTGTCTCCTGGTCATGTACTTGTGTAATCCCTTCTTGGGCATGAGCTGGGCCTAGTTATCAACTTCTTATAGAACAAAAGTGATAGGATGCCAATCCAAGATTCAGTTATGCAAAGACTGTGGCTTGCCTTGCTTTTACTCTTGTTCGCTGACTCATTCCAAAGGAACCCACATGTCAAACTGTGAGCTGTCCTGTGAAAAGGTCCACATGACAAGGAACTTTTATCTGTGGCCAGCAGTCAGCGAGGACAAGGGGGCTCCCAACAGCCATAAGAATGAGCTTGGAAGTGGATTCTTCCCCAAGCAAGCCTTGAGATGACTGCAGCCCTGGTCTGAGTCTGAGCCACAGAATGTGTGACACAGTAAGTGTTCATTGTTTTAAGTCACAAAGATTAGGGATAGCTTGTTACACAGCAATTGATAACTAATGTGCATATATGGTGTCATGGTTGGCAACATGTGTCAACTTGGGCAAGTTGTGGTACCTGTTTATCTATTTGGGCAAGTGCTGGCCTGTTGCAATGAGGACATTTCATAGGATTAGATCATGGTCATGTCAGCTGCATCCACAGCTGATTCCATTTGTAATCAGCTAAATGGGAGTGTCTTCTACAATGAGTGATGCTTAATCTAATCACAGGAAGCCTTTTAAGGAGGACTCAGAGGAGACAGGCCCCATTCCTGCTTTAGCTGGTGAGCCTCTCCTGTGGAGTTCATCCAGACCATCCATCAGAGTTGTCAGCTTCACAGCCTGCCCTGTGGATTTTGGACTCTGCATTCCTGCGGTCACATGAGATACTTTTATAAATTTTATTTGCAAGTGTTCCCTGTTGATTTTGTTTCTCTAGAGAACCCTAACTAATACATATGGCAATGTTTACAATGAGTGTTGAAATAAAAGGCTGTGTTGTTAAATCCTGTTGGTGACACTTACTTAACCCAGTCTGCTAAATAGAAGCTCTTTGCTTTTACTAAGAATCAGTCTTATGAAGGAAATGGAAAAGTACTCTTTGGGAGAGAAGAAAACACAGGGTTTAGGCATTTTCCTGCCACCACCAAGGGAATCTCGGTTTCCTCCCCTGGAAAATAAACTGGCTCTCAAAATTGGCTGCATATTGGAATCACCTGAAAACTATGACTACTAGGTCCCACTGCAGAAATTCCGATTTAATTGGTCTGAGATGTGGCCTGGGCAGGGATCTAGATGGGAGGTCCTCAGAGAGTGCCCCCCAGACCTGCAGCATCAGTGTTACCTCCTGGATTTGTTAGAAATGCAAAATCTCTGGCCCTTCCCTAGAGCTACAGAATCACAAACTTTGAAGTGGGACCCAGAAATCTGTATTTAACAAACCTTCCAAGTGTTTCTGATGCATTAGAAGGTTGAGAACCACCTCTCAGCCTAGATGACTCCTCAAGGCTCTTCCAACTCACAAAGGAATCACATAGATATGTATCTATTTCTTCCTGCTTTGGGAACTGCAGGTCACATCTCAGTCAGTGAAACCCCATTCCCTTAAATTAGAGAACATATTAAATTTCTACTTGTATACTTCTATTGACCTGAACTTGAAGATCCAAGTCACCTGAAAGCTAAGGATTTGCCTGACAAAGAAGTTATTATTAGTCTATAAATTGGTGAGCCAGCCTGGTCAATGTCATAGAGTTGCAGGTTGCAAGATATCTAGATGGGTAGGAAGCAGTCAACAAGCATTTTACTTTCTTTGGGAATAACTTGCCTCAAGTGTGCCATTCTGATATCATTCAAGATTCAAGTAGGCTCTGAGGAGGTCCAGAATATATTCACACAAAAATTAAAAAAATAAAAGTTGGGAGGTGGAGGAAATGAAAATAGAGATGGAAGGACTTATTGGTTTGATATAAATGTTTCAGATTCTGCCCAGTTGCCCTGCCTGTTAACAATTGGTATTATGTTCATTAACACAGAGAAGACAAAACAAAAATAGACCAGAAATGAACAGCTAACAGGGCTTTGACAAGAGAAGAGTTGGCTCTGTCATTGATAGGACCAGATTTGATGCATCATCCAATTGATTAACATCATCTTAGTCAATCCCTTCCCATAGGCTGACTTTGAATTCATATTTCCTGGGTTAGCTCTCAAGAAGATATATGTGCTTGGGGACTGTTTTGCTGGCTGTTTTTCATAGCAGTAAAAGAAAATTCTATTTGAGTTAAGCTCCTTGATGGAATTTAAATGTGGGTTAAATTGAGATTTGCAGAGATTTTCTGCAATATATATGCCATCTAAGACATTATATTTAATGCAGCATTTGTCAGGAATCTTTCTAAGTACCTGGCTTTTGTATGTATGTTTTATTTTATATGTATATTTTTCTAACATATATTCATGCATTATATATAGATATGCAATGCATGTATATATATGCATACATGCATAGGTTCTTTTATTAAGATTATATACTTTATCTGGGTTCAAGATAGGTAGTTTTGTTGTATAACTGTGATTGGTACAACAGGAATATTAACTTTCACTATTTAGGATGTAGTGAATGACAGGCACTAACCAATTTCATATTGGTTGCCTTTAATCCTTACAGTGACCCTTCCAAAGTAATTATTGCCTCATTGTAAAGATAAGCAAACAGGCTCAAAGAGGCAAAGTGACTATCTCAAGGTGGTAAGTGGTAGAGATCTTAAAGCAGAATACTGCTCTGCATCTTCATTGACCAATGCCATGTTGATAAGGACATATGAGACTTGAATGAATTACTGTAATCACCCTTCCCTGTCACTCACCATCCCCCTTGGCATGTCCCCATTGGCATCCCACTTGGCATCATCTTATTCCACCCCTACTCCTACCAGGGAGAATACAATAGTTATTTACTGATGCCCCTATTTACAGAGGCCTTGTCTTTTATTCTCTTTCCAAGTAGATATTGCCATAGAAACAGTCCATGTCAAGACAGTGGGGAAATGTTGTTAAGATTATGAGGCATGGCAGGAATTTCACAACCAGCCTATTTGCCACTGTAATAAGGCAAGAGGTAGACATTCATAGACATTTAGGACCTTTGGAATTATACCAATGACTATTTCTTGGAAAACTCATTTAAGAGTTTTTTTTTTTATGAAAATCCAACCAACAAAAGATCCCAGATCTGAGAAACCACCTTTAAAGAGACTCCTATTGGCACAAACTGTTCCTATTTCCTTGAAAGTTCTTAAGAACATGAGACAACACTGGATCACACACCATGTCCCACTTTGCCGCTCTCCTCTGTACCTCTTTTGCCTGCTTTATTTTTATTTAGAACATTAAACACTACCTGGCATATTTTATGTATGTATATGTGAGCACAGATGCAGAATGTGGTTGTGTATTGTTGATCTCTCAGTATAATGCAAGTCCCAGATATACCAGTATATTCACTGCTAGATACTCAGCACTTTGAAAAGCACCTGTTCACAGTAGTGCTTAACAGATGTTGGTTGTATACATTTTTAAAAATAAAAATAAAAGTGAAAAAGAACATCCCAAACTTCCCATACCCCCACTCTACCTATTATTCATTTATTTTTGTCTTTATTTTATTACTCATTTGTCCATTCACTGGATAAAGGAGGTTTTAGTCCCAAGGTTTTCACAATCACACAGTCACACTATTAAAGCTACAACATTATGCAATCACCTTCAAGAATCTAGGCTACTGGAATACAGTTCAACAGTTTCAGGCATTTCCCTCTAGCAACTCCAATACACCAAAAACTGAAAATAGATATCTATACAATGCATAAGAGTAACCTCCTGAATGACCTTTTGACTGTATTAGAAATCTCTCAGCCACTGAGATTTTATTTTGTTTCATTTCTCCTCACCCTTTTGGTAAAGATGTCTTTCTCAATTCCATGATGCCAGGGCCAGCTCATTCCTAGGAGTCATGCCCTGCATTTCCTGGGAGATTTACACCCCTGGGAGTCATGTCCAACGTGGGGGGGGGACAGTGTGTTTACCTGCAGAGTTGGCTTAAAGAGAGAGGCCATATCTGAGCAACAAAAGAGATTCTTTAGGGGTGACTTTTAGGCATAATTATCAGTTATTATAGCTTAGCTTCTTTGCAGGGATAAGTTTCATAAGGGCAAACCCCAAGACTGATGGCTTGGCCTATTGAATTGGTAATCCTCAATGACTGTGAGAATATTATGTCTTCCCCAAGTGGGGAAGATTAATATTTCCACATTTTCACCTAGTACCTCAAGGGGATTTTGCAAATACTTTTTTCTTCTCCCCAGATTACTCTGGGAGGTATCAGGGCATCACACTAACCTGCTCAAACCAACAAGATCTCACTCCTATTCAAGTTTCCATGTAATTACGGTATTCAAATAAACTGACCAGACAAGTTAAATTAGATAATATAGCACATAATAATTTTGCACCAAATAAACATCTCTTCTTTTGGTCTCACACAGAAGTTGAAGTTTTAAAACACAATCAATATCATCCTTTACTCTTCAGTCTGATTTAACTTAGTCCTAACCAGATCAGCTTCATTCATATCTCTAATTGAAGCCTGATCTCTTCTTCAGCTTTTTAAACAGTTGTGTGTGTGGTAATGCTGACTTCCATAGCTGAAGAATTCTAGCTCTGAGTCTCAGGTGACACACAGATAACCAAAGTTTCAGGGAACAATCACACAGAGCTCAGCATCTCAGAATTTAGAAATAATCATTACAATTCAGGAATAGATGTGACTGCTGTTAGAGCTCACAATCTAGGACCCTTCATAATAAGCCTTCCCCTAATAACCTATGCTCTCAAATTCAATTCTCAGAGTTTGCACATTATAGTTAGTCCATATTTGTAAGGCATTATAATATCTGTCTTTTTATTTCTGGCTTATTTATTCAATATGTTGTTCTCAAGTTTCATTCACCTAGTTGCATGTGGCACAATGTCATTCCTTCTTTCAGCCACTCAGTTCCATTGTATGTATATACCACAGTTTACCAGTCTGTTCACTAATTGATGTACTCATAGGCCACCTCCATCCATTGCAAATCATGAACACTGCCACCATAAACACCAGTGTGCAAATTTCCATTCATGTTCCTGCTCTCAGTTCTTCCAAGTATTTATCTAATGGGGTTGCAGAATGATATGGTAACCCTATATCCTCCTGTGGCCCCACTGCACTGCTCTCCAGAGGGGTTGCACCATTCTACTTCATTACTGACAGTGAATAAGTACATCTCTTTCTCCAGTGCTTGTATCTTCTGTTTATTTTTCAACAGTTTTATTCACACACTATACAATCCATCCTAAGTAAACAATCAATTGTTCCTGATGTAATAACACAGTTATGCATTCACCATCACAATCTATATGAGGACATCTGCATCTCTTCTGTAAAGAAAGAAGAGGGGAAAAATGAAAAATAAAAAATAAAAATAAATACATTTAAAAAGAGAAACAACACCACCAAGAATCCCATACCCCTCCCTTATATCCATGTCTTTTTGACATTTAGCTTTGGTATAGCCCTTGTTACTTTTAATGGAAGCATATTGCTATCTTTCTGTTAACTATAGATCCTAGCGTGCATTTTTCTATCCCATTTTCAACACCTTGTAGACATTCTTTGTTCTCCTTCATGTAAAAAGGTTCTTATATTTGTATATTTAATCATCATTATTGTCCACTCTAGGTTTCAATAAGTTATAGAGTCCCAGGCTTTATTTTCTATCTTTCCTTCCACGTCCAGCCTTCCTCTTTTAACCACACTCATATTCAACTTTGTTTAGTGTACATAGAATATTGTGCTACCATCAGATAATGTGCTCTCCATTAATGGATCTTTACATTCAATCCTTTTGGACATATATGTATTCCTTGGGCATCCAATGTCCAGTCTCTACCCTCTTTTTATCTCCTGATAACCTGTGCTCTCAACTTTAACTCTCAAACTTCATCCATTAATGTTAGTTCATATCTGTGAGATCATATAGTATTTGTCCTTTTGTTTCTGGCTCATTTCACTCAACATAATGTCCTCAAGTTTCATCTGTGTTGTTGTATGCTTCATGACTTTCTTTGATATATCAAATCTTACTTTTTTCTCTTTTTACCTTTACTGCTAATCTTCACTCCTCTGCTCTTCTCCAGACCTCTCTCTCCTGTCTTTTCCTATCTGCCTGTAGTGCTACAAGTATTTCTTCCAAAGCAGGTCTCTTGTTCACAGACTATCCCAGTGTCTGTTTGAAAATATTTTAAACTGTCCCTCATTTTTTTCTCTTACTATTTCTATTGAGATATCTTCACATACATATAGCCCATCTAAAATATACAATCATTGGTTCACAATATAATCACAGTTGTGTGCTTAACACCATGATCCTTTTTAGAACATTTGCATCACTCCTGAAAAGGAAAAAGAAAAAACTCATACATACCATACCTGTTACCCCTCCTTCTCATTGACCACTAGTATTTCATTCTACCCAATTTATTTTACTCTTCTTCCACCCTATTATTTGTTTATTTGTTGTCCATATGTTTACTCATCTGTCCATACACTGGATAAAAGGAGCAACAGACACAAGGTTTACACAATCCCACAGTCAGATGTTAAAAGTTATATCTTTATACAATCTTCTTCAAGAATCAAAGCTACTTGAGCACAGCTCAACAGTTTCAGGTACTTCCCTCCAGTCACTCCAATACACCATAAACTGAAAAGGGATATCTATACAATGCATCAGAATAATCTCCAGGATAACTTCTCATCTCTGTCAGCCACTGTCAGCCACTGAAACTTTATTTTGTCTCATTTCTCTGTTCCTCCTTTTGGCCAAAAAGTTTTTCTCAATCCCTTGATGCTGTGGTCTGGCTTGTCTCAGGTTTTCTGTCCCACATTGACACCCTGGGAGTCATGCCCCACATAGAGGGGAGGGCAGTGAGTTCACCTGTTGAGTTGGTTTAGAGAGAGAGGCCACATCTGAGCAACAAAAGAGGTTCTCTGGGGGTGACTTTTAGGCCTAATTTTAAGTAGGCTTATCCTATCCTTTGCAGGAATAAATTTCATAGGGGTGAACCACAAGATTGAGGATTTGGCCTATTGATTTTGTTGCCCCCACTGCTTGTGAGAAGATCAGAACTTCTCCAAATGGGGAAGTTGAATATTTCCTCCTTTCTCCCAAGTCCCCCCAAGGGGAGTTTGCAAATACTTCTTTATTCACCCCCTCGTATTACTCTGGGATATATTGGGGCATCACACTAACTTGGAGAAACCAAACCAGACCTCCTGCCCTAAAAGAGTCCATGTAATTATGGTTTTCAACTAAATTAACCATATTAGTTAAGTTAGGAAATTTGCTACCCAAAATATAAATTTTGCACCAAATGCACATTTCTTCCTTTGGTTTCACATGGAAATTGAAGTATTAAAATATGGATGATGTCATCCTCTACTCTGTATTGTACTCTACCTTAGTTTATCCAGATCAGCTTCATTCATCTCTACTCAAAGTCTGATCACTTTTTCATCTTTTTAAACAGTTCCTGTTTGGGGTAGTGCTGACTTTCATAGCTTCAGAGCTCTAACACTGAATCTCTGGTTTCACATAAATACCTGAAGTTTCTGAGAATGAACAGGTTATGTAAAAACAACTCAGTATCTCAGAATTTAGAAATAATTGTTACAACCCCTGAATCTATGTGATGGCTATAAAGACCTTACTATCTAGGACTCTTTACCATAGCCCCCAACCTGATAACTCATATTCTTGATTTCAGTTCACTGAGTTTTTATATTATACTTAATCCATATAGTTAGGCCATCTCCATCCATTGTGAATCTCCAGTACTGCTGCCATAAACACCAGTGTGCAAATGTCCATTCATGTCCCCACTCTCAGTTCCTCCAGGTATACACCTAGTAGCAGTGTTGCAGGATCATATGGCAACCCTACCCTAGCCTCCTGGGGAACAACCACATTGTCTTCCTGAGGGACTGCACCTCTCAGTTTCCCTAAAAACAGTGAATAGGTACATTTTCTTCTCCACATTTTCTCCAGCACTTATTTCTCTTTGTTCCCTTTTAAACAGTTTTATACATATCATACAATCCAACCTGAGTAAAAATCAATGGTTCCTGGTATAATCACATAGCCATGCCTTCACCACCACAATCTATATGAAGACATTTCTTTTTCTTCAGCAAAGAATCTGATACCCTTTCCCTAAATTCCCTGCTTGTTGACATTTAGTTTTAGTATAATAACTTTGTTACATTCAGTGGAAGCATATTACATTGTTACTGTTGACTATAAACTCTAGCTTGCATTGATTGTATTTTTTCCTGTTATTTTAGTTTGTAAGCTGCTGGATTGCCATATACCAGAAATGCAAAGGCTTTCATAAAAGGAATTTAATAAGTTGCAAGTTTACAGCTCTAGTACTATGAAAATGTCTAAACTAATGCATCCAGGGAAAGATACCTTAATTCAAGGAAGGCCAATGCATCTGGAACACCTCTGTCAGCTGGAAAGCCACACTGGTTCCTTGCTGGTCCCTTGCTCCTGGGCTCTGTGCTTTCAGCCTCCATCCCTATGGGGGTTTCTCACTTTACTTCTCCAGGACTGGCCTTCATCTCTTGGCTTCCCTTGGCTCTCTTCATGTTCTGGGTTGCTTAACATCTTATGGCAACATCTGCTGGGCTCCAAGCATCTCCAAACACCCATGTCTCTGTTCTCTGATGCAACTGTTCTCTAGTGTAAAGCAAGAAGCTCTCTTTGTTGGATCTCTTCTATCAGTTCTGCACTGAAGTTATTGTCAGCTCTGTTGTTTCTGGCTCTCTCCAAAATGTGTCCTCTTTTAAAGGATTCCAGTAAACTAATCAAGATCCACCTGAAATGGGTGGAGTGACATTTCCATCTAATCAAAAGGTCAAACCCACAATTAGGTGTGACACATCTCCATGGAGAAGATCTAATCAAATATTTCCACTTAAACTATTGAGTCAGGATTAAAAGAAATGGCTGCTTTCACAAGATTGAATCAAGATTAAAACATGGCTTTTCTGGGGTACATAATACTTTCAAACTGGCAAACTGTATACCATTTCTTTTTCAATACCTTGCAATGTTGACATTCATTTGTTCTCTCTAAAGCAAAAATATTCTTATATTTGTATACTTGATCAATATCTTTGTCTATTGGAGGCATTCCTCAGTTTTTCTGTCTCTGTCTTTATCCTCTATCTTTCCTTCTGGTGTCATAGGTGCACCCAGCCCTTCTCCATAAACCATACTCACATACAGCTTCATTCAGTGTACTTATATTATTGTGCTACCATATATTGCTACCTATTTCTTAATTTTTACAATCAGTCCTGTTGTACATTCTATACTCCTTCAGCACTAATTGCCTAATCTCTACCCTCTTTCTATCTCCTAAAAACTTGTTTCCTTAATTTTAACTCTCAAAGTTCACTCATTGGTGTTAGTTCATATTAGTGAGACCATACAGTATTTGTCTTTTTGTTTCTGGCTAATTTTACTCAGCATAATGTCCACAAGTTTCATCCACATTGTTACATGCTTCATGACTTTATTCTGTCTTACAGCTATCTATGTAATATTCCATCATATGTATATATCACAGCTTGTTTAGCCACTTGTCCATTTGTGCACATTTGGATTGTTTCCCTCTCTTGGCAATTGTAAATAATGTTGCTATAAACATCAGTGTGTAAGCAGCGAAGATAGGATTTCACAAATGAGTATGACTGCTCAATCATTATATTGATATTTCTGTTGGTCTCCAGTGTCTTGGAGCAGCTAGAAGAAAAAATGAAAAATCATGAAATTTATTGCTTTTTTGTATATATGTTATTGTTCACAATAGAAAAAGTTACAAAAAAAAACCACCCATGTGCAAAGGTCTGTTTGTGTCCTTGCCTTCTGTTCCTCTGAATATGTACCTCATAATGGGATTTCTGGATCATATGGCAATTGTAAACTTAGCTTCCTGAGGAACTGTGAAACTGTCTTCCAGAGTAGTTGCACCATTTTACATTTCCACCAATGGTTGGAACACAATGGTTAAGTGTGTCTCTTTCTCCACATCCTCTCTAGCACTTGTCATTGTTTTTTTTTTTTTGATAATGACCATTCTAGTGGATGTGAGATGATATCTTATTTTGGTTTTAATTTACATTTCCCTAATAGCCAGTGAAGCTGGCTTTCTTTTCATATACCTTTTAGCCATTTGTATTTCTTCTTCTTTAAAGTGTCTGTTCATGTCTTTTGCTCCTTTTAAAATTGTGTTGTCTTTTTTGTTGTTGTTGTGTTGTAGCATCTTTTTCATATATTCTGTCCAGAATATATGTGTATATGTTGGTTTCCAAATATCGTCTCCCATTGTGTAGGCTGCCTTTTTACTTTCCTAACAAAGTTCTTTCATGCACAAAAGTGCTTAATTTTGAGGTGCTCCCATTTATCTATTTCCTTTTTCATACCTCATGCTTTGGTTATAAGGTCTAGGAAACCACCTTCTATCACAAAAATTATAAAATATTTCCCTACATTTTCTTCTAAAAGTTTTATGGTCTTAGCTCTAATGTTTAGGTCTTTGATCCATTTTGAGTTTATTTTAGTATAGGTTGTGGGCTATGGATCCTCTTTCATTCTTTTGCATAAGGATATCCAGATCTCCAAACACCATTTATTGATGAGGTTGTTCTGTTCCAATTGGGTTGCTATGACCCCCTTGTCAAAGATCTATTGTCCATAGATAAGAAAGCCTATTTCTGGATACTCAATTTGATTCCTTTGGTCAGTATATCTATCTATATGCCAGTACCATGCTGTTTTGACCATTGTAGCTTTGTAATATGCTCTAAAGTCAGGTAATGTGAGCCCTCTCACTTCATTTTTCTTTTTCAAGATATTTTTAGCCATTTGGGGCACAATGACCTTCCAAATAAATTTGGTTATTGGTTTTTCTATTTATGCAAAGTAAGTTGTTGGGATTTTAATTGGTATTGCATTGAATCTATAATTCAAGTTGGGTAGTATTGACATCTTAACTATATTTAGTCTTACAATCTATGAATACAGTATGCCCTTCCATTTATTTGGGTCTTCCATGATTTTTTTTTAGCAATTTACTGTAGTTTTCTGTTTATAGGTTGTGGTAGTTAGATTCAGTTGTCAACTTGGTCAGGTGAAGGCATCTAGTTTTGTTGTTGTGGACATGAGCCAATAGTACTCATTTGTTGCTAATAACACCTTCAGTCAGCTGGGAGGCGTGCCTGCTGCAATGAATGACTTTTGACTTGATTGACTGGTGCCTAAATGAGAGCACTTAATGTAGAACAGCCTAAGCAGCTAAGCATACCTCATCTCAGCACTCACAGCTCAGCCAGGCCTTTGGAGATGTGGAGAGAAATCACCCCAGGGAAAGTCTTTGGAACCCAGAGGCCTGGAGAGAGGGTCAGCAGAGACCATCTTGTGTCTTCCCATGTAAGAAAGAATGTCAGTGGAAAGTTAGCTGCCTTTCCTCTGAAGAACTAGCAAAATAAATCCCCTTTTATTAAAAGCCAATCCATTTCTGGTGTGTTGCATTTCAGCAGCTAGCAAACTAGAACATAGGTCTTTTGTGTCCCTATTTAAATTTATTCCTAAATATTTTATTCTTTTGGTTGCTACTGTGAATCAAAAATTTTTTTCTTGTTTTCCTCCTCAGATTGCTCATTACTAGTATATAGAAACACTACTGATTTTGGGGTGTTGATCTTGTACTTTGCCACTTTTGCTGTACTCAGTTATTAGCTCCAGTAGCTTTGCTTTAGATTTTGTGATTTTTGACATTTGGTATCATGTCATCTCCAAACAATGAGAGTTTTACTTTTTCCTTTCCAATTTGGATGCTATTTATATTTTTTCTTTTTTAATCTAAATTGTTCTGGCTAGAACTTCCAGCACAATGTTGAAGAACAATAGTGACAGTGGGCATGTTTGTCTTGCCCTGATTTTAGAAGGGAAGCTTTCAATCTTTTCCCATGGAGGATGAAAAACTGGGTAGCTGTGGGTTTTTCATATACTCCATTTATCATGTTGAGGAAGTTCCCTTCTATTCATATCCTTTGAAGTGTTTTCATCAAGAAAGGATATTGAATTTTGTCACATGCCTTTTTTGCATCAATTGAAACAAAAATGTTGTCGAACCCTGATTTATTGATATGGTGTATTTCATTAATTGATTTTCCTGTGTTGAACCAGCTCTTGCCTACCTGGAATAAATCCCACTTGGTCATGGTGTATAATTCTTTTAATGTGCTGCTAGATTTGATTTGCAAGTATTTTGTTAAGGATTTTTGCATCTATAGTCATTAAAGGGATTGGTCTGTAATTTTCTTTTCTTGTAGCATCTTTGTCTGGCTTTGGTATTAGGATGATGTTGGCTTCATAGACTGAGTAGCTTTTCCTCCTCTTCAGTTTCTTTTTTTGAAGAGTATGAGTAAAATTGGTATTAATTCATTTTTGAATGCTTGATAGAATTCATACATGAAGCCATCTGGTCCTGGACTTTTCGTTTTGGGGAACTCCTTGATGACTGATTCAATCTCTATTCTTGTGATTGGTTTGTTGAGGTCATTTACTTATTCTCTAGCTAATGTTGGTTGTTCATGCCTTTCTAGAAAGTTATCCATTTAATCTATGTTGTCTATTTTATTAGCATATAGTTGCTCATACTCTCTTTTCATTAACTCCTTTATTTCTGCAGGGTCAGTGGTTAGGTCTCCTCTTCCATTTCTGATTTTATTTATTTGCATCTTCTCTCTTTTTTTGCCAACCTAGCAAAGGGTCTATAGATATTATAAATTATCTCAAAGAATCAACTGCTGCTTTTGCTGATTTTCTTGATTGTTTTCAGGTCTCAATTTCATTTATTTATGCTCTAATCTTCATTATTTCTTTCCTTTGGTTAGCTCTGGGGTTCATTTGCTATTCTTTCTCTAGTACTTCCAAGTGAACAGAGAACCCCTCTAAATGTGCTCTTCCTTCTTTTTTAATACAGTCATTTAAGGCAATGAATTTCTCTCTTAGCACTGCCCTTTCTGTATCCTTTAAATTTTTGTGTTATGTTTTCATTTTCAGTTGCCTTGAGGCATTTACTGATTTTTCTCTTCTAATTTCTTCTTTGACCCATTGGTTGCTTAAGAGTGTATTGTTTGGACTCCATATATTTGTGAATTTCTGGCCCTCTGCCTGTTATTGATTTCTAACTTCATTCCATTATGATCTGATAAAGTGTTTTGTATGAATTCAAACTTTTAAAATTTATTGTGACTAGCTTTGTGACCCAGCATATGGCCTATCCTTGAAAATGATCCATGGGCTCTTGAGAAAATTGTGTATCCTGCTGTTGTGGGGTGTAATGTTCTGTAAATATCTATTATGCATATTTCATTATTCAAATTCTCTGTTTCTTTATTGACCCCATTTATGACAGTGGGGGAACTTAAGTGTCCAACTTTTATGTTTGAGATGTCTATTTCTTCCTTTATCTTTGTCAGTGTTTGCTTCACATATTTTGGAGCCCTCTGGCTCAGTGCATAAATACTTATGAATGTTTTGTCTTCTCATTGAATTGTTCCATTTATTAATACATAGTGTTATTCTTCGTCACTTTTAATTCTTTTACATTTGAAGTTTAATTTGTTGGATAATAGTATAGTTACTCCTGCTCTTTTCTGATTGTTGTTTGGATGAAATATCTTTTTCCAACCTTTCATCTTCAAGCTATTTTTCTCCTTGGGCATAAAATGAGTCTCCTATAGACAGCCTATATAAGAGTCCTGTTTTTTAATCCATTCTGCCCATCTATGTCTTTTATTTAGGAGTTTAATCCATTAACATTTAATCTTTTTTTTTTTTTTTACATGGGCAGGCACCGGGAAATGAACCCAGGTCCTCTGGCATGGCAGGCAAGCATTCTTGCCTGCTGAGCTGCCGTGGCCTATTCCATTAACATTTAATTTTATTACTATAAAGGCAGTCCTATCTTAGATTTTATGTCATATCTATTTTTTTCTCTTTTTTAACTTTACTGATAGTGCTCATTTCTACACACTTCTCCAGAACGTTTCCTTCTGCCTTTTCTTATCTGCCTGTAGTGCTTCCTCTCATATTTCATGGAGAATCAGTCTCTTATTCACAAATTCTGTCAATGACTGCTTAACTGAAAATGTCTATTTTCCCACTCATTTTGAAAGAAATTTTGCTGGCTATAGAATTCTTGGCTAGCAGTTTTCCTCTTTTATAGTCTTAAATATATCATACCACTCTCTTCTCACCTCCATGGTTTCTGTTAGGAAATCCACACATAGTCTTATTAGTCCTCCATTGTATGTGATGGATTGCTTTTTTTTCTTGTTGCTTTCAAAATTCCTTTTCCCTTTGACATTTGACAATCTGATTAGCAAGTGTTTTGGAAGATGTGCTGTTGAATCTATTCTGTTTGGGGTATACAGCTCTTCTTGGATCTGTAATTTTATTTCTTTCATAAGACATGGAAATTTTTCAGTTATTATTTCCTCCATTAGTCTTTTTGCTCCTCTTCTCTTCTCTTCTCCTTGTGGGATGCCTAAAACATGTGTATTTGTGCACCTCCTGTTTTCATTCAATTTCCTGAGACTCTGCTCATATTTTTCCATTATTTTCCTTATATATTTTTTGTGTTAGATTTCAGATGTCCAGCCCTCTAGTTCGCTAATATTTTCTTCTGCCTCTTTAAATCTATTGTTGTAGGTCCCCCTTGTTTTTTTTTTTGTTTTTTTTTTTGTTTTTTTTTTTAAAGGAAAGACAGAGAGAAGGAAGGAAGGATAGAAGGAAGGAAGGAAGGAAGAAAGGGAAACATCTTTAAACATTTTCTTGTTTTATTGTATTTTGTTTTTTTGTTTTTGTTACATGGGCTGGGGCCGGGAATCGAACCGAGGTCCTCCGGCATAGCAGGCAAGCACTTTGCCCGCTGAGCCACCGCGGCCCGCCCCAGTCCCCCTTGTTTTTACATCTCTTCAATTGTGCCTTTCATTCCCATAAGTTTTGTGATTTGTTTTTTCAAACTTTCTGGTTCTTCTTTTTGTTCACCCAATGTCTTCTTTTTATCCTCCCTCAACTCATCATTGAATTGATTTTTGATGAGATTTTTCAGGTTTGTTTGGACACCCTGATTTAGATTTTTAAACCCCAGTATCTTGTTGGAAGTCTTATTTTGTTCCTTTGACTGGATCATATTTTTGATTTTCCTAGTATGACTCATTATTTTTCCTGGCATCTAGGCATCTGCTTTCCTTATTTAGTTTATTCTCGAGGTTATTTTCATACATCTACCAAGGATTTTCCTGCTGGAGGGCTTTTTTCTCTATCTATTTTTTGACATTTTGTTTAACTTATTCTAGACCCATAGCATAGGTTCTGTTTAACTGATCAAAATTTTTCAGTTCCTGTTTTTGTGCTTCTTGCTGTGCCTACCTGTTTTTGTGCTTCTTGCTCTGCCTATATGAAGCCTTTTTATTTGGGGGGGTATGATATCTTCAGATATTATAGATACCAGTCATATTTTCCCAGACCAGACAGTCCAACATCTCAGGAGGAAAGAGTAGCCAGCATCAGTTTTACCTAAGGGTGAGACCCAGAAAATTGACATACATTCCTATGAAGTCTCTAGATTCTATTCTTTTCTATCCTATCTAGCATGGGGCAACTGCCTGCCCATGGCTTCCAGCCAGTGTAAAGTGATGTGGTACCTTTAATTTCTGCTGACTGTCCAGTTGTGTGAGACATTCAGCCATTCCACCTGGTCCAGACTGGTATACACTGTCTGTCCAGTCAATGATGCTCCTACAGCAGTTGTTCTGTACTGTTTCTGGATATCTACTAGCTGCTCTGGAGGACAAAGTAAATTCCACACCTCATTATGCCACAATCTTTCCCTGCCTAGTAAGTGAAATTTTTGAGTGAGGTAAAATTAGCCAAAGTATTTGGATACCTCTCTAATATGGAGAGTGTCCATAAAGTTAATAAAAATGTTTATATTCATACAATAGGATATTATAGAGCCATAAAAAGAAATGAAGACTTTGTACATGCTACAATATGGATGGATTGAAGACAGAATGCTAACAGGGTGATGGGAGTAAAAATAAAAAAACCCTGACTTAGTCCCTCAGTGAAACACCAGACAGGTCAAATTTACAGGATGATTCTTTAAGAATTAGGTCTGTATTGACCCCTCAAGCACCAGCCTTCTGTTTCAGTACTGCAGGTTTCCATCCCCATGTTTGTAGTCATGCTGGGGGAATGACGTATGGTAGGCTTGTAAGAGAAAAACTGAAAATTATATATTCTACTTAAATTTAGAAGGCTCTTTCTTCCTTATTCACTCTCCTGCTTGTTGTGGGATTTTTATTAGTTTTCTGAGTTCCAAAAAAATTGATTCTGACAATTTTAAATTCAATTGCCCAGTGGAAGGATAGATCCCTTGATTTCCTTACTGCACCCTTTTCAGTGAAACATCATCACTGATTTTTGGGCATCTACATTCTTAAACTTCTCCACCTTCCATAGTAAATGAAGTCCACACTTTTGGATAGGGATTGGAATTCAGTTTTAAAGCATGGTTTTGTCCTATGGCAAAAATTCTCTGTTACCACTCAGGAGCTGGGTACAGAAACTTAGCCAGTCTTCTCCATGAGTGAGGTCCCTACTTTAGGAGACTAGTATTCAGTGGGTAGGGGAAGCAGCCTCAGATCTTCTGGGGTTGCCTCTCTCAGTGTGGAACCTACATCCAAGGAACTAGGTTGAGGATATTAGGGATTCCAGTATGCTCATTAATGCCAAATCTTATTATCTAATGTGCATAACTAACCACCTAACACTTGTGAACATTTTTCTTTGTTCAAGATTCTTCATATGGGGTGAAAAAATTAAAAGCAAATTGATAGAGTTAGGTCTTCTAAAATTTCTCTTTCTATTCTAAGAGCAATTAGAAAACTAAAATAAACTTTGACATCACTTTTTTTCAGAATTATGTAAGTTAACCAAAAATGTGAACTAAACTAAGGAATATTTATTCAATAAAATAGCTGAATTTCAGTAAGAAAAATGAACTTTGTGGTGATTTAAAATGTGTAATATTGAAATTAGTTTGGTATGAATGCAAAATAGATTATTATGAATAAATATGTCAATTGCAAACCAACTGCAATCTCTGAGAAAATACCAAAAATGTTTACAATAACATTTGACAAAACTGAACATTGTTTTCCTGATTAAAAAACATAATACTTGGAATAGAAGAGAATTTCCTCAACCCCAAAACATCCAATTTTGAGAAAACCTTGATCTGACATAACGCTCAAAGCTGAAAGTTGGAAAGACTTACTGCTAAGATCAGCAATAAGATAAGATTGTCAACCTTCACTATTGATAGTCAATATAGTACTGCAAATTCTATCAATAACAATTACACAACAAAAATAACAAAAGGTATCCAAATAAGAGTGGAAGGAGTAAAATGATCTCTTCTTTCAGACAGCATGATCTTTTATATAGAAAATCCAAAGGAATTCAGAAGAAAGCTGTTAACGATAACACATGAATTAATTAAAGTGGCAGGGTAGAAGATCAATAAGCAAAAAATAATTGGGTTTCTGTATGTAATAAATGAACAATCTGAACAGGAATTCGATTTAACTTGCAATGGCATCTCAAAGAATAAAATATCTAGGAATAAATTTCACCAAGAATGTGAAAGACTTGTACAATACAAACTAAAAAGTATTGCTGAAAAACATTTAAAAAGATGAAAATGAGTGCCAAAACATCCCACATTCATGAATTGGAAGGCTTAATATTGTTAGCATGTTCATACTACCCAAGGTAATATACATATTCAATGTAATCTCTATAAAAATTCCAGCAACATTTTAGCAGAAATGGAAAAACCTTTTCTCAAATTCACAGGGAACCAGAAGGGCCCAAATAGCCAAAAAATCTTTGACAATGATGAACAAGTTTAGAGGAGTTAAAACTCATTACAAAGCTACAGCGATCAAAACAATGCATTACTTGTATAGTTACAGACTTACAGAACCGTGGAATAGAATAAAAAGGCAGAAATAGACCTATATAGCTGTGGACAATTCATTTCTGACAATGGTGCCAAGCACATGAAATTAAGAGAAAGTAGTCTCTTGATTGAGGGGATTTGGAAATACTAGATATCCACATGCAAAAGAATAAAGTAAGGCCCTTATATTACATACTATACTAAAATATAGGTAGGCCATGGTGACTCAGTAGGCAGAGTTCTCATCTGTCATACTGGGGGCCCGGGTTTGATTCCTGGTGCTGTCCATGCAAAAAACAAAAAAATAAAAAATAAACCCAGGTGGATCAAGGACCTCATATCAGAGTTAAAACTATAAACCTAGAAGATAAATAAAGGCAATGTTTCTCTTTTTTTGGAGGCTGACTGGTGGGGGTCACATTTCATCCTTTCTGTGTGAATATCCTGTTATTGCTGCACCATTTGTTGAATTTTGGGGTAGGGCAGGGGGAAGTGTATGAGCCAGGAATCAAACCTGGATCTTTCACATGGCAGGTGAGAATTCTACCACTGAACTACCCTTGCACATGAGGGCAATGTTTCTTGACTTGGGATTCAGCAATGGAATCTTGGATATAGCACCAAAAACATAAGCAACAAAAGAAACAATAATACATTTAACCTCATAAAAGTTATTTTTTCATCAAAGGATATTATCAAGAAAGGGAAAATATAAATAGCAGAAAGGGAGAAATAGTTGAAAACAGAATATCTGATAAGTGCTCAATACCAGAATATATAGAGAACATTTTTAAATGCAACAACCAAAAGAGAACCAGCTTAAGTAAAAATGGGCAAAGGATGTAAATAGACATTTTTCAACAAAGATATACTTATGGACACAAGCAAGTACACAAAATGATAATCATTATTAGTCACTATATAAATGCAAATCAGAACACAATGAGATACTGCTTCACACCTAAAGGGACGACCATTGCTTTTTTTTGTTGTTCTTTATTTAATCAAGGTGACATTAAAGTTTGAAAGTAGGTAGAGGAGTTAACATGATTTTAAAAAGACATAATTTTTTAAAGTGAGGAGACATTCTCTAGAATAAGGAAGGAGGTGGTCAGCGTATGTATCAATAAATATATTTGTCTGATAAAATGTAGAATCTTTGTCAACAAGGCAGATTATTCAGATGGTTAAAAACCTTTTATAGTATCACACTAAGAGCAAACAATTTATCCAAGAAAACTTGGTCATTTAACAGAGTGAAAACAAAATTCGTTTTTGCATGAAGATACATCTAATAAGAAAACTATTAAAAATCTTATGAATCTTTAAAATATTAGCCAACCTTAACCATAGCCAGTAGAATTCACATGCAACAAATCTACAACTTTTTCTATCTATACTTTTTGTCCTACACATTCCTGCTTCTCATTCTGCAACAGTTATTTTACTTCCTTCATATTGTATATATTTAAATTACAAAAAAAAGATCTTGAAATAAATCTTCAAGCCAACATCCTACAAAACACAATTCTTCCCTTGTTTTTCTTTTGTGAAAAATGACATATATACAAAAAAGCAATAAACTTTAAAGCACATCATAACAATTAGTTGTAGAACAGATTTCAGAATTTGGTATGGATTAGAACTTAATGATTTTAGGTTTTCACTTCTGTCTGCTCTAAGATACTGGAGATTAAATGAAATATCAGTATAATGATTCACCAACCATATTCCACCTTCTCTGAATAACTCCACCATCACCTTTGATCTTTCTTCCACTCTTTAGAGGTATTTGGGTTATGCCCATTCCAACTTGTCTTTCATGTGATAAGGTGCATTGATAATATGGAATAAGGGGATGGAACTAGTTGATGTTCTGGAGAGGCTGGCCCCTCTGCATTTCAGGACTTATTTGGTCAAGGGACTCATCAGGAGATTGTAGGTTTCTGGAAAGAAATCCTAGTACATGGAACTTTTGTAGAATCTTATATAATGCCCTAGGTGTTCTTTGGGATTGGCTGGAATGGTTTTGTTTGGGGTTTGACAAGTTAATGTATGTAGCAATGCTTAACTCAGTGACCTCAGGAGTAGCCTGAGGACATCTTCCACACCACCAGGGAGACATTCACACCTGGGCATCATGTTCCATGTAGGGGGAGTGACAATGATTTCACTTGCAGAATTGGGATTAGAGAGAGAGAGGCCACAACAAAAGAGGTCCTCTAGAAGTAACTATTAGACATACCTATAGGTGGTCTAAGCCTCTCCATTAAACACATAAATATTAAAAGAGTAAGCCTCAAAACTCCCTTGGGGCAATAGTGAGAAAGGGGGAAAACTCAACTTCTCCAAGTGGAGAATTCTTGATTATTCTCACAAGCAGTGGGAACAACCAAAACAATAGATGGAGCCCTCAATCTGGGATTTTGTTCATGTGAAACTTTACCTTGCAAGGGATAGGCTAAGCCTATTTAAAGTTAGGCCTAAGAGTCACCCCCAGAGGACCTCTTTTGTTGCTCAGATGTTGCCTCTCTCTCTCAGCCAATGTGACAAGCAAACTCACTGCCCTCACCCTCTCTATGTTGGACATGACTCCCAGGGGTGTGGATCCTCCTAGCAATATGGGACAGAAATCCTAGAATGAGCCAGGACTCAACATTAAGGGATTGAGAAAACTTCCTTGACCAAAAGGAGGAAGAGCAAAATGAGACAAAATTGTGTCAATGGCTGAGAGATTCCAAACACAGTTGAGAGGTTATCCTGATGCATTATATAGATATCACCTTTTCAGTTAAGGTGTAATGGAGAGGCTGGAGGGAACTGCCTGAAAATGTAGAGCTGGGTTCCAGTAGCCATGTTTCTTGAAGATGATTGTATAATGACATAGCTTTCACCATGTGACTGTGTGATTGTGAAAACCTTGTGTCTGATGCCCCTTTTATCTATCTTATGGACAGATGAGTAAAACATATGGATTAAAAATAAATAAATAAATGATGAGCAAATGTTAAAATAAATTTAGTAGATTGAAATGCTAGTGACACATGAAAGGGAGGGGTAAGGGGTATGGTAAGTATGATTTTTTTTCTGTTTTCTTTTTATTTCTTTTTCTGAATTGATGCAAAAGTTCTAAGAAGTGATCATGATGATGAGTATACAATTATGTGGTGATATTGTGAATTATTGATTATATGTCAAGAATGGGATGATCATATGGTAAGAAGTTTGTATGTTTTGTGTTGAATAATAATAATAATAATAATAATAATAAAAGAGCAAGCCTCAAGACCAATGGTTAAGACTATGATTTAGGTGTACCTAATATTTGACAGAGTATGGAGGCTTCTCTGGGGGTAAAATTTAATATTTTCATTATTTTTCTCCCACCCCTCAAGGGATTTTGACAATGCTTTTTGATTATCTGCTTAATATACTCTGGGATGTATCCAGGCATTACATCAAGCTATACAGGGATTAAAGGCCCTCATTCTTATTCTGGGCTCCCTGTGCTTGGATTATCTAAATGATCTATCCAGATAGGTTGAGCTAGATTAAGTGCTACAGAGAATTTAGTTTCTGGAAAAAATAAAACTATCTTCCTGTAATCTCAAAGAGCAAATGAGGTTCCAAAATATAGACAAATGTTGTTTTTATCTCTGTATTCTGAAATACATTAACCATTTTGGTTTGGCTTAATTCTTATCTCTGAATACTAGGTTATGGAGATATAGAACAGCCTCACAAAAACCCAGAAATAATAATTATTATTCTGGATTAAATGTGACTGCTATAAGAGTTTACAATCTAGGCCCCAGTTTTCTGAAAATTATTTTCTAAATGAGACCATACAATAATTCCTCTTTTGTTACTAGTTTATATTTCCTCACCAAATGTCCCACAGGTTCATTCATAATCTTGCCTTCCTTACAGCATCATTATTTTTTGTAGCAGCACAGTATTTGATCATGAGTTTGTATCATTGTTCACCAGTATTTGATCATGAGTTTGTATCATTGTTCACCAGTTTACTTCTAAGTCAGAGCATCCTTCAGCCACCCCCATTTATTACACATCACATATAGTGTCCAAAGTAAATAGTCCATCAATATAAAATTTGGGTAATTTCATTGTTCCCAAGAGAAAGATAACCAATAAACATACCCCCACCAAATAGAAATCTAAATCTCCCCTTAACTCTTTTTCCCTCTCCCATTGTTTACCCCTGGTGTTGTGGTACTGCTGAAGATTTCCTGTTACACATAGCCCATAACATGCAATAGCAGTTTTTCCTCCATACCACAAATTTATCCACTCTTTGTATAAGATTCATACTTTAAAAGTTCTTCATACAAGAACCTATTTATATTTTAGCGCTAATTTGTGGTACACAATGGTTCTATACAACCCCTTTCAATCATGCTCATCTTCAATAAGGTAATATTACTTTCTTTTAGACCCACTAGTGAACCACCTTCACTTCTGTCTATTCCTTACAATTAAGTTCAACTTCATTAGCTAACCATTCACCCATCTTTAACTTCCATGTATCTCTATGTCTCCTATATTCTGTATTATAAACCTTTGATTTTACCTTTACCATGGTCATAAATATGGAGTCATACAGTATTTATGCTTTCTGTCTGGCTTATTTCACTCAGCATTATGTCCTCAAAGGCTCATCCATCTTATCATGTGTTTCAGTATGTCATTTCAACTTAGTGTTGCATAATATTGCATTATATGTATATTCCATATTGTGTTAATCCATTTATCTGTTGATTGGAAACCTGGATTGCTTCCATCTTTAGGTGATTGTTAATAATGCTGCTATAAACATTTCTGTGAAAATGTCTGTTTGTGTCACTGCTTTCAGTTCTTCAGGTTTTATACTGAGGAGTTGTATTGCCAGGTCATAGGGCAACTTGATATTTCTCTTTCTAAGGAACTGCCACACTGTCTTCCATAGCAGCTGTACAATTATACATTCTCCCCAACAGTGCATAAGTGCCCCAATTTCTCCACATCTTCTCCAACATTTGTAGTTTCCTGTTTGTTTAGTAGCAGCCATTTTTGTACTTTTGAGGTGGTATCTCATTGTAGTCTTAATCTGTACTTCCCTGATAACTAATGCAAATGAGCATCTCTTCATGTGCTTTTTAGCCATCTGTATTTGTTCATCAGTAAAATGCCTATTTATGTCATTAGCCCACTCTATAATTTGATTCAGTTTTCTTTTGTTATTGAGTTGTATGATTTCTTTATGTACATGGGCATCAAATCTTTATCTGATATGTGATTCCCAAACATTTTCTCTTATTAAGTTGGTTGCCTCCACCTTTCCGACAAAGTCTTTTGAGTCAGAGAAGCATGTGATTTGGAGGAATTCCCATTTATCTATATTTTCTTTTGTTGCTTGTGTTTTGGGTGTAAACTTTAGGAAGCCACCTCCCATTACTAGTTCTTGAAGATGTTTCCCTACATTTTTTCAAGAAGCTTTATGGTACTGGTTCTTATATTTAAGTGTTTGATCCAATTTGAGTTAATTTTTGTATAGAGTTTAAGGTAAGGGTCCTCTTTCATTTTTTAGGCTATTGATATCCACTTCTGCCATGCACATTTATTGAAAACTATTTTGTCCAATTTCAGTGGATATGGGGGCCTTGTTGAAGATCGATTGACCACAGTTATCATGGTCTGTGTTTGCACTCTTGATTCCATTCTATTGGTCAACACTTACATTTTTGTGCCAGTACCATGCTGTTTTGACTACAGTAGCTTTATAACAAGTTTTAAAATCAGGAAATTTAATCCTCACACTTCACTCTTTTTAAGGGTGCTTTGAGATATTTGGGGTCCCTTTCCCTTCCATGTGAATTTGCTAGCTAGCTTTTCCAAATCTTCAAATTAGACTGTTGGAACTTTGATTGGTACTGCATTGAATCTGTAGATCAATTTGAGTAAAATTGACAACTTGAATATATCAAATCATCTTATCCATGAACAGGGAATGTCTTTCCACATGTTTACATCTTGTTTGATTTCTGTTAGCAATGTTATGTAGTTTTCTGTGCACAAGTCTTTTATGCCCCTATTTAAGCTCACTCCTAGGTACTTGACTCTTTTACTTGGTATTTTGAGTGGAATTTTTTCCTTAATTGATATTCCCATTGGGTCACTGCTTGTGTATTGAAACTTTACTGAATTTTGCACATTAATTTTATATTCTGTCACCTTGATGAATTTATTTATTGGCTCAAATAACTTTGTTGTAGATTTCACAGGATTTTCCTAGTATAGTATTATGTCATCTGCAAATAATGAAGTTTCAATTCCCGCTTTCCAATTTAGATGTCATTTATTTTTTTCCCTGCTTGATTGCTCT
Organism: Tamandua tetradactyla; assembly: GCF_023851605.1. Classification (NCBI taxonomy): domain Eukaryota; kingdom Metazoa; phylum Chordata; class Mammalia; order Pilosa; family Myrmecophagidae; genus Tamandua; species Tamandua tetradactyla. Next base: position 17,259,432 of record NC_135335.1, on the reverse strand, counting down.
AGCTAGAACTTCTAGGACAATGTTGAATGATAGTCATGAAAGGGGTCATCCATGTCTCTTTCTTGATCTTAGGGGGAACGCTTTCAGTGTCTCATCATTGACTGTGATGCTGGCTATATGTTTGTCATATGTCCTTTATTATTTTGAAGAAGTTACCTTTAATTCCTACATTTTGAAGTGTTTTTTTTTTCAGAAAAGTATGCTGAATTTTATTGAATGCTTTTGCAGCATCAATTGAGGTGATCATTTGATTTTTCCCATTAAATTTGTTAATGAACTTTATTATATTAACTGATTTTCTTGTGTTGAAACATCCTTGCATTCCTAGTATAGACCCCACTTGGTCATGGAGTATAATTCTTTCAATGTGTTTTTTATTTTTATGTGATAGTATGTTGGGGAAAATTTTAGCAGCTATGCTTATTAGAGAGATTGGTCTGTAGTTTTCCTTTCTTGTAGCATCTTTACTCAGTTTTGATATTAAAGTGATGTCAGCTTCATAAAATGAGTTGGGTACAATTCATTTTTTCTCAATTATTTGGAAATTTGGAGAAGGATTGATGTTAGTTCTTTTTGAAATATTTGGTACAGTTCCCCTTTGAAGCCATCTGGCCATGGGCTTTTCTTTGTAGGAAGATTTTTTATGACTGATTGAATCTCTTTACTTGTGACTGGTGTGTTGAGATCTTCTATTTCTTCTTTCAGTGTAGCTTGTTTGCTTGTTTCCAGTAATTTTTCCATTTCATCTACATTGTTTGGTTTGTTTGCATATAGTTTTTCATGGTATCCTCTTATAATTTTTTTATTTCTAAAGGGTTCATGGTAATGATGACCCTCTCATTCCTGATTTTGTTTATTTGCATCCTCTCCTCTTTTTCTTTGTCACCATAGCTAGTGGTCCATTGATTTTGCTGGTCTTCTCAAAGAACCAACTTTTGCTTTTATTGATCCTTTCTATTGTTCTTTTGTTTTCTCATTCATTTGATTCTACTTTAATCTTTGTTGTTTTTCTTCTTCTATTTGCTTGGGGTTAGTTTGCTATTCTTTTTCAAGTTCCTCCAGGTGAGCAGTTAAGTCATTTAGTTTTGTTCTTTCTTCTTTTCTTATATAGGCATTTAGGGCAACAAATTTCCTTCTCAGCACAGCCATTGACAAATCCTATAAATTCTGATACACTGCATTCTCATGTTTATTTGTTTCCAGATAGTTACTTATTTCTCTAGCAATTTCTTCTTTGACCCACTGAATGTTTAAGAGGGTGTTATTTCATCTCCATACATTTGTGAACATTCTTCTTCTTTGGTGGTTATTGATTTCCATGCTCATTTCATTGTGATCAGAGAAAGCTATTTGAGTAATTTCAATGTTTTTAATTAATAAAGATCTGTTTTGTGCCCCAGCAAATTATCTATCTTGAAGATGTTCCCTGAGCACTAGAGAAAAATGTATATCCTGCTGTTTTGGAGGATAACAACTTACATATGTTTAAGGTCTAATTCATTTATCAAATTGTTTAAGTCCTTTATTTACTTGCTCACTCTCTGTCTCACTGTTCTATCTATAGGAGTGGTGTATTGAAGTCTCCTACTATCATTATTTGAAACGTCTATCTCTTCCTTCAATTTTGTCAATTTTTCTCATGTTCTTTGGGGTTCCTTGATTAGGAGGATAAACGTTTATGATTGTTATTTTTACTACAAACCTACTGTAATCAAACAGTTTGATACTGACATTGGGGGCTATACCAATAGAATGTGACTTAGATTCCAGAAACAAGACTTTACTTCAGTGTTCAATTGATTTTCAACTAGGGTGCCATAGATTAAAATGGGGGGAAATAGTGCTTTCCACAACCAATACAGTGACAACTGAATACCACATGCCAAGAATTAATTGGGAACTCTATCACCATTTACAAAAATTAACTATAAATGGTTCAATGACCTAAATATACAATCTAAAGCCACTAAAATTTTAAAAGAAAACACAGAGAAATATCTCTATGATTTTGGACTTGGTAATGGATTCTTAGATATGGCACTAAAAGCATGAGCAATAAAATGAAAATAGAAAAGCTGGACCTCATCAATATTATGAATTTTTATTCATCAAAAGTTAATCAAGGGGGAGATTACATCATCAACATGATGATGCAAGACATACCCTGAGAAACTTCCCCAAATATTCAGTGACTATAACAAGTTCAGTTTGCTTAGAACTTTATAGGACAATGGAAACTGGAGATGGATACCACAAAAGCTGAACTGAAGAAAGAGAAAAATATCAAGCATGAAAATTCCATGCTGAACTGGCCAGTCTTCCTCCCTACTTGGTCCTACACAGCTTGATGTTCTCAGGAGGCAGCAATCCAGGTTCGACTGAGGAGGGACACAGACTTTAGACGAACTCACAGTAGTTCTTTGCATACCTAGGTACAAGGAAACAATTCTGTAGAGACGTCTGGAAGAATGCTAGCCACTGAGGAAAGATACATACAAAAAGGACCACTGGGTAAGTGGAAGAGAGAAATTATAGCAAAATCAAAGCCAAGTACTGCATTCAAGACAGTTACTGTTGGTGTGAAACTGTAAATACAAAACAGTCTTTTCTTGAGTGATCCACACTTCTGTATGGTCATATTATGCTCCCTGGCATGACATATTCAAATGAAGAACAAGCCAGAAGCCAAAAATATCCTCATAGAGAAAAAGACATTAAAATAAATTCCCAGAACTGAAATGTATATGGAAAATGGGTCACAAAGTGAGAGGGGGATAATTTAAAGAAAAAATAGGAGCTAGGAGAAAATTCTGTGTAAAAAACACAAGCAGAATAGTTCAAAATCTCCAGAGAAAGAACAGAAGAGAAAGGAAGCCCTCCTCTGGAGGTGATAAAATTGCACAAAATGCACTCTAAAATATTGTAGCACATAGACTGGGCAAGAGTCAGATGAAGAAGTACTGAGAAAAATCTTATCAGTTAAGCACAGGTTATTTTAAATGTCCAGAATAAGTTGGATCTAGCATCAAAGAAGTGCATTAACACAAAGACAACCAACAATAAAGCCCAAGAAAATAGGGATAAGCTGATCTTCAGGATTAGTGCATGAAAATAATAAGATACCTAAATATAGCAAGAAAAGGTTACAAACTATTTTGGTTTATAAAAGCTCCCAGAATGCAATATACCATAAATGGAATGGTTTTTAAAAATGAAATTTATTAAGTTGCAAGTTTACAGTTCTAAGGCCTTTAAAATGTTCAAATTAAGGCACCAAAAAGAAGTTAACATCACTCAAAAATACTGATGCCATCTGAAACAGTTCTTCCAACTGAAAAATTATGTGGTTGCTGTCTGTTGGGGTATTTGGGATCTGGACACCTCTGTCAGCTGGGATGGCACATGGCAATGTCTCCTAGCTTTCTCTCAATATTTCATAACGCTTTCCCAGGGGCACCTATCTTCTGCATCTCCAAAATTCTATGGCTGCATGGTCTCTGTTGGCTCTAAAGTTTTTTCCAAAATGATTCCCTCTTAAAGGGCTCCATTAAGCAACCCCAGCTTGAATGAGTGGAGACATCTCCATGGAGGCCATCTAATAAAAAGTTACCAACTACAGTTGGGTTAGTCACATATCCATGTAAACAATAAAAAAGATTCCACCAAGCAATATTGAATAAAAGTTAAAGGACATAGCTTCTTCTGAGTACATAACAGCTTGAAACTGGCACAAAGCCATACCAAGAAACCCAAAGATATGGCTCAGTCAAGGAGACAAATTAAAAATTCAGAGGAGACACAGAACTTGAAACAACCATTCACAAATGTTCAAACAAATCTCTTAAGTCAACTCCAGAAGAGGAAATAAAATGTAAATAAAGAATTAAAGGATATTGAAATGATGGTGTGTGAGCATAAAGAAGAAATTGTAAGTATACAAAGAAACATAGCCAAAATTATGGGAAGTAAAGCAAAACAGTAGAGATTTAAAATATACTGAATGCATACAATAGCAGATTTGAAAAGACAGAAGAAAGAATCAGTGAACTTGAAGACAAGACAATCGATAGCATACAGTCAGAAGAACACAGAGAGAAATGAATAGAGAAAATTGAGTAGTGACTCAGGTATTTGAATGACAGCAGGAAGTTCACAAACTTTCAAGTCATGTATGTCCCAGAAGGAAAAGAGAAAGGAAAAGGGGCAGAAAAAATATTTGAGGAAATAAAGGCTGAAAATTTCCAAATACTTATAAAAAACATAAATATGCATGTCCAAGAATCACAATGTACTCCAAACAGAATACATTCTAATCGACCTACTTCCATACACATACTAATCAGAAAGTCAGATGCCAAAGATAAAGAGAGCAATTTGAAACAGGAAAAAAAGTTCATCACATAAAAGGGATGCTCAGTAAGATTAAGCATCAGTTTCTCATTAGAAACCATGTAAGTGAGAAAGCAATGGCATGATACATTTAAGATAATGACAGAACATCTGACTGCCAAAAATTCACTATCTGAAAATAACTGTTCCTGAAAAATGAGGAAGAATTTATAATATTCACAAATAAATAGGAACAGAGAGAGTTGGTGAGCAAAATTTCCACCCTATATGAATTAATAAAGTGAGTTACCCAGACTATAAGGAAAAGACATGGGTAACTTGGAGTAGTGAGAAAAAAATAAAGATTCACAGAATATGTACACAGTCAAAATCTTTTCAAATTAGTAGGATGTATATATAGGTTGTGCAATAGATACACTAGCATAACCATAAAAAAGTGGATTTTCAATAATGCAGAAACAGATATGATAAGGAATAAGCTGGATACATCACAAAATATTAACTATACAGAAAATGAAGCTTCAAGGAAGGAAAAAAAGAAAAAAATACTGCATTTACAGTAGTGAGATTGAATGTTAGTGGATTAAAATACCCAATCAAAAGACACAGATTGGCAGAATGGATAAAAACGTTGCAAAAAGAAATGAAAGAGGATGTAAATAAATGGAAGGACATTCCATATTCATGAATTGGAAGACTAAATATCATTAAGATAACAATTCTACCCAAAATAATTTGCAGATTCAATTGAATCCAAACAAAATTTCAACAGCCTACTTTGCAGCAATGGAAAAGCCAAGTATCAAATTTATTTGGAAAGCTAAGTATGGCAGCCCAGAACCTGGGCACCCTCCTAAACAGGAATAAGCCCCTGGGCATGTTAAAGCTGCCTAATCAGTACAAACATCAAGATAGTAAACAACCTCTCTAGAGGGAAAAGAATGTAATCATTGATTTAAAATGGCATTGACTATATTTTAGTCTTAACCATTTATCTTAGTAAAGTATAAGGTCTTAAATCCCTTTAATGATTATACTAGAGTCCTAATGTACTAATACTCTGTGGAATTTATTTGTTCTAAAATCATTTAGATAGTGCCCGTTGCAATCCTGTCCCTTGTGAGGCATCATCCCTCTGGAAAGGCTGTCACAGGAGAATCTTTCCTGGTCATAACTCCTAATAAAAAATCAATGTCCACTTCTGTGCCTGGCATGTTTTTGATCTCACAGCAGCACCAGCCCATGCATTGCATATCTAGTCTGGGACTGAAGGATTGGCAAGCCAGCCAGGAGGCAGAGATACTACTGGAAGCAGTAGGTATGGGTCTAGCAAAATGAAACATGACAAGGGGAAATCTGAGATTGGCCTGCATTGTCCAGAATATGGGGATGCCCTACAAATTCCAGTAGGGTTGTTACTTGTTATGCAACAGACAGCAGGACAGCTAAATCTTAGGAAAAGAAAAAGAGAATGATAAGTTGTGAGAGCCATAGCCTGTCCCCTTTTAGGAGTGATAAATATGGCCACAGAGGCAGAGCATATGGCAACAATCACAGCCTACCATCAAGAGAAGGAATTAAAGTTAGAAAAGGACACATGGCTCTGTCAAACAGACATGAAAGATATCTTAACTGAGAGGTCACATCTTGTGGATGAGCAACTAGAGACTTTAATCTGTAGATATGCTCATGCTCATCATTGAAAATCACTACAAGTCATGTCTGGAGAATACTAATTTTATTATTCTGTTTCTAGAGAAACAGAACCAGCAGAAATTATCTATAAATATGAGATTTATAAAAGTGTCTCCCATAACCATGGTGGAGTCCAACATCCATAAGGCAGGCTATGAATCTGGCAGCTCTGATGAAGGGTTTGGATGAACTCCAAAGGGTCTCACTGCCTGAAAAGAAACAATAAAAAAATTTCTCTTCTTGTTCAAAAGTCTTCAACTGATTGGATTATCTCATTGAGGGAGACATGCTTTTGTTGATTGCAGATGTAATCAGTGACAGATGCTATCAACTGACATATTTAATACGCCAGCCTTGTGGTCTATTAAACAGCTGTAAAATATCTTTGCAGCAATGGTCAGGCCAGTGTTTGCCTGATAAGACAACTGGGCATAATCACTTGGCCAAATTGTCACCAGAACCTAACCATCACACTAACTAATCTGGGGTAGAACACAAAAGTTTGGGATCACATAGATTCTTCATCTGAAGATGAAGAGGAGGAAAAGGAGAAGTATTATAAGTAGAGGAATGGAAGTCATCACAGCAGAGATGTCCAGTTCTATAAGAATTAAAACAGCAAGTAGTAACTTAATGGGAGGGGACCCTCATAATTTACAATCTCCTGAGCAGAAACTCCATAATACCATGAAAGATTATATTGATGCTGAAGTAGTGAAACTGGGTAGTATTATAGGTGGAAAGCCAGTGAATCATTATGCAATTGTATTTTATATGATTGGACACAAGAGGCAAGGGCATAAATTAAGTGGGATTCAATTTAAAAAATGGGAAAAAGCCATGAACACACACTGCTCAGAAGAGAAAATGGCTAAAAGTCACATAAAAAGATACTCAACTTCACTGGCTATTAGGGAAATACAAATCAAAACCACAATGAGATATCATCTGACACCCAGTAGAATGACCAATATAAAAAAAAAACAGAAAATAAACAAATACTGGAGAGGATGTGGAGAAAGATGCACACTTATCCACTGCTCGTGGGAATGTGAAATGTTGCAACCAATCTGGAAGGCAGTTTGGTGGTTCCTCAAGAAACTAAGCATAGAATTACCATATGTATTAGCTAGGATTCTCTAGCAAAAGAGACTCAGCAGGAATATCTGTAAAAATAAAATTTATAAAAGTGTCTCACATAACCATGGGGATGTAAATTCCAAGGTCTGGAAGGCAGGCTCCAAGCTGGCAGCTCCAATGAAAGTCCTCAACTAATTCTCAGGAGAGGTTGGCTGGGCAACTGTGGGGATGTAAGAATCCAAGATTTATAGGGCGGGTTACAAGCTGGCAGCTCAAATGAAGATCTTCCATGAACTCTCATGAGAGGCTGTCTGGTTGAAGCAGGAAGAGAGATTGTCTCTTCTGAATCCTACTTAAAAGACTTCCAGTGATTAGAATAAGCACCACTCATTGCATAAGACACTCCTGTTTGCAATAAGCTGTGGATACAGCCCAAATAACCATGACTTACAACAATGAAATGTCTTCATAGCAACAGACAGGTGAGCCCCTGCCCAACAAGAAAACCAGGAACCACAACCTGGCCAAACTGACACATGAACCTGACCATGCTACCATATTATCCTGCAATACCATTGCTAGGTATCTATCTATATAGAGGACATTGGGGCAAGGACATAAGGGATGTTTGCACACCAATGTTTATAGCAGCATTATTTATGATTGCCAAGAGATAGAAACAGCCCAAATGTCCATCAATGGATGAGTGGCTAAACAAGCTGTGATATATACATACACTGAAACATTACACAGCTGTAAGAGAGAATAAATTCATGAAGCATGTAACAATGTGAATGGACCTTGAGGACATTATGCTGAGTGAAATTAGCCAGAATAAAAGTACAAATACTCTATGGCCTCACTAATATGAATTAACATTAATGAGTGAACTTGGAGAATTGAAGCTATGAACATAGGTTATCAGGTGATAAAAATAGGGTAGAGATTGGGCAATTGGTGCTGGAAGAATACAGATTGTGCAACAGAACTGAGTGTAAAAATTCAGAAATGGATAGCACATTACTACTTGATTGTAGCACAATAATATAAGTATATTGAATGAAACTGAATGTGAGTATAATAGAGGGAGGAGGATTGGGGGCACATATGAAACCAGAAGGAAAGATAGGGGATAAAGACTGAGATGGTATAATTTAAGAATGCCTAGAGTGTACAATGATAGTGATTAAGTGTACATATTAAAAAATGTTTTTGCATGAGGAAGAACAAATGAATGTTAGTATTGTAGGGTGTGGGAAAAAGATGGTATATGAGAAAAAGTACAATCCATGTAAGCAAGGGCCTACATTCCACAGTAACATTGTAATATGCTTCCACTGAATGTAACAAAGGCATTAGTGAAAACTAAATGTCAATAGGTGAAGGGATTGGAAAAGGGATATTGATTCTTTTTGGAAGAATGGGAAATGTCTGGTATGATGATGAAGGCATATCTCTACTGTTAGGCACAGAGTCATTAAGGATTCCACACAACACAGTGAGTCAAAGATCAATAGATTTATTGAAGGAACAAAATATGGAGGAAGCAGGTGGGAGAGTGAAAAGAGGAAAGGAGATAGGAGCCTGAAATTGGCTTCCACGTGGGGAGCCAGCAGGAAGAAAAAGAATATGGCTCCTGGCATTTGTTCTGGAGCTGTGTTTTAAAGGCAAAGTGACACCAGGAGGGGAGGCTGCCCACTAGGTTGTGTGTTGTCCCTTGACAGAATGAGGCTTGTTGATTTAGGGTATGATAGATTGCTGAGGTATTCTCCATCGATGTGCCGGTGCATGTATCAGGCAGGGTGAGATGCTGGCAAGGGAGGACATTGTTAGCTCTGCTGTCTGGAGGATACAATACTAGTTAGTATGGCAATTGGTTCATATCAGGGTCCTTGGACCCGACAAGGATGCTGAAGAAGGGGCCGAGGGCACTCTGCATCAAAAGTTCCTTTTGCTCTTAGTCTGAAATCCAACATCCCTGCCTTTTTACTTTAATAAAATTGAATGAAGCTGGTATAGGGTTTGAGTTAGTGACCTAGTTTAGCTCAAAGCAATTTTGAAGAAGTAGGGGTATTGTGTTCTTTCATTGACTACTTCCTGTGGACAAAAGGGCATAGTTGGGGGGGGGGATTGCTTTGAGCTGATCAGAGCATAGTAGGTTTTTTCTGACATCCTCTGTTGGAATGGATTGATAACGATGTTTTTGCTGTGACAGGAGCCATAACAGAAGTAGGTTTTCAGAATTCTGCTGATTGGTCATAGCTGCTATTGACCTGTGAATAAATCTAGACAGACACTGTAAGAGGCAGGGGGTTAGGGCAAAAATTAAACTAGTTGTTATTTTTGGAGAATTTAGCTTCTTTGGGTTTTAGGGCTTCTTTGGCATTGGGACAAATTGGAGGTTTCAAGTTTCTGAAACATAAGCTTAATAAGTAAAATTGTATAGAACACTAGATATTTTAGGGTTTTTAGGAACACTGTTGGTTGGTGTCTACCATATTGTGGCAGTTTGCAATATTTGGCAGAAGCTTGCATAAGAGTAACCTCCAGATTGATCTATCAACTTGATTTGAAATTTCTTAACCATTGAAACTCTATTTCTTTTACCCCTTTTGGTTAGTCCATCCACATTAGGGCCAGGTTTATTCCTGGGTTACAGTGCCAGAGCTAGTTGTGTTCCATGATGCCAGGGCTAGCAGTTATTTCATCCTGCCAGTGCCAGGCTTACAGCCCTGGAAATTATGTCTCATATGGGGGGGAAGCTCAGAGTTTGGCTTAGAGAGAGACCACATTTGAGCAACAGCAGAGATTTTCTGGAGATGGCTCTTAGGCACTAATTCTAAGTAGGCTGGGTTTACTATTACAAAAATAAGTTTCCTGGGTGGGCCACGGTGGCTCAGCAGGTAAGAGTGCTTACCTGCCATGCCCGAGGACCCGGGTTTGATTCCCGGTACCTGCCCATGTAAAAAAATAATAATAATGAGTTTCCTAAGGGCAAGCCCCAAAGTTGAGGCCTTGGTTTCTTAAATGGGGGCCCCTCTTGCTTAAGAAAAATGTTAGGAATTCTCCAGGTGGGGAAGGTTTATTCTTTTAACTTTCCCAGTTTCTCAAGGAACTTTGCAAACACTTTTTATATATTTGCCCCAAATACTCTGAAATGCATTATGACATAATATTAACTTGTATATAACATTAAGACTTTGTTTCTCATTTTAAGTATTAAAGTTGAATTAGGTTGTTTGAATAGGCCAGCTAAATAAGATATTGCAAATTTTGGATAAAATAAACATTTTTTAATTTTACACAAAAGTTAAAGTTTTAACATACAGATAATATTCTTTACCTTGTATATTGATTTACTTTACTTTTAAGCAGATCAGTTTCATTACATCTTTAATTGGAGTTTGATCTTTCTTAGCTTTTTTTTCTTTAACCATTGCCGTGTGAACCCATGCTAACTTTTAGAGCCAGTGAAGCAAATCTGAGTTTTAGGTGTCACACAGACATTTAAAATTTCAGCAAACTACTGTGCTTTATACCACGAGCAAAGCACCTCAGAATTTAATGACAACAATTGAAGTTTACAATCTGAGCTTAGGTAAAGCCTATATTGAAATAAAAACATTAGACAGTTGTTTTATATTAAGAAACCATAGCAGTTTTGTTCTGTTTCACTTTTATACATTTACAAGAGTTACGTTAACAGATAAAAATATAATGTATCTATATTTGTTCAACCTTTTCTTTAAAGTTGGGCATATATAATTTTAGAGAAGTATTAGAGCAAAGTGGTACAATTGACTATTTGGCTGTTTCTATGATCTGTAGCTTTTTTAGAATAATTAAAACGATGACTAACACCAAACCATTGCTTACATTATACAGATAATATTAGGATATAACATCAACAATGAGAATATTGTTAAAGTTTCAGGAATGTATACAATCTTTAAATATATGAATGTTTTACCTATAGAAATTTAACCAGCAACATGACAGAAAATTTCTTTAACCACTATAATATTTTTCAACACTTCTTGTGTGATAGGTTAAGCTATTTTAGCCCTTTACTTATAGAAGGTGAAAGAATAAGTTATTTGTAACAGCTTTTCCCTAACAGTGAGAAGACTTGTCTTCTGAAATAAAGGATAATACCAACATAAACACTAACAAGGATATTATTCTGTTGTAAAATATTTTAGACACAGTATTTGGATGATTAAGAAAAATTGTTTTTTAAAAATATATTACAGTTAAGAGCATACTAATAATTCATGTTAATTTATGATATTCACATTAACAGAGAAAAATTGACTTTAGTTTGTATGAATACTTAGCTTAACACAAAAGCTTTCCTTTTTTAAAAATATATAATAAACAGACCTGTCTGACTATGACAGACAGAATTTACTTTTATAAACCACCTTTTTTAAAACTTTTTATAATTATTTAGGGTTTATAATTAACAATGATTTTAACAAACAAAATTTACATTCCCTGTTTGTTATTCTGTGTACCTATTTATGGCTTGAAGTTAGCAATGATTATAATAAATAAAATTTATTTTATGGATATTATTTTTATATTTATTTTACTTATAGTTTTTATTTCTTTAGACCGCACATAGAAATAAATGTGATAATAAATTTAGGAAGCTTTTGAACCTGCATATTTTCTAATAAGCATATTTATATTAAATATTGACAAAAGGTTAGAAAATATTTTAATTTTTATAACATTCTTTAATTATATTATGCAACCTAAGACATATTAAATGAACTTTATTTTTAGCAATTTTTAAAATAACATTAAAGAACAAGTGTTCTGCAATTATTTGGAATAAAATGATATTTTTTAGAGTTTGATTTTGAGAAAGCAAATGTAAAAAGTTATTAGGTTTGAAAAAATATTTTTTTATTTTAATTAAAGCTGAGGAAAAGAGTTAACCTTTTTAAACAGTGAGATGATTTATTATTTTTATACAGCCATGGACATGACAAAGTTAACATAAAGTACAAGAAGTTAGTAATTAAAGCTGAGGAAAAAATTAACTTTCTTGAACAGTGAAATGATTTATTTTTTTTTTACACAGCCAAGGACAGGATAAAGTTAACATAAATTACAAGAAATTATTTTGACAAAACATAGACTTACTTTTTGCTTTTGACACTGATTGTTTTATTTTATTTTGTTTTTTGACATGGTCAGGTTCCAGGAATTGAACCCAGGTTTTCTGCTCAGCAGGTAAGAACACTGCCACTGAGCCACCATTGCCCACCCCACACTGATTATTTAGGAAAGACTTTTATGACTTTTTATTAAAACAGGCCAATAGTCCAATAAAACTTTGTTACTTTGACAGAGAGAAAACAAATTTTAGTTTTGCATCAGTTTATTACTTAATATTTAAGTTCTTTATTTATTTTTTAATTTTATAGATACACCCATTAAATTTTTCCTGACCCTGATCATAACCTTCCTTTCCACAAACCCTCAGCAACTTTATTATTTCATTTAGGCTTTGTCCTACATCCTCCTCATTCTGCAATAGCCATCCATATTATCTTAGGGCAAAACTTCTTTGTTTCTTTCTTTGCTTTTTTTTTTAAATAAAATCACATCCTTTATATCCTTCATACTCAAGCCATTACTTCAAGTAAACATTTAACCACATACAATACAAAATTAAATTTGCTAGAACAATGCCAAATATTTAAAATGCTTTAGTTAATGTACATTTGAAACATTAATATGCACTTCCTTGAAACATTAGTGTATTTTTAATTTCATTATATTTTCTATAAGCTTTATTATTACCAGGTGCATTGCTTAGTTTATGCAACTTGTTAGGTTATTCCTACGAGGAATTTTGGGAAAGTATCCATTATATTAGTTTATTTATTAGTAAGCTTATTTAAACCTAAGCAGAACATTTAAGCATAACAAAATTGCATTTGTTTAAAGATTTATTATTTAACTCCCTCCATTGTTTTTTATAATATATTAAAATTATGAAGAATTTTAAAAGTACATTGAATACTATGTTCTGGAAACTATACTGAGCTCATTGAATTTATCCCAAGTTTAAATTTAGGAAAACTTTTTAATTGGCTGCACAGACATGAAGACAACATGCCTTTTGGGTTTGAAAGTGTTAGGTAAGGGCCATGGAACCCTGAAAGTTTCCATGCTTTTTAAAAAAATTATTTTAAATTATTAGATTTGTTTTATTAAAAGTTGTGATTAAGCCCATTGGAAAAGGTTGTCGCTTTTTTCAGAGGCAGTTTCCTGCCAGCAGCTTTTTGCTGTTTTAGTGAAATTCCAGGGGTAGGAGGGAAATTCCAGGGGCAGCTTTTAATGTTCTCCTTTGTTTGCAGTAATAATAAGATTAAAGAACACCAAACAAAACTCTGAAGGGGAGGATCTGTGCAGAAAGTGTCACTTACCTAGGGCCAAATTAGTTGCAGATGCTTGGATGCCCTGGAAGTGAGCCAGCACCATGTCTAGATGGTCTGAGCTGGTGAACTCAAGCCATAAATTGTTTGGAACCCTAAACAACTGTGCTGGGTGGGGTAACAGAGTGACTGGGAGGCTGTTCCTGTAGTCCCAAGGGGCTGGAAAGCTAAGCCTCAGTCTGACCTCTGATTCAAGTCACAGAACCAAATGTAAGGAACAGGGTCATTAAGGATTCCACATGAGACAGCTAGTCAAAGATTAACAGATTTATTGAAGGAATAAAGTATGGAGGTAGCAGGTAGGAGAGTGAAAAGAAGAAATGAGGTAGGAGCCTGAATTTGGCTCCCACTTGAGGAGCCAGCAGGAAGAAAAAGAATATGGCTCTTGGTCTTTGTTCTGGGAGCTGTGTTTTAAATGGAAAGTGATGCCAGGAAGGGAGGCTGCCCACCATGTGGGTGTGTTGTCCCTTGATTCGATGGGGCTTGTTGACTTAGAGTATGATAGATCGCTGAGTTATTCTGGCAAGTGAGAGTGTTATCAGCAGTGTTGCCTGGAGGATACAATACTAGCTAGTATGGCAATTGGTTCATATCTGGTTCCTTGGACCTGCCAAGGATGCTGATGAGGAGTCTGAGGGAGCTCTGTATCAAAAGTTCCATTTACACTTAGTCTGAAATCCAACATACATACTTAGGCTGTATTGTATGATGTGTAGATTAAACTGCTTAAAAATAAACAGAGAGAAACAAATGCTGGAGAAAATATTGCAAAAGAAATGTTCCTATTCACTGTCAGTAGGGAAATGAGAGGGGCAACCCCTTGGAGGGCAGAGTGGTGTTTCCACAGGAGGCTAGGGGTGGGTTTGCCATAGGATCCTGAGAGCCCATTGCTCAGTATATACATGGAGGAACGAAATGTGCAGACATGAATGGATATTTGTACACTGGTGTTTCTGGCAGCAGTGTTCCCAATCCACAATGAATAGAGGTGGCCTAAGGGTACAATGATCAAGGAATGGAAAGGAGAACTATGGTGCATACATACAATGGACTACTGAGTGTCTGCAAGAAGGAATGTTGTTGTAAGGTGTGCAACTAGGTGGTCAACCTTAAGAGCTGTATGTTGAATGATCATGAACAAAAAGACAAATGCTACCATGCCTCAATCTTATGGACTAACAATCATACAAAAATTCTTTGAACTAAAGTTAACAGCATAGATTATCAGGTTGAGGCTTTTTGTAAAGGGTCCTAGATTCTAAGCTCCTACAGCAGTCACATATATTCATGAGGTGTAACTGTTAATTCTAAATTCTGAGATACTGAGCTGTTTGTATATACCATGGGTCTTTTCCAGAAACATTGAGTATTTATGTGATACCTGAGACTCAGTTAGAGCTCTGAAGCCTTGAAAGTCAGAAGTACCACATACAGGAACTGTTTAAACAGTTGAAAAACTGGTCAGACATTGAGTAGAGATATGAATGAAGCTTATCTGGATAGGACTAAGGTAGATCAGAATACAGGATAAAGTGTGATATCATCTGTATTTTAAAACTTCAACTTCTGGGTAAGACTAAAGGAAGAGATGTCTATATGATGGAAAGTTATATTGTTGGTAGTACATTTCCTAATTTAATTTTGTATGTTCAGTTTAGTTGAACACCATAAGTACAAGGAATCTTGAATAAGATGTGAGATTTTGTTGGTTTTTCCAAGTTAGTGTGATGCCCCAATAAATTCTAGAGTGATTTGGGCAGTGAATAAAGAAATATTTGCAAAGTCCCCTTGGGGAAAAGGGGAGAGAAGAAGGAATATTCAACTTCCACATTTGTAGAATTTCTCTTGCAGCCAGTGGGTACAACCAAATAAACAGCCCAAACCCTTAATCACCCCTATGAAAGTTGTTCCTGCAAAGGATAGGCTAAAACTATGCCTGAGTCACCCCCAGAGAAGTGTTTCTGTTGCTCAGATGTGACTTCTTTCTATAAGTCAACTCAGCAGGTGAAATCACTGCCCTCCCTCCTACATGGACATGACTCCCAAGGGTGTAGCATCCCCATGGCAATGTGGGGCAGAAAGCCTGGGATAAGCCAGGCCCAAGCATCAGGAGATTGCAAAAGCCTTCTCGATGAAAAGGGAAAAGAGAGAAATGAGACAAAATAAAGTTTCAGTGGCTGAGAGATTTCAAACAGAGTTGATAGATTACCCAGGAGGTTATTCTTATGCATTATATAGATATCCCATTTCAGTTTATGGTGTATTGGAGTGGCTAGAAGGAAGGACCTGAAATTTTTTTTATATTTTATTATGAACAATGAAAAAATGTCAAAAAAAATTCTTGACATACAAACATTCTTGGCATGGCTACAATCAATAGCTCACAATATCATCACATAGTTGTATATTCATCACCATGATCATTTTTTGATCATTAGTATCTCCCCAGCAAAAGAAAGAAAAACTCATACATGTCATATCCCTTACCATTCCCTTTCATTGACCACTAGTATTTCAATCTACTCAATTTATTTTGACTTTTCTTATTATTTATTTCTTATCCATATTTTAACTCATCTGTCCATACTATAGATATAAGGATCATCAGCACAAGGTTTTCACAATCATACAGTCATGTATGAAAGCTATATCATTATACAATCATCTTCAAGAAACATGGCTATTGGAATACAGCTCTATAGTTTCAGGCACTTTCCTCTACCACTCTAAAACACCTTAAACTCTAAAGGGGATATCTATATAATGCACAAGAATAACTTCCAGGATAACCTCTCAGTTTAGCTTGAAATCTATCAGCCACTGAAACTTTATTTTGTCTCATTTCTATCTTCCCCCTTTTGATCAAGAAGGTTTTATCAATCCCTTGATGTTGTGTCCCAGCTCATTCTAGGATTTCTGTCCCACACTGACTGGGAGTTCACACTCATGAGAGTTGTGTTCAATGTAGAGGGGGAGGTCAGTGAGTTCACTTGTCATGTTGGTTGAAAGAGAGAGAGGCTACATCTGAGCAACAAAAGAGGTTCTCTGGGGTGACTTTTAGGCCTAATTTTAAGTAAGCTTAGCCTATCCTTTGTGAGGATAATTTCATAGGGACATACCCACAAGATTGAGGGTTTGGCCTCTGAATTTTGTTGTCCCCACTGCTTGTGAGGATATCAGAAAATCTCTAAATGAGGAAGTTGAATTTTCCCCACCTAGGACCTGAAATTCTTGAACCATGTTCCAGTAGCCTAGGTTCATAAAGATGATTGTATAAAGATACAACATTTACAATGTGACTGTGTGACTGTGAACATTTTGTGTCTGTTGTTCCTTTTTCCCAGAGTATGGACTAAGCGGTAAAAAATGTGGACAAAAATAAATAAATAAATACTAAGGGGCCAATGGGTAAAATAAATTTGGTAGATGGAAACATGAGTGGTCAATGAGAAGAAGGGGAAAGGTGTATAGCATACATACATTTTTTCTTTTTCCTTTTTATTTCTTTTTCTGGAGTGATGCAAATGTTCTAAAAAAGATCATGATGAATACACAACTATGTAATGATATTATGAGTCATTGATTGTATACCATATATAGAATGTATGTGTGTAAACAATTCTCAATAAAAAAATTAAAAAAAATAAACTGGGATGGAAGTGAGTAAACTAATATCTACTACAATGCTCCCATCCATCTGCCAGTGCCTACATTCGACCCTAAACCACTGAAAAATGGTATCGTCTTTAGCTTGGTTAATAACTGCATGCAAGACTACCCGGATCAATGAAGGAGATACACCACACACTACTCAACATCAGCGATCTATGGATGAACTGTAAGATGTTCTGTGGGGTCTTGGGATGAAACAGACAATAAAGTTGAGAACTTTGTGGGAATGGAAGACACTATCCTGCACACTGCTCCTAATCATTTTTACGTACACTTTATATTCATTTTGAATATTCTAGTAAGAAAACCTGCATCAATAGCTGCTCAAGCCACGGCAGACCTGAATAAATCAGAGCAATTCCTGGAAAAGAAAAGGGACAGCAGTGGAAAAGACTCCCCAAGAACATGAAAGCCCTAGTGATGCCTCATGTAAGCAAAGGTGAACTGAACTAATTATTATGAGGGCAGAACCAAAAGCCATAGATAAAAAAACAAATGATGTTTTAGTTAAATTAATTATATTTTTGCCATGCCCAAATATGCATTAGGAATTGATTTTTTATTAAATTCCATATCGCAAACTACCAGAGGAAAAATTTGCATCCTGTTTAGAGTAGTGAAAGTGGTCTTAAAGAGGCAGGCAAAATAGTTCCCTGTAAAAGTATCACAATCTTGGAGGGCTATAGCCATGAAATAATATAAGCTACTAGGGAGACATGAAGAGATTTTTGTGACCATTAAAAATGTAGAAAGAGTGGGGATATTAGTACCAATCCACAGCCCTTGTAACAGCCTTCAGTAACCAGTACAGAAATCTGACAGAATCTAATACATGACACTGGGCTATCACAAATTAAATAAAGTAATGCCACCTCTGTTTGCAGCAGTTTCAAACGTTGCATCTTTATTATAAGAAAGTAGCACTCACTTATGTCATTATCATTTAGTTTTAATTTATTTAATGCATTCTTCAGTATTCCCTTAGATAAAGTCAACTTGCATTTGCCTTCACCTGGGAAGGACAACAGAGGACTTTCTCCATGCTCCAGGAGGCTATTTACATAGCCTGACCATTTGCTATAGCCTAATGGCAAAAGACTTGGTCAATCAGGAGAAACTCAAATTTGTGACTTCATTTCATTATATTTATGATATTATGTAACCTAATGATTCTCTTTTATAACCAGAAGATATGTCATAACCCTTAGTATCCCATTTAGAGAGCTGGGGATGGAAAATCAATGTTTCAAACTATAAGGCCCTGGCTGTTCTGTCAAATTATTGGATATTGTATGGTCAGGTAAGAAAAAAAAACTATTCCTTCTGTGGTAATTAATAAGGTGCAACATTTTCCTAAAATACATATGCCAAAGCAATCAAAGACCTTTCTAGGACTACTTGGATATTCAGAATTTGAATGCCCATTTGTTCAAATATTCACACTATTGTATGTACTAAATAAAAAAGATCACACTTGGGAATGGGATGACTTCCAGCAAACTGCTTTTGAAAATAAAAAGGGCACTAGAACAGGCACAAGCACAAAGTGAAGTAGATCCTGTTTTATCCTGTGAATTGGGTGTATCTGGCACTGACATTGCCTTTGGGTGGGGTCTGTGATAAAGGCAACATTCTAAACAAGTGCTCCTAGGGTTTTGTTCACAATTATAGAAAGAGGCATAATTAAGATATTGCCCCTTAGAAAAGCAACTGTGTGCTGCATATAATGCTCTACTACAAGTAGAAGATCTGTGTCCTATCACCATGAGGACTGCATTCACTTTACAGGGGTGGATTACAGACACAATAAAAAAGGCACACTCTGCCAGTGCACAATTCAGTATCTTAACAAAGTGGAAAGATTTCTTGTTGCAGCACAGCGTTTTCAATACCTAACCTCTTATTGACAATATGTACAAAACTTTAGGATCAGCATCATATATAGAAGATTCAACAACAGAAATTGTCACATCTGAAGTAGCAGTTGAACTATCTAATCAAGAGGACACAGGAACAATTCCTGAGTCCTCTAGGTATCCTGGTGGATCTGCTAGCAGGCAGCCTCCCACATAGACAGCTGTGGTGCAACCCAGTACTGACACTATATGATGGGAGACTGGTGCTATCCAAAGCAGTCAATGGGCTGAATTAAGAGCCATATGGATGGTTATAGTGCATGAACCTGGAGATATGCTACCTATCTGTACTGAGAGTTGAGTTTATTAGGAAGAACTTGTGAATTGTATGGTAACCTGGAAACAAGAAAAATGAGCAGTCATAGGTCACCCAATATGGGGATGAGAACTGTGGCAAGACATTTGGGATACCAGTCAGTGATGAAAACTAAGCAATTCTATCTACCCATCATGCACCAGCAACTTATGATCATCACATGGGAGTGCCAGTCATGCTCCCTGTGGAGACCACACTGATTGCCCCACCATATAGTAAATGTCAGCTGACCACAAGATCTTAATGACTAACTGGTATTTAAACTATATCATCCCCCCGCTGCTCTAGAAAGGGCAAGGTATACTTTGCCACAACAGATTCTGCCATGGGACTTCTGTCAGTTTTTCTGTGGGGTAAGTTATTCAGTGAGCAATCATACACTCCTTAAAAAGGATAAGTGCCCTCTATGGGATACCTACACAAATAGATAGTAAATAGGGAACCCCTTTCACTGGACAAATGACCCAATCATGGACTATGGACCATGATGTAATGTGGACTTTTCATGTACTATACAAACCCGCAGATGCAGGCTTTATAGAGAGAATGAATGGCCTCTTAAAGGAACAGTTGAAAGATTATTAGAAATCCCTACAGCAATGTGCTAAAAGGCTATATCAGGTCCTAATATGCCCCTGCTACTTCTATGATTCTTTACCATACACTCCCAGCAATTGCAAAATAGTTTTAAATATAAATATTGAGTGAGGTATACCCCATGGTGGCTTTCTCCCTTTTCTATTCTTGCCCAGTGGGAGCTATAATGGTTTCTAAAATGCATATAACAGCTTTAGCTAATAATACAATTCATGCACCTAATGGATATAATTTCACAATATCATTGTTGAATGATGAGAACACTGAATTACAGAAAGTAGTCTTAAAAATAGAATGGCTTTAGATATTTTAACTGTGGCACAAGGCAAAGCCTGGGCCCTTATAAACATACAGTGATATTTGTGTGTATATATATATTCCTGACCACTTAAATAAAGAAATTACACAAGCTTTAAATCACATGCAAGCACAGCATACATAGTATTGATCAATTGTCCACTGACTTCTTTTATATCTTGGTTTTATTCTCTTATTTAGCCTGGGCAGCATTTCTTTGTAGGATCATCCTACAAAGCCCTATATGTTGGATTATTATGATTCTGTTGTTCTTTATAATAGTGTCATGATATATGCATGCAAGAACTGTCCTATGGCCAAAAAAATGTTTTAAGGGTGTGCATTTTGACAGCCCAGGATCTGGGCATGCTTCTCAAAGGGAACAAGACCCTTTGTAGATAACATCTGCTTAACCAGGTATGATGAAGGTCAAGAAAGTAATTAAACTTCCCAGAGGTAAAATAGTGTGATCATGGATGCAAAATGGCAGTGATTGTATCTTAGACTTAAAACATTAATCATAGTAAAACATAAGGTCTTAATCTTTCTTAATGATAATACTAGAGACCCATTATGTTCATACTGTATGGAATGTCATGTTTCAAAATCATATTTATATATTGTCCTTACATCTTGGCCATTGTGTGGCACTATCCCTTCAGACTGGCCAACACTGGAGAATCTCTCCTGTTCATAAATGTAAAAAATCAATATCTACCACTGTGCCTGTCATGTTTTTGGATCTCATAGCAGCACCAGCTCATGGTTTGCATGAACTTGATCTGGGCTCCAGCAGTAAGGCTCCCGGAATAGCCAAAAATTTTCAAAGTGAATAATAAAGTCAGAGGACTCACACTCCTGATGTTAAAACATATTAGAAAGCTACAGTGGTCAAATTAGCATGGTACTGGCCCAAGGACAAATATATTGATCCATTGAATTTTATTGATACTTCACAAATAGACCCTCAGATTTATGGCCAATTTACTTTTGACATGACTGCCAAGTTCACTCAATAGGGAAAGAATAATTTTTTGAAGAATTTCTGGGAGAATTTCATATCCATAAGAACAAGATTGAATGGTGACCCCATCTCACCATTCATACAAAAATTCATGCAAAATGAACCAAGATCTAAATATGAGAACCTGGACTATAAAATTCCTAGAGGAAAATGTAGTTATGTACATTCAGGATCTTGTGTCAGGTAATAATTTCTTTGACTGTTTCCTCAAAGCACAAGCATGGAAAGAAAAAAATCAGATAAATGGTACCTCCTCAAAATTAAAAACTTTTATGCCTCAAAGGACTTTGTCACCAAAGTGAAAATACAACCAACTCAATGTTAGAAAATATTTTTAAACCACGTATCCAATGTGGGCTCACTATCCATAATATAAAGAAATTCTATAGCTCAAAGATAAATAAAAACAAGGAACCCAATAAAAAATTGGCAAAAGAGCTGAATAGACATTTATACAAAGAAGATACACAAATGGCTGTAAAGCACATGAAAAGATGTTCAACATCACTAGCTATCAATGAAATGCAAATCAAAATGAGAAATAATTTCACATCTAGTACAATGGCTGCAATAAAAAAAGAAAACTACAAGTGTTAGAGAGGATGTAATGAAATAATAACACATTCATTTTTGTTGGGAATGTAAAATGATGTAGCCAGTATGGAAGATATTTTGGCTGTTCCTCAGAAAGCTAAGGATAGAATTATTATATGAACCAGCAATCCAGCTCCTAGGTATTTACCCAGAAGAACTGAAAGCAAGGACTTGAACAGATACCTGTGCACCAATATTCATAGCAGCTTTATTCACAATTGTCAAAAGATGTAAGGAATCCACATGATCATCAGTCAATGAAAGGATAAAATACAATGCGGTATAAGCATCCGATGGAATATTATTCACTTTTACAATGGTATGAAGTCCTGTTGCATACAGCAACATGGAAGAACCTTAAGGATAATATGCTGAGTGAAGTGAGTCAGACAAAAAAAGGAAAAATATTGTATGATTTCACTCAATGAACTTAGAATAATAAGCACATTTGTAAAGTTAGAATCTATTATAGTTTACCCAGGAACACATTCGGTTTGGAGGGTAATTTGGAAAGAGTTTCTGATTGAGTTGTTTGTAGAGCAATGGAAATGGATGGTGGTAATGGTTGCAAATTATAGCAAGTGCAATTAACAGCACCAAATTATATAGGTGAATACCACTAAAAGGGGGAAACTTTAGGTTGTATATGCTGCTAGAATCAAAATTAAAACATAAAGCATAAAAATGTATAACACAGTGAACCCTATTATAGATGATGGACTATAATTAATAATACAAGAACAAAAATATTCTTTAATGGATTATAACAAATACATGATACTAAAAGAAGGTATTATAAATAAGGAATAATATACCTAATATAAACAACAGATGATAGCTAAAAATAGTACCATTTTAATAATTTTTCATCAATTGTTACAAAGATAAATATTGTCAAATTTGCAAATATAAAAATTGCTTTCATCAATTGTAATAAATGTTCACACCAAAGCAAGATTTTTGTGTTAGGAAATTGTATAGAAATCTTATATCTTATTTATGATTGTTCTATAAAACCACAACTTCTCTAATAAAAGGGAGGAGTCCATCCAGGTAGACAAAAATCAACATTCAGATTTTGAGAATATACTTACAAGTCATATACATGATAAAGATCTAAGTCCAAAACTTATAACAAATTCTTACACCTCTACATTGAAAAGACAGACAAACTTGAATAGACATTTCTCCAAGCAGATACTTAAATGGACAAAATTACCTGAAGAAAATTGTTCATCATCATTATTAATAATCATCATTATTAGGGAAATGAAAATCAAAACCAGAATAAGATAGTACTTTAAAACATTTAGGATGTAATAATAATAGTAATAATAATAATAATAAAGTAAATGATAATATCTATTGGAGAGGCCATTGAGAAAGTGAAACCCCTATATATTGCTATTATAAACCTAAAATGGCATATCTTCTGTGGAAAACACCTTGGTGGTTCCTTACAAATTTTATATAATAAGATCCAGCAACCCCTATTCTAGATGCATACCAAAGAGATTGTAAGCAGAACTCAAACAAATGCCTGTTCTACCACCACTCTTTACAATAGCCAAAAAGTGGAAACAACCCATATGTACATCAAGAGATGAATGTTAACATTCTGTCCACATATTGGTA
The DNA here is from genome assembly GCF_023851605.1 of Tamandua tetradactyla. Classification (NCBI taxonomy): domain Eukaryota; kingdom Metazoa; phylum Chordata; class Mammalia; order Pilosa; family Myrmecophagidae; genus Tamandua; species Tamandua tetradactyla. The sequence continues at coordinate 17,235,801 of NC_135335.1, read as the reverse complement.
TAGTATTCAGCACTGAAAATGAATGAAATACTGATATTTGTTGCACTAAAGATGAACTTCAGAAACATTAGGTTAATTGAAAGAAACAAACAGAAAAATTACATGTTGAAAAACTCAATTCCTTTCCAGAGACAGTGAAATGCAGAATTAAACTTATCTGTCCTTAGTTCCTAGGTGGAAGTGTAGAAATAACTCCTTGGACTTCAGCTACTGGGCCATTTTGCCATCAGCTCCATTACAAATACAGGAAAAATACATGGGTTTTGGACACTTGGGTTTGAATTCCAATTTTATCAGCTATTATTTGTCTATGGGCAAGATGTGCAACTTCTACATCTTACTAAATGCAATTTCAACTTAATCTAGCCTGGATCCCCTTTGGCACTCACTTGTCCTATGAATGTGGAATCTTCTTGTTTCCTTGGCTCCCTCCTCCTTACACAGATTGTCTAAGCCATGTCCCATTTTGATTTTTGACTTTAAGCTGTTGGCTTTTCTCAAATTCTCTATCTATATGACCTCCTACAATCTCACCTCCCCTTAAGCTTACTCATCCCTTTAATCTCAGTGGTTTTTCCACTGCAGAATCTACATGCTTCCGCATTCCTTATGGGCTTAATATACTCCATGGCACCCTGGGAATGCTTCCCTGATGGCAACCTTCTGAAAGTAAGTTTTCATTTCTCAATATTACATCAGAATATAACAATGAAATCACTTAGAAAATAGAGGATTAATTATACCACACAGTAATTCTTTGGAAATTTAAAAATCCTGCATCTGTGGAAACCAAATACTCTAATGAATCTCTTTATGTACATATATATATGTATTTATGTGTATATATATGCATATATATGTGTATATTTATATGAACATGTATACACATACATTTATACTATGTATTGTGTACATATATACATATCTATAAATAAACTCGTACAAATAAATTTGTGTGTGGATTTGTGTATCTGTAGCCTGTGTTTTTGGAGAACTCTAATAACCACATTCAGCTACTTGGCTTATACATGGAAGCCTCCTGTTTGGAAGATCACTGCTTTAAAACTGACTGATGGAAAAATTCCATTTGAAAAAGGTAAGAACATTTCAGCTCAGTGGGCCAAGTTGCATGTTGTTTCTTTAAAGTGTTGGAAGAATTATGTAATGATAGAAGCCTTTATATTTGGAGTTTTTAACCAGTTTTGGGGCAGTGATCAATGGCCTGGCCATATTTCCAGAGAAATGTGCCAAGGAAATCTGGACAATTAAATGGACATCCACATGGGTTGGAACCTTATAAAAATCACTATGAGAATTTAAGGAGCACATTAAAGTGAAATATGCCTATGCCCATGCCCATTAGAACAATCCTCTTCCAAGATGGGAGGGTGATTTGAACTGGCAGTTGTATTTCTTGGTTTACCCACCTGGGTCCATGAATCTAGTATCCACCTCCATTTCCTAAAATGGAGGTGGATACTTAAGGACAGGAAGGACTGATATTTGTGCTTTTATATTACCTTCAAGATTAAGGGGGCAATGGAAGATCCTTACTGGATAGATTTTCCTGCTTTCCTGGAGAATTTTGGGAAGAGAAGGTTTGGGAGGATGTAGGTATAATCACAAATTATTTAACTTATCAATACAACTTTCCTTTCTCCTATATGATGTAGTGCTTCTAGGACTGGAGATACAACAAAAGATGCTGTAGGCAGGGTTTATCACTTAGAAAGAAATTCTAACCAAAGACTTATATATTTATGTTAGGATTTCTAAGGGCCTGACAGGGTAGATTGTGCCTTCAGCCCATAAGATAAAATTGGGGTTCTTAGTGAATGCAGTTGTATGGCCTTTTGGTCTAGATAGCTCATTAGTTCTGTGTCTATGTAACCCTAACCTATAAGAATGGGAAAGAACTGATGGGAACACTTGCAATACTACTAGAGCTGCCAACAGTCTAGCACAGCACAGTGGCCAAACCTAATATTCCTTCCAAAGATAGAAAGTTAGTGTAAAATAAATTGACAAATGAAGAGGAGAAAAAATAGCTGAGAGAAAAGGAAAGAAAAAAAAAATAGGTACTGCTTGGCGAGAAATCCAGTATATATTAATTCCTCAAAAGAAGTTCAGAATAGGGAATAATATTATTTCAACTTTATTATTTATGATTTTCTGTATTTGTGACTCTGTCTAGTCACTAGAATTCATCTGTTACTCTCAGTCATTTGCAGACACACACGGAGTACAGAAAACATACTTTCTAATGTGGACATTGCAGCTGTGCTCAAACTAGTTGACACTTTGCTTTCTCGTTTCAGTACTCATAACACAAAAATGTGTTATTTGTGTAGTATATTTAGTGGCATATTTTTCTCACTTTGAGGGTTTTTGTTTATTTCACTGTTTAAAATGTCCCCAGAGAGTACTTCTAAAGTGCTGTCCAATTTTTCTTTGGGGGGGGAGTTGCACTGGCTTGAAAGGAGATATGGACCCTAGAAAAGCCATGTTTTAATCAAAATTCCATTTTATAATGGCAGAATAATCCCTATTCAATACTGTATGTTTGAATCTGTAATTAGATAATCTCCCTGGAGATGTAACCCAATCAAGAATGATTGTTAAACTGGATTAGGGGAGGTATGTCTCCACCCATTTGGGTGAGTCTTGATTGGTTTCTGGAGTCCTATAAAAGAGGAAACATTTTGGACAATGATGGAGATCCAGAGAGAGCAGAGAATGCTGCAGCACCATGGAGCAGAAAATCCATCAGCCAGCACTTTGGAGATGAAAAAGGAAGATGCCTCCCAGGGAGCTTCATGAAACAGGAAGCCAGGAGAGAAAGCTAGAAGATGATGCTGTGCTCATCATGTGCCCTTCAAGCTGAGGGAAAAACCATGACTGTGTTCACCATGTGTTTTCTCAGATGGGAGAGAGACCTTGATCTTCATTGGCCTTCTTGAACCAAGGTATCATTCCCTGGATACCTTTGATTGGACATTTCTATAGACTTGCTTTAACTGGAACATTTTCTCAGCCTTAGAACTGTAAATTAGCAACTCATTAAATTCCCCTTTTAAAAAGCCATTCTGTTTCTGGTATATTGCATTCTAGCAGCTAGCAAGCTAGAACAGGGGTGCATGGTTCGGGAGTCAAACAAAGGTCTCCCACATGAAAGGCAAGCATTCTACCACCCATGCACCCTATTCTAGTTTGCTAGCTGCTGGAATGCAATATACCAGAAATGGAATGGCTTTTAAAAAGAGGAATTTAATAAGTTGCTAGTTTACAGTTCGAAGGCTGAGAAAATGTCCCAGTTACAAGTCTATAGAAATGTCCAATCAAAGGCATCCAGGAAAAGATATCTTGGTTCAAGAAGGCCGATGAAGTTCAGGGTTTTTCTCCCAAATGAGGAGGCACATGGCAAACACAGTCAGGGCTTCTCTCTCAGCTGGAAGGGCACATGGTGAATATGGTGTCATCTGCTAGCTTCCTCTCCCAGCTTCCAGTTTCATGAAGCTCCCCAGCAGGCATTTTCCTTCTTCATCTCTAAAGGTCACTGTTTCATGGACTCTCTGCTTTATGGTTCTGCAGCATTCTCTGCTCTCTCTGAATGGCTTCATTCTCCAAAATGTTTCATCTTTTATAGGACTTCATAAACTTCTCAAGACCCATCCACATGGGGGCAGACATGGCATTATCTAATCCAGTTTAACAACCACTCTTGATAAAATCACATCTCCAGGGAGATGATCTGATTACAGTTTCAAACATACAGTATTGAATAAGGATTATTCTACTTTCATGAAATGGGATTTTGATTAAAACATGCCTTTTCTAAGGTGCATACATCCTTTCAAACCAGCACACACCCTGTCCATTCTTTTTTTTTTTAAACTTTTTTTATTGTAATAGTATAACATGTATACAAAGCAAAGAAATAAAAAAGCAATAGTTTTCAAAGTACTCTTCAAAAAGTGGCTACAGGATAGATCCCAGGGATGCATGGGCTACCATATGATCCTCTCATTTTTCCTTCTAGCTGCTCCAGAATATAGGTGGCTATAGGGCTTACTTTTTTAACACCACAATCAACTTTTTTCTTTTATAATGAAAAATTACATATATACAAAATGCTATAAATTGCAAAGCACAGCACCACAACTGGCTGTAGAACATGTTTCAGACTTTGACATGGATTACAATTTCACAATTTCAGGTTTTTATTTCTAGCTGCTCTAAAATACTGGAGACTAAAAGAGATATCAGTTTAATGAGTCCATATTCATATTCATTTGGTAGGTCTATCTTCTATGTATAATTCCACCAACACCTTTGATCTTTCTATACCTCTCTTTGGGGTAGTTTGAGCTATGGCAATTCTGAATTTTTGACATTGGAAGGGTCTGTCACTAATATGGGCTGGGGCCATGGAACTCTTTGATGTTGTGGAAAGGCTGGGCTAGGTTTAAGGACTTATCTGGAACAGGGATGCATGTGGAGGTTGTAGGTTTCTGGAAAGTTACCCTAGTGCCTGGAACCCTTGTGGAATCTTATATATTGCCCTAGGTATTCTTTAGGATTGGCTAGAATGACCCTGGTTGAGGGTTGGCAGATTATGATAGGTAGCAAGTTTTACCTGAAGCTTGCATTAGAGCAACCTCTATAGTAGCCTCTCGACTCTATTTGAACTCTCTCTGCTGCTAATATTTTATTAATTACACTTCTTTTCCCCCTTTTGGTGAGGATGTAATTGTTGACCCATGGTGCCAGGTTTGGATTCATCCCTGGGAGTGCTCTCCCATATTGTTAAGGAGACTTTTACCCCTGGATGTCATGTCCCACATAGGGGGCAGGGCAATTATTTCACTTGCAGAGTTGGGATTAGAGAGACATCTGAGCAACAACAAGGTCCTCCAGAAGTAACACTTAGGCATGCCTATAGGGATTCTAAGCTTCTCTGCTACCTACATAAGTTTTACAAGAGTAAGCCTCATGATTGAAGGCTTAGCTTGTTGATTTGGGTATCCCTAAAGTTGGACACAGTATCAGGGGATTCCCTGATGGTAAGGTTTAATAGCTCCATAGTCTTTCTCCTCTCCCTCAGAGGACTTTGCCAATACCTTTTGATTATATGCTTAATATATTCTAGGATGTTTCCAGACATTACAATAATCTATACAGGATTAAAGGACCTCCTTCTTATTCTGTGCTTCCTGTATTTCAGTTGTTCAAATGAGCTATGAAGATAGGTTGTATTAGATTATGCAGTATAGAATATTGCAGTTCCAGACCAAATAAACCTTTCTTCCATTGGTCTCAAAGAGTATGTGTGGTTCTAAAATATAGAACATGTCTTCTTTACCTCTATGTTCTGAATTACTTTAAACCCAACCTGTTAAGCTTCATTCTTCTCTCTAAATATTAGGTTATATATAAAACAGCCTCTCAAAATCCAGGAATAATAATCACCACTCCAGACTTAATGTGCCTGCTCTAAAAGCTTACAATCTAGGCCTCTGTTTTCTTATAAACATTTTATGAAGGTGACCATACCATTCTTCTTTTATTTCTGGCTTATTTTGTCTCACCAAATGTTGCACATGTTCATTCACATCAATGCATGCCTTATAACATTGTTCCTTTTTGTAGCAGCACAACCTTCATTCATAAGTATATACCATCATTTGCCAATCTATTTCTCTGCCAATGCATCCTTCAACCACCTGCATTCATCAGGCATCATGTAGAGGGCCCAAACATTCTCAATTTTAGATAATTTCATTGTTCCCAAGAGAAAGAAAACCAATAAATACACCCTCACCAAATAAGAAATCTAAACTTCCTCTTAACTCATGTCCCTCACCTCTTTATTTACCTCTGCTGTTGCTGTGGTAGTGCTGATGGTTTCCTTTCAAACACAGCTCATAGCATGAAATAGCAGTTTTCCCCCAGTACACTGGACTTAAACTTCTTTATACAAGAATCATATCTTTGAAATAATTCTTATGAGAACTCATTCATATTTCTAGTGTGAGTCGGTGGGAAATGTAGGTCTATACAATCCCTTTCAATCTTGTTCATTTTCAATATGGTAATAATAATTCTAGACCCACTAGAGAATCACTTTCACTCCTATTCCTTTACATTGGAGTTCAACCTCATTAGCTAATAGTTCACCCATATCTAGCGTCTATGTATCTCTAAGTCCCCTATATTTGGTATTATAAATCTCTGATTATACCTTTATGCTGCTCATAAAAGTAGAATCAAAAAATATCTGTCCTTTTTTTATTAATTAAAAAAAGAATTAACAAAACAATTAGAAATCATTCCATTCTACATGTACAATCAGTAATTCTTAATAACATCACATAGTTGCATATTCATCATTTCTTAGTACATTTGCATCGATTTAGAAAAAGAAATAAAAAGACAACAGAATAAGAATTAAAACAATAATAGAAAGAAAACAAAAAATAAAAAACAAAAAACCTATACCTCACATGCAGCTTCATTCAGTGTTTTAACATAATTGCATTACAATTGGGTAGTATTGTGCTGTCCATTTCTGAGTTTTTATATCCAGTCCCGTTGTACAGTCTGTATCCCTTCAGCTCCAATTACCCATTCTCTCTCTTTTTTTTAATTAACGGAAAAAAAGAAATTAACCCAACATTTAGAAATCATACCATTCTACATATGCAATCAGTAATTCTTAACATCCTCACATAGATGTATGATCATCATTTCTTAGTACATTTGCATCGGTTTAGAAGAACTAGCAACATAACCAAAAAAGATATAGAATGTTAATATAGAGAAAAAAATAAAAGTAATAATAGTAAAATCAAAACAAAACAAAACAAAAACCTATAGCTCAGATGCAGCTTCATTCAGTGTTTTAACATGATTACTTTACAATTAGGTATTATTGTGCTGTCCATTTTTGAGTTTTTGTATTTAGTCCTGTTACACCGTCTGTATCCCTTCAACTCCAATTGCCCATTTTCTTACCCTGTTTCTAACTCCTGCTGGACTCTGTTACCAATGACATATTCCAAATTTATTCTCGAATGTCTGTTCACATCAGTGGGACCATACAGTATTTGTCCTTAAGTTTTTGGCTAGACTCACTCAGCATAATGTTCTCTAGGTCCATCCATGTTATTACATGCTTCATAAGTTTATCCTGTCTTAAAGCTGCATAGTATTCCATCGTATGTATATACCACAGTTTGTTTAGCCACTCTTCTGTTGATGGAGATTTCGGCTGTTTCCATCTCTTTGCAATTGTAAATAACGCTGCTATAAACATGGGTGTGCAAATGTCCGTTTGTGTCTTTGCCCTTAAGTCCTTTGAGTAGATTCCCAGCAATGGTATTGCTGGGTCGAATGGCAATTCTATATTCAGCTTTTTGAGGAACCGCCAAACTGCCTTCCACAGTGGTTGCACCCTTTGACATTCCCACCAACAGTGGATAAGTGTGCCTCTTTCTCCACATCCTCTCCAGCACTTGTCATTTTCTATTTTGTTGATAATGGCCATTCTGGTGGGTGTGAGATGATATCTCATTGTGGTTTTGATTTGCATTTCTCTAATGGCCAGGGACATTGAACATCTCTTCATGTGCCTTTTGGCCATTTGTATTTCCTCTTCTGAGAGGTGTCTGTTCAAGTCTTTTTCCCATTTTGTAATTGGGTTGGCTGTCTTTTTGTTGTTGAGATGAACAATCTCTTTATAAATTCTGGATACTAGACCTTTATCTGATATATCATTTCCAAATATTGTCTCCCATTGTGTAGGCTGTCTTTCTACTTTCTTGATGAAGATCTTTGATGCACAAAAGTGTTTAATTTTGAGGAGCTCCCATTTATTTATTTCCTTCTTCAGTGTTCTTGTTTTAGGTTTAAGGTCCATAAAACCGCCTCCAGTTGTAAAATCCATAAGATATCTCCCAACATTTTCCTCTAACTGTTTTATGGTCTTAGACCTAATGTTTAGATCTTTGATCCATTTTCTGTTAACTTTTGTATAGGGTGTGAGAGATGGGTCTTCTTTCATTCTTTTGCATATGGATATCCAGTTCTCTAGGCACCATTTATTGAAGAGACTGTTCTGTCCCAGGTGAGTTGGCTTGACTGCCTTATCTATGGATCAAATGTCCATAGATGAGAGGGTCTATATCTGAGCACTCTATTCGATTCCATTGGTCAATATATCTATCTTTATGCCAATACCATGCTGTTTTGACCACTGTGGCTTCATAATATGCCTTAAAGTCAGGCAGTGTGAGACCTCCAGCTTCGTTTTTTTCTAAAGATGTTTTTAGCAATTCGGGGCACCCTGCCCTTCCAGATAAATTTGCTTATTGGTTTTTCTATTTCGGAAAAATAAGTTGTTGGGATTTTGATTGGTATTGCATTGAATCTGTAAATCAATTTAGGTAGGATTGACATCTTAACTATATTTAGTCTTCCAATCCATGAACACGGTATGCCCTTCCATCTATTTTAGGTCTTCTGTGATTTCTTTTAACAGTTTTTTGTAGTTTTCTTTATATAGGTTTTTTGTCTCTTTAGTTAAATTTATTCCTAGGTATTTTATTCTTTTAGTTGCAATTGTAAATGGGATTCGTTTCTTGATTTCCCCCTCAGCTTGTTCATTACTAGTGTATAGAAATGCTACAGATTTTTGAATGTTGATCTTGTAACCTGCTACTTTGCTGTACTCATTTATTAGCTCTAGTAGTTTTGTTGTGGATTTTTCCGGGTTTTTGACATATAGTATCATATCGCCTGCAAACAGTGATAGTTTTACTTCTTCCTTTCCAATTTTGATGCCTTGTATTTCTTTTTCTTGTCTAATTGCTCTGGCTGGAACCTCCAACACAATGTTGAATAATAGTGGTGATAGTGGCCATCCTTGTCTTGTTCCTGATCTTCCGGGGAAAGTTTTCAATTTTTCCCCATTGAGGATGATATTAGCTGTGGGTTTTTCATATATTCCCTCTATCATTTTAAGGAAGTTCCCTTGTATTCCAATCTTTTGAAGTGTTTTCAACAGGAAAGGATATTGAATCTTGTCAAATGCCTTCTCTGCATCAATTGAGATGATCATGTGATTTTTCTGCTTTGATTTGTTGATATGGTGTACTACATTAATTGATTTTCTTATGTTGAACCATCCTTGCATACCTGGGATGAATCCTACTTGGTCATGATGTATAATTCTTTTAATGTGTTGTTGGATACGATTTGCTAGAATTTTATTGAGGATTTTTGCATCTATATTCATTAGAGAGATTGGTCTGTAGTTTTCTTTTTTTGTAATATCTTTGCCTGGTTTTGGTATGAGGGTGATGTTGGCTTCATAGAATGAATTAGGTAGTTTTCCCTCCGCTTCGATTTTTTTGAAGAGTTTGAGGAGAATTGGTACTAATTCTTTCTGGAACGTTTGGTAGAATTCACATGTGAAGCCATCTGGTCCTGGACTTTTCTTTTTAGGAAGCTTTTGAATGACTAATTCAATTTCTTTACTTGTGATTGGTTTGTTGAGGTCATCTATGTCTTCTTGAGTCAAAGTTGGTTGTTCATGTCTTTCCAGGAACCCGTCCATTTCCTCTAAATTGTTGTATTTATTAGCATAAAGTTGTTCATAGTATCCTGTTATTACCTCCTTTATTTCTGTGAGGCCAGTAGTTATGTCTCCTCTTCCATTTCTGATCTTATTTATTTGCATCCTCTCTCTTCTTCTTCTTTTTGTCAATCTCGATAAGGGCCCATCAATCTTATTGATTTTCTCATAGAACCAACTTCTGGTCTTATTGATTTTCTTTATTGTTTTCATGTTTTCAATTTCATTTATTTCTGCTCTGATCTTTGTTATTTCTTTCCTTTTGCTTGCTTTGGGATTAGTTTACTGTTCTTTCTCCAGTTCTTCCAAGTGAACAGTTAATTCCTGCATTTTTGCCTTTTCTTCTTTTCTGATATAGGCATTTAGGGCAATAAATTTCCCTCTTAGCACTGCCTTTGCTGCATCCTATAAGTTTTGATATGTTGTGTTTTCATTTTCATTTGCCTCGAGGTATTTACTAATTTCTCTTGCAATTTCTTCTTTGACCCACTCGTTGTTTAAGAGTGTGTTGTTGAGCCTCCACGTATTTGTGAATTTTCTGGCACTCCACCTATTATTGATTTCCAACTTCATTCCTTTATGATCCGAGAAAGTGTTGTGTATGATTTCAATCTTTTTAAATTTGTTAAGAATTGCTTTGTGACCCAGCACATGGTCTATCTTTGAGAATGATCCATGAGCACTTGAGAAAAAGGTGTATCCTGCTGTTGTGGGATTTAATGTCCTATAAATGTCTGTTAAGTCTAGCTCCTTTATAGTAATATTCAGATTCTCTATTTCTTTATTGATCCTCTGTCTAGATGTTCTGTCCATTGATGAGAGTGGGGAATTGAAGTCTCCAACTATTATGGTATTTGTGTCTATTTCCCTTGTCAGTGTTAGCAGTGTATTCCTCATGTATTTTGGGGCATTCTGGTTCGGTGCATAAATATTTATGATTGTTATGTCTTCTTGTTTAATTGTTCCTTTTATTAGTATATAGTGTCCTTCTTTGTCTCTTTTAACTGTTTTACATTTGAAGTCTAACTTGTTGGAAATTAGTATAGCCACTCCTGCTATTTTCTGGTTGTTATTTGCATGAAATATCTTTTCCCAACCTTTCACTTTCAACCTATGTTTATCTTTGGGTCTAAGATGTGTTTCCTCTAGCCAGCATATAGAAGGATCCTGTTTTTTAATCCATTCTGCCAGTCTATGTCTTTTGATTGGGGAATTCAGTCCATTAACATTTAGTGTTATTACTGTTTGGATAATATTTTCCTCTACCATTTTGCCCTTTGTATTATATATATCATATCTGACTTTCCTTCTTTCTACACTCTTCTCCATACCTCTCTCTTCTGTCTTTTCAGTTCTGACTCTAGTCTTCCCTTTAGTATTTCTTGCAGAGCTGGTCTCTTGGTCACAAATTCTCTCAGTGACTTTTTGTCTGAGAATGTTTTAATTTCTCCCTCATTTTTGAAGGACAATTTTGCTGGATATAGGAGTCTTGGTTGGCAGTTTTTCTCTTTTAGTAATTTAAATATATCATCCCACGGTCTTCTAGTCTCCATGGTTTCTGCTGAGAAATCTACACATAGTCTTATTGGGTTTCCCTAATATCTGTCCTTTTGTGTCAGGCTAATTTCACTTAGCATTACATCCTCCAGGTTTATCCATTTTGTCATGTGCTTCAGGATGCCATTTTTTCTTACTGCTGCATAATATTCCATCATAAGTTTATGCCACATTTGTTGACTCACTCATCTGTTGATGGGCATTTGGCTTGTTTCCATCTTTTGGCAATTGTGACTAATGCTGCCATGAACATTGGTGTTCAAATGTTTATCTGTGTCATTGCTTCCAGCTGTTCTGGGTGTACACCAAGTAGTGCTATTGATGGGTGATAGGGAAACTCAATGTTTATTTTCATAAGGAATTGCCAGTCTTCCATAGTGGCGGCACCATTATACATTCCTATAGGAACCAAGGGTTAAAACAATACCTGCAGAATTTGTTGGGAGCAGCTGGACTCAGGATGGCAGCAGTAAACTGTGGAGATTGTTATGTGGAGCAGTCTGGGAGGAAAAGAATGTTTACCCCAAATGGTTATGTTAAGTATGAAGGAAGAGAGCACTGAAAGATAAGCTCTCTGTTCCCTCAAGAAATGCATGCATGCCTTTTGTCACCCGGCAGTATATAAACAGGATCTGGATAAGAATAAAGTTGTCTGTTGTTTGTTAAAGTTAAGCTTCAGACCCCCTGAACCTGTGTCTTTCTTTTTTTCCTTTTCCCTGTCCTTTCCTTTTCTTCCCTCCTTCTTTCTTTTTCTTTCTTTTCTTTTTCTTTCTTCCTTCCTTCCTTCCTTCCTTTCTTCCTTTCTTTCTTTCCTCCCTCCCTCCCTCCCTTCCTTCTTTCTTTTTTTCTCTCTTTCTTCCTTCCTTCCTTCCTTTCTCTTTCTTTCTTTCTCTCTCTCTCTCTTTCTTTCTTTCTTTCTTGCTTGCTTGCTTTCTTTATCTTCCCTTCCTTCCTTCCTTCCTTCCTTCCTTCCTTCATTCCTTCCTTCCTTCCTTCCTTCCCTCCATCCCTCTCTTCTTTCTTTCTCATCATTCCTTACTATCCTTTGAGCTCCATTTCAATAGGAAGCAATACAATCCCACCAACAGAGCATGTGTCCCAATTTCTCCACATCTGCTCCAATATTTACAGTTTGCTGTTTGTTTCATAGCATACATCATTAAAGTTGTGAGGTGGTATCTCATTATAGTCTTGATCTGCATTTTCCTTATAGCCAGTGAAAATGAGGATCTCTTCATGTGCTTTTGAGCCTTCTTTATTTGCTCATCAGAAAAATGCCTATTCATATCTTTAGCCCATTTTATTATTGGATTGTTTGCTCTTTCGTTCAGTTGTATAATTTCTTTGTATATACAGGAAATCAAACCTTGTTCTGATATGTGATTTCCAAATATTTTCTCCCACTGACTTAGCTGCTTCTTTACCTTTTTGACAAAGTTTTTTGAGGTACAGAAGGATTTCATTTTGAGAATTTCCCATTTATCTATTTTTTCTTTTGTTGCTTGTGCTTTGGGTGTAAAGTTTAGGAAGCTACCTCCTATTACTAAGTCTTGAAGATGTTTCCTTGAATTTTCTTCTAGAAGCTTTTGGTGCTAGTTCTTGTACTTAGGTGTATGATTCACTTTGAGTTAGTTTTTTTTTTTTTTTTTTTTTTTTTTTTTTTTTTTTTTTTTTAAAGGAAAGACAGAGAGAAGGAAGGAAGGAAGGAAGAAAGGGAAACATCTTTAAACATTTTCTTGTATTCTGTTTCTCCGTTTTTGTTACATGGGCTGGGGCCGGGAATCGAACCGAGGTCCTCCGGCATAGCAGGCAAGCACTTTGCCCGCTGAGCCACCGCGGCCCGCCCTGAGTTAGTTTTTGTGTAGGGTGTAAGATAGGGGTCCTCTTTTATTCTCTTGTCTATTCGTATCCTGTTCTTCCATGTCCGATTATTGAAAAGACTATTTTGTCCCAGTGCAGAGGATTTAGACCTTGTCAAAAATCAGTTGACCAAAGATTGGGTGGTCTTTTTCTGCACTATTGATTCAATTCCATTGGTCAATGCTCCTGTCTTTGTGCCACTGCCATGCTGTTTTGACCACCAAGGCTTTAAAATAGCTTCTAAAGTCAGGGTGTGTTTATCCTCTCAGTTTTTTCTCCTTTTTTAGGAAGCTTTTAGCTATTCTGGGGTCTCTTTCCCTTTCAGATGAATTTGATAGCTAGCTTTTCCAAAGCTTCAAAGTAGATTGTTGGAATTTTGATTGGTGCTTTGTATCTGTAGATCAATTTGGAGAGAATTGACATCTTAACTATATTTAGCCTTCTTATCCCTGAACAGGGAATGTCTTTCCACCTATTTAGATCTCCTTTAATTTCTTTTAGCAATGTTATGTAATTTTCAGTTTGCAAGTCCTTTATGTCCCTAGTTAAGTTCATTCCTAAGTATTTGATTCTTTTAGTTGCTATTTAGAATGGAATTTTTTCCTTAACTGACTACCTAGCTAGGTCATTGCTTGTGTATAGAAATGCTACTGATTTTTGCATTTTAATTTTATATCCTGCCACCTTGCTGAATTTATTAGCTCAAGTACTTTGCTGTAGATTTCTCAAGATCTTCCAAGTATAGTATCATAGCATCTGCCAATAATGAGAGTTTTACTTCTTCCTTTACAATTTGGACACCTTTTATTTTTTGTCCTGCCTTATTGCTCTAGTGAGAATTTCTAGCACAATGTTGAATAATAGTGGTGACAGTAGGCATCTTTGTCTTGTACGTGATCTTAGGGGGAAGACTTTCAATATCTCTCCATTGAGTATGATGCTGGCTCTCAGTTTTTCATATATTTCCTTAATCATATTGAGGTAGCTACATTTGATTCTTATCTTTTTGTGTGCTTTAATCAGTAAAAATGCTGAATTCTGTCAAATGATTTTCCAGCGTCAATCAAGATGATCATGTGATTTTTCCCTTTTGATTTGTTAATGTGCTGTATTACATTAATTGATTTTTTTGTGTTGAACCATCCTTGCATTCCTGGTATAAACCCCACTTGGTCATGGTGCATAATTCTTTTAATGTGCTGTTGGATTCAATTTAGTAATATTTTTATTGAGAATTTTTGCATCCATGTTCATTAGGGAGATTGTCAAGTAGTTTTAGCTTCTTATAGCATCTTTACCTGGTTTTGGTATTAACATGATATTAGCTTCATAAAATGAGTTAGGCAGAGTTCCTTATCCTCAGTTTTTTTTGGAGAAGTTTAAGCAGATTGGTGTTATTTCTTTCTGGAATGTTTGATACAATTCCCCTCTGAAGCCATCTGGCCTTGGGCTTTTCTTTGTAGGAAGATTTTTGATGACTGATTGACTCCCTTTATTTGTGATTGGTTTGATGAGATCTTCCATTTCTTCCTGAGTCAGTGTAGCTTGTTTGTGTGTTTCCAGGAATTTGTCCATCTAATCTAAGTTGTCTAGTTTTCTGGTTTATAGTTTTCCATAGTATCCTTTTATGATTTCTTTTATTTCTTCAGGGTCTGTGACAATGCACCCCTTCTCATTTCTGATTTTGTTTATTTGCATCCTCTCTTTGTCAGTCATGATAGTGGCCTAAAAATTTTATTGATTTTCTCAAAGAACAAACCTTTGATTTTATTGATTCTTTCTATGTTCTTTTGTTCTCTCATTCATTTATCTCTGTTTTAATCTTTTCTGTTTCTTTTCTGCTATTTGCTTTGGGATTCGTTTGCTGTTCTTAAATTCCTCCAGGCTTGCTGTTAAGGCCTCAATTTTCACTCTTTCTTTGTTTTGTTTTGTTTTGTTTTGTTTTGATATAGGAATTTAAGCAATAAATTTCCCTCTCAGCACAGCCTTTGCCACATCCCATAAGTTCTGATAAATTTTTTATTCTCATTTTCATTCATCTCCAGATAACTACTTATTTCTCTAGCAATTTCTTCTTTGACCCATTGGTTGTTTAAGACTGTGTTATTTTATCTCCATATATTCATGAACATTCTCATTCTTTGGTGGTTATTGAGATCTAACTTCATACCTTTCTAATCAGAGAAAGTGCTTTGAATAATTTCAACATTTTTAAATTGATAAAGACCAGTTTTGTGCCCCAGCATATGATCTATCCTGGAGAATGTTCCATGAATACTAGAGAAGAATGTATAATCTCGTGCTTTGGGGTGCAATAGCCTATATATATATCTCTTAGGTCTAATTCATTTATCAAGGTATTTCATTTCTCTGTTTCCTTGTTGATCTTGTCTGATTCTTCTCTCTATAGAGGAGAGTGGTGCATTCTAGTCTCCTACTATTATTGTTAAAGCATCTATCACTCCCTTCAGTTTTGCTGTCTATCTCATGTACTTTGGAGCCCCTTGATTGGGGGCATAAACATTTATGGTTGTTATATCTTCTTGGCAAGTTGACACTTTGATTAGCATACAGTGTCCTTCCTTGTCTCTTATGATGTCTTTACTTTTAAAGTCTATTTTGTCCTATATTCATATAGCTATTCCTGCTTTCTTTTGATTACAACTTGTGTGGAAAATCACTTACCATCCTTTTGCTTTCAATTTGTATCCTGTGTCTAAGATGAGTCTCTTCTAAGCAGCATATAGCTGGATTATGTTTCTTAATCCATTCTTCCAATCTGTACCTTTTAATTGGTAAGCTTAGTCCATTAACTTTCAAAGTTATTACTGAAAAGACATTTCTTGATTTCACTACTTTATTTTTTTTTCATTTTATTTGTCAGATCTGTATATTCTTTTCCCTCTTTCTTTTTGTACTATTTAAATTAACCTTACTGGTATTCTTCAATTCTGTGCCCTTCTCCAGACCTCTCTCTCTTATCTGTTTTTTTTTTTTCAGTCAGAAGAACTCTTTTTAGTATTTCTTGTAGGGCTGGTCTTTTGTTGACAAATTCTTTCAGGAATTCTTTGCCTGTGAAAAATTTAATCTCTCCCTCAACTTTGAACGACAATTTGGCTGAGTACAGAATTCTTGGCTGGAAGTCTTTCTCTTTCAGGATCTTGAATATATCATACTACTGCCTTCTCACCTCCAGGGTGCTAATTGAGTAGTTTGAACTCAGTATTATTTGATTTCCTTTGTATGTAGTAGATTGTTTTTCTCTTGCTGCTTTCAGGGCTTTCTGCTTATTTTCAACATTTGACAGACTGATTAGTCCATGCCTTGAGGAAGACCTATTTGGATTTATTCTGTTTGGAGTTCTTTGGGTTTCTTTGACTTGTTTATTTATGTCCTTTATGAAGGTTGGGAAATTTTCCCCTTTTATATCTTCAACTACACTTCTTGGCCCTTTACTCCTCTCTTCTCCTTCTGGGACACCAATGAGTCTTATATTTGTATGCTTTGTTTTGTCTGTCATTTCCCTGAGTTCCCATTCAATTTTTTCCATCTTTTTTTGCCATTTGCTGTTTTGAGCCTTCAAAGCCAATTATCTTGTTCTCTGCATCACTTATTCTTTCTTCTGTCTCTACAAATCTGGTGTTGTGTGCCTCTAGTATGTTTGTTATTTGGTCAACAATGTCTTTAATCTCTGTGATTTTCACTATTTTTTATTTATCTTTCAAATTCCTCTTTGTGCTCTTCAACTGTCTTCTTGATTGCCTTTATGCCATTTGACATCCCACTTATTTTATTAAGTAGATTTATATGGACATCTTTGATTAGTTGTTCCAATGTCTGTATCTCCTCTGGTGTTTTAATTTGATCATTAGACAGGGCAATATCTGTCTCCATTGTGATATGCTTAGTTATCTTCTATTGTCTTCATGGCATATAAATATCTTGATTGATTTACTTTGGAATTTGATTTCTTTCAGTACTCTAAGGCCTTGTGTATGTGGGATGGCTGTACAGCTGGGAGTAGGGCATGGTGATTTGTTTCAGGGCATATATGGGTGCAGGCTGGGGATGTTAGGCTGATGCTTGTGAACATGGACACCCAGCAGCCAGGGTTGATGTAGCTGTGCAAGTGCACTGGTCTGGAGGGTGTAATCCTGTTATGTGCTGGTCTAAGGTATGGGGTGTTTGTGCACATGCATAGAGCTGTAGCAGCAGGTTGGCATTATGCCTTCATAGTTTGGGGGTAGATGTGATCCAGCTGCACAGGTTGGTACTTTCTCAAAGTTGGGAAGTGAGTCTGAGGTCTATGTGCATGCATGGTTCTATAAAGTGTGGTGCCCAGAGCAGAATGATGTGATTGGGGGCCCATGCACATACATGGGCCTGGGAATGCTGAAAAGTATGTGCTGAGCTCAGGGAGCGCAGGATGAGGCTGTGTAGCACTATGTGCATTGGGCAAGTGTAGCCTAGATATGGGGGCTAGTGCCAGCAACATTTATGCACTGACAACAGCCTGTAGGGAACAGTGAAGGGGAGGTAGTGCTCTGGAGGGTGCACAACAGGTGAATTGGGCTGCACTTGCAGTGCAGATGTGGGACAGGTACGTGCACTGGGGGCTGGGGATAAGGGGGTGCCTGGAGCATGGGGAATGGGAGCAAGTGACAGGGTTAAGGTGTGTGGTGTGTGAGATGAGCCTGTCATAGGGCTGCACTGGTGGGGGTAGCATGCCCAAGAAAAATGGCCTGGCTTACTTCCTAGTCCTGTTTTCCTGTCCTTGTACTCCTGCTGGCTCCATGCCTCCATGCCTTCATGCAAGCTCCAGCTTTCTGCTTCTCAGTTCCTCAGCCTCTGCAACCAGGGCTGCCACATGTGTTGCAGAATACTCTTCCAGGTCAGCCACACTCCGAAATTGCCACCTTAATCACCTTCCTGTCTTTTCTCTAACTTTTCATTGGAGCAGGGCTAATCTTGAGCTACTCTTGTTAGCCATCTTCCTGGAAGTCTCCTCCTGTCCATTTTTTTTATTTACTTTTTTTTGGGCATGGGAAGGCTCTGGTAATCAAACCCAGGTCTTCAGCATGGCAGGAGAGAACTCTGCCACTGAGCCACCATTGCTCACCCTGTCCATTGTTTTTTACATTCAAGAATGCTGTGATGTGATTTACAGAGAAAACATATATCTTAAATTAGCTTCATCTGGGCATGAGTTATTGGGCTGTTGGCCATGAATACAACAGTAATGAATCAGCAACATATATTAAGTAAGAAGTATTTAAAAAGAAACACAGAGGCCCTATATTCCACACTCACAGGCACCAGCATCACATCCCAAACCTGTGCCTTATACCTGCCCTGCAACCTATCACTTTTGCCCTGCCCTACCATACACCCCACATCCTGTTCCACATCCATTCAACAAATAAAATATTTAGAGGACTGAAGGAAATCCAAGGTGACCTTGTCAAGATATGTACATGCCTCAAAGGCACAGAAGATCACTGACAATATCAAGAGATAGACAAGTGCAGCCCAGCTTAATAAGTGAATTAGAACACTAGAGGAAACAAAGACACTGAAAGAACTGATCAAAGATAATCATTAACTCTGCTAAATGAAATCAATGGGGTGGCTAATGACATAAAAGAGATCAAGAAGACATTAGAAGAGCATAAAGTAGAATTTGAAATAATAAATAGAAAAACAGCAGTTAATCACAGAGATTAAAGATGCTATTCGACCAAATAAAAAATATATTAGGGACATACAAAAGCAGATCTGAAGAGGCAGAAGAAGAAAGAGTGAACTAGAGGACAGGACAGCTGATTTTAAGCACACAAAAGAGTAAATGGTCAAAAAGATGGAAAATTTTGAATTGGAACTCAGGAAAATGATGGATGAAACAAAGTGCACAAATAAAGGAATCATTAGTGTTCCAGAGGGAGAAGAGAAGAGTTAAGGGCTAGGAAAATTAATTGAGGATATAATGGGGAAAAATGTCACAGGTTACAAATAGACATAAAGGATATAAATATGTGAATCAAGGAAGCTCAATGAACTTCAAATAGAATAAACCCAAATAGGTCTTCCCAAGATACATACTGATTAGTCTGTCCAATTTTGATGAGAAGCAGAAAATGCAGTAAGAGAAAAACAATCTACTGCATGTAAGAGAAACCACATAAAACTGCATTCAGGCTACTCCACTGGCATTATTGAGATGAGAAGGCAGTGGTGTCATATGCTTAAGATCCTGAAAGAGAAAGAATCCCAGCCAAGAATTTTGTACAAGCCAAATTGTCCTCCAAAACTAAGGGAGAGATTAAAATTTTCACAGACAAACAAATCCTGAGAGAATTTGTAAAAAAAGAGACCAGTGCTACAAGAAATACTAAAGCGATTTCTGCTGGCTAAAAAAATACACAGGAAAAGGAGATATGGAGGAGGGCACTGAATTGAAGAGTAAACTAAAGGATATAAAAAAGAAAAATGGGAAAAATATACAGATCTGAGAAATAAATTCCAAAGGATAAGATGGTGGATTTAAGAAACACCTTTACAGTAATAACTTTGAATGTTAATGGGCTAAATTTACCAACTAAAAGACAGATACACAGAAAGGATTAAGAAATATAATCCAACTATATGCTGCTTATAAGAGACTCATCTTGGACAAAAGTATACAAATAGATTGCAAGTGAAAGGATAGGGAAAGAAGTTTCACATAAGCTGTAACCAAAAGAAAGCAAGAGTAGCTATAATAATATCAGACCAAATAGACTTCAAATGTAAAGACATCCTAAGAGACAAAGAAGGACACTACATTTTAGTAAAGGGACAAAGAAGAAATAACAATCTTAAATGTCTGTTCCCAATCAAGGAGCTCCAAAATGTATGAGACAAACATTGGCAAAACTGAAGGTAGTGATAGATATTTCAGCAATAAAAGTAGGAAAATTCAATACAACACTCTCCTCTATAGAGAGAAAAATCAAACAGTGGTCAAGGAGGAAATAGAGAACTTAAACTGATAAATGTATTAGACCAAATAGTCACATATAGGTAATTACACCCCAAAACACAAGGGTATACATACTTCTGTAGTGCTCTGGAACATTATCCAATATAGATCATGTGCTGGGGCACAAAACAATCTTCATAAATTTAAAAACATTGAAATTATTCAAATAATTTTCTCTGATCACAATGGAATGAAGCAGGAAATCAATAACCTCCAAAGAACAAGAACTTTTACAAATATATAGAGATTAAATAACACACTCTAAATAACCAGTGGGTCAAAGAAGAAATTGCTAGAGAAATTAGTAGCTATTGGAGATGAATTAAAATGAGAATACAACATATTAGAACTTATGGGATGCAGCAAAGGCTGTGTTGAGGGGAATATTTATTGCTCTAAATGTCTATATTAAAAAAGGAGAAAGAGCAACAATCGAGGACTTAACTGCTCACATGGAGGAACTTGAGAGTGAAAAGCAAACTAAACTCAAAGCAAATAAAATAAGAGAAATACAATAATTAAGCAGAGATAAATGAATGGGAGAACAAAAGATGAATAGAAAGAGTCAATAAAAACAAAAGTTGGTTCTTAGAGAAATTCAATAAAATCAATGGGCCATTAGTAAGACTGACAAAGAAAAAAGAGAAAGAGGATGCAAGTAAAGAAAATCAGAAATGAGAGGGCAGTTGTTACCACAGACCCTGTAGAAATAAAAAAAAATCATAAGAGGATACCATGAACAACTACACATCAACAAACTAAACAATGTGGATGAAATGGACAAATTCCTGGAAACATAAAAACAAACTATAGTAAATCAAGAACAAATAGAAGATGTCAAAAAAGGAATCAAAAGTAAAGAGCTTCTATCAGTCATCAAAAATCTTCCTAGAAAGTAAATCCCAGGACCAGATGACTTCACAGGGAGTTCTAGCAAACATTCCAAAAAGAACTAACATCAATTCTACTCAAACTTCTCCTAAAAATTGAGGAAAAAGGAACACTACTTAACTCATTTTATGACACTAACATCACTTTAATACCAAAACCAGGTTAAGATGTTATAAGAAAGGAAAACTAAAGGCCAATCTCCCTAATGAACATAGAAGCAAAAATTCTAAATAAAATACTACCAAATCAATTCCAATAGCACATTAAAAGAATTATACACTTCAATCAAGTGGATTTTATACTAGGAATGTAAGGATGGCAAGAAAATATAATACATCATGCTAAGAAATTCAAAGGGAAAATCACGTGATCATCTTGATTGGTGCAGAGAAAGATTTTGACAAAATTAAACATCCTTTTCTGATAAAAACACTCCAAAACATTGGAATCAAAGGTAACTTCCTCGGTATGATAAAGGGCATATATGAAAAACCCATAAACAGTATCATATTCTATGGTGGGAGACTGGAAGCTTGCCCCCTAAGATTGGAAATGAGACAAGGATGCCCTTGGTTACCACTATTATTCAACATTGTTCTAGCTAGATCAATCAGGCAGGAAAAAGAAATAAAGGGCATCCAAAGTGGGAAGGAAGAAGTAAAACTTTCATTGCTTGCTGATGACATGATACTGTATTTGGAAAATCCTTAGAAATCTACAGCAAAGTTACTTGAGCTAGTAAACAAATTCAGCAAGGTGACAGCATATAAAATTAGTGTGCAAAAATCCATAACTTCTCTATACATAAACAATGACCTAACTGAGGAGTCAGTGAAGGAAAAAATCCATTCAAAATAGCAGCTAAAGGAATAAAATATCTAGGAATGATCTTAACTATGGGTAGAAAGCACTTGTAAACAGAAAACTACATAATTTTGCTAAATGAAGTAAAAGAAGATCTAAATATGTGGAAAGATATTCCCTGCTCAAGAACAAAATTATTTAATATAGTTAGCTTATCAGTTCTACCCAGGCTTATCTACAGATTCAGTGTAA
Source organism: Tamandua tetradactyla (assembly GCF_023851605.1). NCBI lineage: Eukaryota > Metazoa > Chordata > Mammalia > Pilosa > Myrmecophagidae > Tamandua > Tamandua tetradactyla. The sequence continues at coordinate 17,213,785 of NC_135335.1, read as the reverse complement.
TACCAATGAAAATTCCAACAACCTACATTGAAGATTTGGAAAAGCTAGTTAGCAAATTCATCTGAAAGGGAAAGAGATCTTGCATAACTAACAGTATCCTAAAAAATGAGTGAAGTGGGAAAATTAACACTTCCTGATTCTGAAGTTTATTATAAAGCCACAGTGGTCAAAAGAGCAGGGTAGTGGCACAAACATAGAACTATCGAGCAAAGGAAATGAATTGAGAATGCAATAATAGACCACCAAATCTACAGTGAACTGATCTTCAACAAGGCCTCCAAATCCACTGAACCAGGAAAAAAGAATCTTTTCAATAAAGGGCCATGGGTGAACTGGATATCAATAGCCAGAAAAAAAAAGAAGAAAAAAGAAAGAAAAAGGACCTTTACCTTACAACCTATACAAAAATTAACTCAAAGTGGATCAAAATAATAGAACAAGTATCATAAAGCTCTTAGAAGAAAATGTAAGGAAACATCTTCAAGGAGGAAGCATTCTAAAATTTACACCAAAAGCAAAAGCAACAAAAGAAAAAAATAGATAAATTGGACTCCTCAAAATCAAAGGCATTTATTTGTACCTCATAATAATTTGTCAAAAAGGTAATGAAAAACTCAATGGGAGAAAATATTTGGAAATCCCACATCAGATAAATGTTTTATATTCTGTGTACCTAAAGAAAACATAGAACTCAACAACAAAAGAACAAACAACCCAATAGTTAAATGGATTAAAGACATGAATAGTAATTTTTCTAAAGAGCAAATACAGATGGAAAAAAAGTACATGAAGAGATGATCATTTTCATTAGCTTTAATGGAAATGCAGAAAAAGACTACAATAGGGTACCACCTCACCCTTATAAGAATGGCTGCTATTAAACAAACAGCAAATTACAAATGTTGGTGAGGAAGTAGAGAAATTGGCAGCTTATGCACTGCTGGTGGGAATATATAATGGTATAGCCACTATAGAAGACAGTTTGGTGGTTTCTTTGCAGACTAAGTATCAAGTTCCCATATGACATGGTAATACCACTACCTGGTATATACTCGGAAGATCTGAAAGCAGTGACAGAAACGATCATTTTCACACCATAAAGACATTATTGACAATCACTAAAAGATGGAAACAATCCAAGTGCCCATCAATGGATGAGTGGATTAACAAAGTGTGGTACAAATATATGATGGAATATTATGCAGCAATAAGATGAAATGACATCCTGAGCCACATTACAAATGGATGAGCCTTGAAGACATAATGCTGAGTGAAATAAGCCAGATACATAAGCATATATACTGTATGAATCCATTTTATGACTATAGAAAAAGTCACGATTTCTAGTGGCACAGTTTGACCCATGGATCATCAGAATCTCTATGGAGTGGAATCACTTTATCACAGACTATGTATTTTCAGCTTTAGAAGATACTACCAGTTTATCAAGTTGATTATATCAGTTTGCCTCTCACCAACAGTGTAAGAGGGCTCTCTACATTCTCTGCAACACTAAATATTGTCAATTGGGAATTTTCAGGCACTCTGGTGGGTGATTGGAGATAGCTCATTGTTCTAGTTTGCCAGCTACTGGAAGGTGACATACCACAAATAGAGTGGCTTTTAAAAGGGGGGATTTATTAAGTTGCAAGTTTACAGTTCTAAGGCTGTGAAAATGTCCAAATTTAAGCAAATCTATAAAAATGTCCAAATTAGGGCAACAACAAGAGGTTACCTTTACTCAAGAAATGTCAATGGAGTTCAGGCTTTCTCTCTCAACTGGAAAGGCACATGGTGAAGATGGACATGCCTGCTGACTTTCTCTCCAGGCTTCTTTATTGATGAGCTCTCCCAGGGGTGCTTCCTTCTTCATCTCCAAAGTTGACTTTGAGTGCTCATGGTTCTCATGGCTCTGTTGTTTTGTGACTCTTTCCAAAATGTTTCCTCTGTTAAAGGATTTCAATAAACAAATCAAAACCCACTTTCAATAGGTGGAGTCATATCTCCCTATAATCAAAGGTTAATACTCACAATAGGTGTGTCACATGTAATCTAATCAAGTTCCCAACCTACAGTATTGAATAGGAATGAAAAGAAATGGCAGTTTCCACAAGATGGATCAATATTGATACAAGGCTTTTCCTTAGAAAATAATCCTTTCAAACCAAAACATTCGTGATATTTGGTTTGTGTTTCATTAATGGCTACCAATGTTGAACAATTTTATATGCTTTTTGACTAGATAATACCTTTTCAAAAGTGCCACCTTGAACCTTTTCCCATTTGTATCTGGGTTGTCTCTTTTTCTTATTGTTTGTAAGAATTTTAAAAATAAATTCTCATCCTTTTAAAATAAATGTTGCTCCTTTGGTATTTGTAGTATATATATCATCTGTCTAATGTAAGTATTTTCCTCTATTCCTCCTTCCTCTATTGCTTTTCAATTTAATTTTTCTTAATGGTTTTAATGGGAAGGGAAGATATTTTTAATTTTAATGAAGTCAGTTTAGTAATCATTGATATTATAGGTAGCTCTTTTGTGTCCTGTTTAATAAACTGTTGCATATACTAGGGTCTTTGATTTATTTTCCAATTTTATATTCTACAACATATATTTAAGTCTATGGTTCACTGCGAATTGATTTTTGTATATGGCCTGAGATAGGAGGCAAGGTTCATTTTATTTTCCATATGCATATCCTGTTCATTCAATATCATTTATTGAAGAAGGAAAAACATCCTCTGTCATTGTATTGCTATGGCACCATGTCATAAATCAGGTGGTGAGAAATGTATATGGATCTGTCTCTGGACTTTTATTCTGCTTGTAATGTCAATTTATCCATTCTTAGCCCAAGAAAATGGTTTTAATTGCTGTGGTTTTAAATTAAGTTTTGATATGTGGAAGTGTACAGCCTCCAACTTTGTTCTTCATAAAGATTTTCTTCACTATTCTTAGAGCATTGTATTCTTTGTATTTATATATGAATTTTAGAATCAATTTGTCAATTTTTTGAACAAAAACAGTGTTGGAATTTTAATAAGATTGTGTTGGGTCTGTGGATCAGTTTGGGGAGAATTGAGAAACATTTTAACGTTGAACTTTTCTTTCCATAGACATTTTACAGTTTGCCATTATATAAGCATTTAGTTTTGCACAAAATATTTTATAGCTTTCTATGGAGTGGCCTTATAATATTTTATTATATTTTTGCTTAACCATTATTTCTCATGATGGCACAAGTGGCATCTTTTGTAAATTTTGTTTTCTAATTTGGTAGGGTTGATTACCAAATTTTACTAAATTTGATTTACTACTATTGATTACTAAATTAATAAAATTGATTTTTAATATGTTGACATTGCTATACATAGAGGTCCTGCTAAATTAACTATTACTAATTCTAACAGTTCATTTGTAGATTCTTGTGGAATTTCTCAGTGCACAATCCTGTCATCTACAAAGAATAAGAGTTTTATTTCTTCTTTCATCATAAAAAAGAAACAAAAAATAAATTATAAAGTGAATGGTTGATAGAAATATCATGACAAGAGGCTAGCAGTTACTTAATTCTGTATTTTCCCTATAAGCAATTTTTCAACAGGTGTTAATTCAATGTTCACAATTACTTTATAGAACCTAACTACTAAAAATATGAGAATCAACTACATCTCTTAGTATAATTACATCAGATTCCCGGAAGGATGGATTTAATTGTTGGCCAAGATCACATTGCTTTTGGAAGCTGAGAAGGCTGTGGGAGAAATTGATAATAGACTCAAGCTAAATACCATTTAAGTGAACCTACCACTCATCTAACCCTAATTTAGATACAAAGCATATATCCTACCTTCGCTTAGGCCATGTGTCTACAATAACAACAACATGCCTGGTGGATTAGACAACATTATCCCAGAGACAGAAAGGACTCTAGGGAAAGAAAGGTGCTGATCTAGCCATTGGTGTTCTTTGAATGGTGAGCAGCATTCATTCACTAGAAGATTTATTAGTCAGAAGATTTATAAGCTATAACAACAATAGAGGGATTTTCTCTTCCAAGAGGAAGGCAAAGGATGAGAGTAAGTCTGAAAAGATGATAAGGTTTTAGTGAAGTGGATCAAACAGACTCAATAAATAATGCTGAATAATGCTAGGACCTAGTGCTTTGGAAGGGTATGCACCCTGAATTAATAGAACTTCCTGACTCTTTTGAAATATATAAGGCCAAAGTAGCCATGGATAGTGGCATTATGTCCTAGATTCTGTGGCTCAAGGGGCTCATCTATGTGAATCTCATGGACTTCCAAACCTATACAATTATCTGAGGACACTTCTTATATCAATGCACTAATAGTATCCTCATCTCAAGAATAGAAAAAATAAGACACATCCTTTAATATAGTCAGAAGTTACAGGACTATCTAAAAAATATCCATGTTCTCCCTGTAGGCAGACAACCAATGGACAAAACAATCAATGAAAACCCGTCCCTGTATAAGTCCATGAACTGAGGCATGATAACTGACACTTCCCCAAATGACTTGGAATCCAGTAATAACTATCAAAAGCAGCTTCAATGATACCTGTCCCAATAATATGTGTTCTATGTAATCATATCTGTTATAATAGCTGATTCTGTTTGAAAGACATATTGAGCACCTCTGTGAATATTAGTTTTTTCTTTTGCAATGAAGTGAATTGCACCATGAACATACTGAAATAAGTGTTACAGTATAATATACATGTATGCATGTGTGTGTATATATATACATACATACATGTACACCTATGAATCAACTATCATATGACAAAAGAATAAAAATCATAAGTTACCAGAGGATGGGATGGGGATAGGGAACTGGGTAAAAAGGCTTAAAAGACAAAAAAATCCTATTTAGAATAATATCAGTGTTGTGATAATGGATTGGGGTTTTGAAATCATAACATTGAAAATGTAATTAAGAGCACTGAAATATGTATTTGAATGTGATTAAAATAGTAAATGTTAGCTTTTATATATGGTAACAGAATAAAGTTTTTAAAAAGTTCCATACAACTACATTGCACAAATAGGGAACCCTAAGTTAAACCATGGACTATAGTTAATAAAGCAATTATTAAAAAAATGTGCTATCATCACTTATAACAAATTTTTAACAATAATATAAGTGCTAATATTAGTATGGTATATGGGAATCTTGTGTTTTTGGCATGATCATTCTCTAAACCCACAAATTCCCTAATCAGGAAAAAAAGATATGCAAAAAAATTCTCATATGATAACAGTGATAGTGATGATTAAATGGGTTGGAGATAGGGTAAAACCTTCTCAAGATCAATACTGATATAAAATGTCTTGCATTAGGGAAAACTGAATTTACCTTACAATCAGTTAATTTTCATATTGAATAATTCTTCACAGTTTATTACAAGGTTCACATAGTGGTAGATCAAGAGGAAAATGAGTAATCAAATTAATCTGAATATTAAAATGTACTTAATGTTTTTATATGATGGGTTAGTTGTTTCTTTAAGTATATCCCTACCCATCCCAGGATCTTTCAAATGTTAAACATATCCATTTTGACACTGTTGCTTTATGTGTTATAATGACACACTAAATGTAGATGCTGAGAAAAAATCTGATCATTTTACTGTAAGAAAATCTAGACCAAGAGCTGTGGAGCTGAACTCTACAGTAATAGGTTAACTCAGAAGAATAAGGATAATGAGCTCTCCACATTCCAAAGGCCTACAGGACTGACTGTTGATTGTGAGAAATATCCTCTGAGTTCTTGGTCCAACCAGCACAATAACAGTGACCTGTATACCTTGTGTCACTCCAGATAGTTTATAATAAGAAAGCGATTTTGTGAATAGTTGTTTTTGAATGCATGGGGCTTTGGACCACACAGTATCAGTTTGACCTCAGGGATGGGGTAACTGGAGTCTGAATAGCTGTGGTCAATCACATCTGTGTTGCATGCCTATGTGACTAATCACCAATAAAATTACTTTGAAATTTTACTGTGGTAAAATTTCAGTGAGGTTCACTGATTAGTCCTACTCTGACATGTTGATGTTATACATTGTCAATGGATAAATTACACCCATCCATGCAACTACACTGGGAGAGGACAACTGACACCTTGCACCTCCTTTCTTCTGAACTTCACCCAACACATCTTTTCCTTTTGCTGATTTGAGCTTTTCATTTCACTATAATAAACTAAAAATATGAGCATAAAGTTGGGCCACTGGCAGCATCAATTTCAATTCTTTAGCTTTATTATTGTTGAAATGTAACAACATGTGTGTGTGCGTGATTTTTTTTGTGTGTTTTATGTACATATGCCTGGTAGTTGCTGGCTATTGATTTTCTTTACAAAGTGCAGAATGTTTCTAAGTGAAAATAAGTCATCATTTTTTAAAAATTGTGTCTTAATATAGGAAGGAAAGTCTCCCTGGCAATGTGGGATATGACTCCCAGGGATGAACCTAGCCCTGGCACTGTGGGATTAACAAAAATAAATACAGTATCAGTGGCTTAGAGAATTCAAATAGATCATGAGACTGTTCTGGAGGCTACCCTTATGCAAGCTTCAGCTAGATATTGTTATTTCTCATCATATGCCAAATTCCAACCAAAACCATTCCTGCCAATATTAAAGAACACTTAGGATTTTATCTGAGCTTCTAGAAAGTTTTCATGCACTATGATCACTTTTCAGAAACCTGCAACCTCCAGATCAGTTCCTAGGCCAGATGAGCCCTGAAAACAAGAGAGGCCAGCCTCTCCAGAACATCAAATAGTTCCATCTCATATCTTATATTATCAACAGTGCTTTCAACATGAAAAAGTTATAATGGGCATAGCCAAAATACCCCTAAATGTTGGCAGAAATGTCAAAGAAGAAGGTGGAGCTATAACAGAAAAGATAAGATGAGTATGACTGCTGAATCATTATATCAATATTCCTTTTAGTCTTCAGTGTCTTGGAAAAGCTAGAAGAAAAAACTCAAAATTGTGGAACTATAATCCAGATCAAATTCTGAATTCCATTCTATGATTAATTGTTGTGGTGTGCTTTCAAATTTATTGCTTTTTTGTGTACATGTTATTTTTTACAATATAAATAAATAAAAAATAAAAATATGACTGAAGTCACATGGATATGGGGAATTGAAAGAATCTATTGCTAATCTGCAAACTGGGAAATTTCTAGGGATTCATTACTGGAACACAGACTTTTAATGAACAAAATCCCATAGAGAATAAATGTCAATAATGGAATGAAATTTGGTAAATGCATATGTTGCTTGCAAAGTTTAATTTATTTGCTAATTTAAAATAATGTCTGATGCTTTAGAAAGCTACCAATGGTAACACTATACAAGATTAAGGCAGAGTACTTTAATAGATAAACTTGTAAGCAGAAAAGCACAACCCTGGTTAAGTGTATAGCTTCTCAGTTATGCAAAAAATGTTAAATTCATGCAGACTATTTAGAGCATTGGAAGTACACAAATATATTTGACCTACCAGTTGCCTCATGACCATTTAATGACTTACATGCTCATGGCCACACAATTTATTGTCCTATCTAAGATATTTCCAATGATGAATGTAAGCTCTGGGATAATATGGGACAATTTCTGATGAGAAATGGGGACACTAATATAATTGGAGGAAATTCTGAAGCACAATAGAATCATCAGTATAATAGAAAGAGACAATGTGGAATGGGGATAATTGTATGGTATTGGAAAATTGTTGAAGAGCATTGAATGTACAAAATATTTTGGAAAAGTTTATTGAATTACTGTGGTGTGGTTATATTAGGAGAAATCTTTTGTTAAGTGAAAGATAATAAAACTAGCCTTGAGACAATTCTAAAGAGGAAAGATGTTACTTGAAACTTTACAATGATGAAGGGAGACTCAGGTATAATATTGGGCACATTCTCACGAGGAAGTTATACTTGTACAATATGGGGAAACTCCCAATTAAGAATATGCTTGCTAGTGTGAAGCTGAGAGCCTTCCTGTAAAGAAAGTATACATATACAGCAGTTATTATTTCTGATGACAATTCAGATTACCAATGCAATATTTGCAAATTACTGATGAAGGATTTAGAGAAATGAAATAATGTTCAGAAATTTGCAAAGACAAATGAAAGTACAGATATAATATTGGGAAATTTCTGATGATGGATGTAAACATTGGAATAATATAGCAAATTTTCAAATAAGCAATGGTGGCAGTGAAACCTCATAGGAACAACTGGTGATATTATGTAATATGGAAATATTATGTTGAGGATTTGTGGCAGTGATATAACATCGGGTTTCTGAAAAGAAATGTGACACTGGTATTTAATGGAGAAACTACTAATGAGGAATGGGGTACTAGTATAATTTGAAGAACTCTTGAAGAAAACTGAAGGCATCAATATAATACTGGAAAATTCATTGTGAGGATTTAGGGTTCTGATAAAACACTGGGTATTTTCACAAAAGAAACTGCAGCATTGACTTAATATTGGGTATTTAATAATACATGGAAGAATATGTATAATTTTGGGAAGCATATTTTGAAGACTGGATGATACTGTTTTAATAATAGAAAAGTTTCTATGAAGTTGGTAGGCACATTTTAATATTTGGAAATTTGGACTACAAATACAATGAGAAACATACAGTACACATAATATTGGGAGATTTTTGAAGGAGAATTGGATATAGGCATGTAGTGAGGATGAAACAATTTTACAAAATTTCCATGAGGAATCCATTCACTTGTATAATATGGGAAATCTGAAGAACTGGGATACTAGTGACATAAGAAGAAACTTCTGAGATTTCTCATAAAGAATGAGGCCATTGGTATAATACTGGGGAAATATATTCCAATGAGGAATTGGGATTCTGATATAATACAGGGAATCTACTAGAGATATTAGGTCACTGAAATAATATTAGGAAACTTCATATGAGTAAATCAGACATTGGTATAATATGGCAGAATACCAGAAATGAATGGTTGCACTATTTTGGGGAGTCTTCTAAGAAATAGGGTCACTGTAATCATATGGAAAAACTTAATAAAAATGAGGCATTGGAATAACATTGAAAAGCATCTGATGAAAATGTGGCAATTATACAATGAGAAAAATTCTGATGATCAATGGTCAACCTGGTGTAATATTGGGAAAATACTGATGTAAAAAGGTTTTCCTTTATAACAGAAATCTTTTAGGAGTGTGGCCTCTGATGCCATTTGGGAAATCTTTCAAAGAGAATGTAGTCGCTTGTATTATATGAGTAGACACACTGATGAATGGGTGCACTTGTCTAATATAGGAAAACTTTTGAAACAGAATAGGAACGCTGATATCACGTGAGTAAACTCCTGATCGATAAAGAGGAAATGGTGTAATAGATTGGACACACTTTGAAGAGGAATGTGGAAGGAACTGTTAAAACAAACAGAGAAACTTCTGGTGAGAAATGAGGGGAGTTCATATAATATTGAGAAAGTTCTGAGAAGAAGTTTCCTAAAGAAATAGGGGCATAGAGTGCTCACTTCAGCAGCACAAATACAACATTGGAATGATACAGAGAAGGTTAGCATGGCCCCTGTGCAAGGATGACATGCAAATTCGTGAAGCATACCACATTTAAAAAAAGAAAAAGAAAGAAATAGGGGCACTGGTATATGATGAGAAAATTCTTATGATATAGTGGAGTTAATTTCATAATGGAAAACTTCTGAAGATGAATAAGGGAACTGGTGTTATATGGACAAAATCTGAAGTATATGGGGATACCAATACAATATTTGGAATTTAAAAAAAGTGGCCTGCCTTAATATTGGGAAACATACAACTAATATCTGGGCAATGGTATTATATGATAAAACTTCTGGTAAGTAATGGAATGGTGTGATATTTGTAGAACTCTGATTATGACTGTGGGTGCAGAAAATAAGAGAATTTTGATACAGACTGGGGTACTGGTATCATATGGAGAAAATCTGATAAGGAATGGGAGCAGCAGCATATTTTTTACAATCTTCTGAAGAGGAATCTTTATGGGGAAGATTCTGATGAGGAAGAGTCCTGGAATAATATTAGCAAATGTCTGAAGAGGAATGTGGGTACTGATAAATGAAGAAATTTGGATTTGTAATGGGGTCAGTGGTGAAATACTGGAAAATATATGATAGAGATTGATGGCATATGTTTAATAATGATAAGTCTCCAACAGAAATTGGAGGAATTACATAATAAATAGAAACTTGTATAAGGAACTATCATATTATGAAAATTCTAATGATGAATGGAAGCACTAAAGTTATATTAGAAAGTATAGATGATGAATGAAGTCAATAGCACTGGAAGAGGTAATTGCAGATAAGGAAATGGCCACTAGTATAATATTGGGAAAATTCTGATGATGAATGGGAGAACTGACATTTTTATTAATGAAGTTGCAATGAAATTGGAAGAAATACTATAATATTGGGAAATTTCTGATGAGGAATCAGGGTACTGATATACTATTAGGGAGGTTCTGATGAGGAATGGGGACAGTACTTAAATATTTAGAACTTCCAGGGGGAAGTGAAGACTCTAGCATTATTTTGGGAAATGAGGAATTGGGACACAAATAATATGGGACAATTCAGATAAGGAAGGAGGATGCTTCTCATGTGAAATGGAGGCACTGTGTATTACTGGTGAATTCTTTATGAGGAGGGGTGACTCTGGTTAATATTATTGGGGATGTCTGATAAAAATATACACTGTGGAAAATATTGGGAAATGTTTGATGAGAATTGAATCTTCTCAAATCTGCTACTATTAGGAAACATGACAAAAATTGCAGTCACTTATTTTTGGAAACATCCTAGTAGAAATAAGGCTAACTTACAATATTAGAGTCTTCTTCATGAGTAATAAGGCTGGTATAAAAAGGGGAATAACAGGAATAAATCAGGAGTCTATGTCAAACTGGGCCATATATACAAATTTCAATAAATACTGTCTTAATTTTAAAGTACAGAAAATTTTGTAATTCTATGAATAGAACAGTGATACAAAATTATTGTTTTGCTGATTTTAATTGAACACAGAGGTAATTTATTTATTTATACACAGTATTGATTTTGCTTTGCACATATCATTGTCATGAAAGAGCATTAAAGAATTAGTCTCTACTAACTTTTGTCTTAATTCTACATTTCCGGGTTTGCTTTTTTTTTTTCTTTTGCATGGACAGGCACCAAGAATCAAACCTGGGTCCCCCACATGGCAGAAGAGAAATCTGTCTGGTGAGCCTCGTGGCCCGCTCTTGGGGTATTTCTTATTCTAAATGTTTTCACTATGATTTTGCTTTACACATATCATTGTTATGAAAGAAGACTAAAGAATTAGTCTCTACTAACTTTTGTCTTAATTCTACATTTTTGGGTGTTTCTTATTATAAATGTTTTCACTATTGCTGCCTTCTAATTATAATTACTTCTTTTCTCCATCAAGTACCTTTCTCTCCTACTACATTCACATGTTCAAATGCTACTATCTTTCACATCCTAATGAACTGCCAGTTCACTCAAGCTACTTATCAACTGGTCATATTTTTCTTAGGCAATATATCTGCTAGTGATGTCTTGTATTACCTTAGGTGGCACTTTTTTTTTCTTGATTTACATAAAATCACACAAAACCTGTAGGGTAAGAATATTTCTGTCATCATCATCAGTGCTTGGTAGTAGAAGAGTGAAAAAAGTTGCAATGAAATGTTTTGTCATATAGAAAACTGATATGACATCAAGGGTTAAACAGGGAATACAAATACATATAATAATTATTAGCAAGTTATATGTGTATCATAAAAAAATTAATGGTAATTACCATAGAACTTAAAATATTGCACCTCTGAGTAATTTTTTCTCAAAGTTTTAATTTATATACTTCTGCTATTTCTCATACCTAATTATTTATTTTTTCTTAATTTCACATGTAAGCACTTCAGTTTTTGAAATAGTTTTGTACATTCATTCTAGTTACCCTCTATAAGTGAGCAATAGTTTCCCAATCTCTGAAGCATAGCTAGCTGAAGTTCTGAGGTAGCATAATTGTAGGTTATAAATACACATACATACATACACAAATACATAATATACATGTATATCTTCTGCAGCTCTATAAACAGTTCAGAAAAATATGTTCACATTATTTGAAACTCCTTGGCCCAGCACTTTAAAAAATTCTCCTGGGAAAGTAAAGTTCTCTACATGTATTGGTATCTCTATGGAATAGTTATATTAATGAGTTTACAAGGCAAAATGTGCAGAATGAGTAAAAACAAGTTTGCTTTTATTCCATTAGTAAAAGTTGCCCCTGAGGGGTCCTGTGCTAATTTAAAAGTCTTGTTTTTCTCAGTGAAGCCTTCTTCCAGGTTTGTGCTGTAATTTACCTGTGTTAGTTTGACTGCACCCCAACCTCAGAAGGGATATGGCTCTGCAGTTACTATGCAAATCCCATCTTCTCAGCTCTGAAGCCTGATCCCACAGGAAAGAAAAATGGATCAAAGTCATGACATTCTCTTCCTTTTTCCTCAGTGTAGGAAATTATACCAGACGAAGGAGATACCTTGTCAAGCAAGGCTTGGGATTGTTAAGGAAAAAGTCACATACCCTAGAAAAGGAGACCAGAGGTCTACAGGAATATTTACTAAATTGCATCTAGATGTTACTCCTGAAGAAAAGATGGCCTTGGCCTTGACCCATAGCAAATGTCTGAGAACTATTTGAAGGATAGATGCTGGGGAAAGTTGGGCAATCTTGTCCACTCAACTAGATTTCATTTAAACATTTTGTTTAAATAAGCCTTAAAGAATTTATATTTACAATTTAATAACGCATAGAATCTCACCAAATTTGCTTGAAAACACCAACACATGGTTTGGTTTCTGTAGTATTCAGTATTTTCTCATCACTTTCCTTAACCATCATTCAATGGCCTTATGTCTACAGTTTTTATTTTTTGCATATTCCCTGAAAAATCTCTCTCTCCCTCTCTTTCCTCTTCCCTTCATCCCCTATGCTGAACCCTTACCTAATACCATGCAGTACTCTAATTATAACATCATTTGAGAGTGCAACAGTATTTGAGAGCCTAGTCTCTTCTTTCCATTTTACATGTACTTCTTTAGGCAGGGTAGACTCTACTGGAACTTCATTCTGTAATTTGAAATTTTCTTCCTTACAATTTTCACCTCTATTAAAAGAACAAATGTCCATGAGTTTTTGGATTGTTGACCCAAGTTGCTGTAGTTTAATAGTATATAACCAATGTTGGTAGATTTTAAAATCATAATAGTTATTGTTCAGAATTTTATTTAATTTACTTTGATCTATTGCAGAAAATAGAGATCATACTGGTACTTGATTGGAATTACAATATATACAAATGGATTTTGCATGAATTCTGAAGTATTTTTGAGATAAGGATTTAAAATCCAGGAGTAGAATCTTATGTTCTACTGATTCACTTAACAAGCTCAATTTTGATATTCCATGTATTTCCATAATTTTATTACAAATGCTTCAATTATTTATAATATCCATGTTTTTCTTAATATTTTTCACTCTCTGATGTTTTGATTATTAAACATAGAGAATGTCAGATTATTTTTTCATTATTATATATTACTCCCTATATTTTAACATATATGTATCAATGCTTTTTTAAACTTTTTGATCCATTATATTTATATATGGTTCATACAAATTTCATACAGTAAAATTTTATATTTATTTCATTCTGAATGTTATACTTGACTAACTGCTACTATTTTTTACAAATATAATTGATATACTAGTTTTAGTAGTATGATTCTTTACTTGTTTTTTCTTTTTTTTAAATTGTTAATTTGATTTTCCTGTATTTATTTTGGCTTGGGGATTTTCTTTGAGGTTTTCCTGTCCTCTTAAATCACATGCTATTTTTAAATTCTTCATTTAATATGACAAATCTATTCACAGCACTTTCACATTCAGAGTTTTCTCTGTACGCTGTCAATTTACTTTAATTATATAAAGTGAGTCCAACTCTGGCACTAATTTACATAAGTAGAGAAGTATTGTAACATACATTGTGGCTAAGGCAAGAAATTAATATCTACTGCAACCACACAAATTTATGGACACATGGTGAAATAATCAACAAAACGCTATTGGATTGCTCTAGAATTCATTCTCTAAATAATAAGACTTTTCAAAATTTAATCCATTGCATAACTATTTCCTTTAGCTATTTATTATTTTATCATTTAAAAGTTCTATTTAATAAGATTAATCTACATTGACTACAATAAACATTAACAAAAATATTAGTAAAAATTTAAATTCTGTAGGGATGACTGCTTTTAGTATCTAAAGAATGAAATGTAAATTAATTGTGATCTCTACATTCCAGCAAGGGGTATTTTTTACAGTGTACTCTCTACTCTAAATAGATAAAAAATAGAGGTAAAGTTGTATAGACCAATTAATCTGTGCCTTGAAGATTTAATTAAGGCTTTGTGTTAATTGGATAATATATTAAATATTGATGCATGCCAGTTCACTTAAAAGAAAAAAAAATCACCTATGAAATTCAATAACAATTTATAAAACAAAATATATTAATTGCTTACAATGCATTTGCACCAATAATTATATATATATATATATGGAAATTTTACTTACTGTCTTTTTTACATTTTTGGTAAAAATAAGAATGTTGGGGTTAAAAATAAGTGTGTAAAGGCAATGAGGGTGTTTTTATATATCATTATAATTGAGAACACTGAAGTTCATATATTCTTATCTGGAAAGTTATAAGAAAAATTAAACAGAGCCATATTTTCAGTCATACAATTTATTCTTGGTAGAAATAGAATGAATAAGAGTGTCCAATTCCCTTTATCTTTGAAAATCTTGTTTTACTGAATAATATATCTAACTTATTTTTTTTTTTTGGTTCTCCTAAGAGAATAGATTTCCCACCTAGCATGGAGAGAGAGAATTGGACTATGGTACAAGATATCTTTCTAATTGGGATACCTACCTCTCAAGCACTAGAGTACCTCTGGTTTTTAATTTTTTTATTGACTTATTTGGTGACAGTACTTGGAAACACCCTTATCATAACCCTGATCCTTGTGGATTTCAGGCTTCACTCACCCATGTACTTCTTCCTCAGCAATCTCTCTTTCGGTGAAATTTTAACCACCACCTGTGTTGTTCCCAAGATGCTGGCAGGCTTCCTGTCAGAAAGGAATAGGATCTCATTTAGTGAATGCTTCATCCAATCCTATTTCTTCTTCCTGTCTGGGTGCACTGAGTTTATCCTTTTTGCTGTCATGTCCTATGACCATTATGTGGCCATTTGCAGCTCCCTTCAGTATCCAAAATTATGACCAGCACACTCTGTGCCCGCATTGCCATCCTCTCCTGGGTAGGCAGCTTCCTCCTCATCCTACCATCTACCATCCTTAAAGCAGGACTGCAATACTGTGGCCCCAATGAGATTGATCATTTTTTCTGTGACAGTGCCCCACTCCTCCACTTGGCCTGTGCTGATATATGTGCCATTGAGTTGTTGAATTTCAACAGCTCCCTTGTCCTACTCATCAGCTCCTTCTCACTCACAGTGGTCTCCTATGCTTACATCATTTCCACCATTCTGAAGATACCATTAGGCCAAGGTCAATGCAAAGCCTTTGCCACTTGTGCCTCTCACTTTACTGTGGTCTCCATGGGCTATGGGATCCCCATCTTTGTCTATGTCCATCCCTCCCAGAAGAGCAGCCTGCATCTCAACAAGATCCTCTTTATCCTCTCCAGTGTCATCACACCTCTCTTGAATGCCTTCATCTTCAGTCTATGGAATGAAACCATGAAAGGCGCACTGAAGGATACTTTGTCCAAGGGCCAGGAGTTCCTTAATAGGGTGAGGTCTAAGTAATGGACTATTGAAGAATCATCTCAACCATGGGGATACTCAGTATTACTGAGAATCAGTCCAGGACTTGATACTGTAAATGGGGGAATGCTGTAGTATATCTTCATATCATTTCCAATCATAAAAATTATAGTTAGACTGGATTCATTTACATCTGATGCTTTAGGTATTTAAATACTATAATGTTCTGGTGGTAAATATAGAATTTAATATATATTTTGGAAACAGTGCTATTGGTTAAAGAAGGACAAAGTAGTAGTAGAGTAATATAGGGGTATGTGTTACTTGGTTGAGTTTGTATATACCAAATTTGGAAAGAAGAAACAATGCAGCAGTCTGGCTGGTAATAAAGGACACACATTCACATACACATCTATGATAAAACATAATCACAGGATCTATTCTCTAGTACTTGAAGTCCAATAGTAACTTATTGTTGCCTATCATTGAGGTCACTACCTTTTTAATTAACTACATTATCTAAATGTATTGGCTACATTTATTTATCACATACATATTCATGGATTGTTCTTTAGCATTTCAGTTCCCTTTTATATCAGTTCATTTTATTTTTCATTAAGCACTTAGTTCCTTCCATTTGTCAAAGAAAATTTGATTCTTCAATTAATTTGACATTTACTTGTATTATAAACTTCACCACATTAGAGGTGTAAGAAATAACCAAATCAATTATCACTAATCCAACCCTGTACCCTTGCCCTTGTGAATTTCTATTGTACTTTAAAATAATTGTTTTGCTTTTATTATTCTCTCAAAATACAATTTCTATATCAAGAAGACATTGCCTTTCTTATAACAGGCTTCATCCTTATTAATGGATAAGAATACAAAAGGGAAACAACTGCTACCTGGCATTTTTGTCATCTTTTCATTCAGTTTTTTCTTTGCCTCAGAAGTTTTTCAGATTCCCAGCACATTCACCTTGCTCACTGGTTGATAACATAAAGTCAGCCCCTGAGTTTCATATGCACAATTATTAATGAGGAAGGATTATGTCAGTCCAAGCATTAAATATCCCAGGGACATGATTTAATTATTTTGATTTAGCTATTTGCCTTTCCCACGATGAATCAAATGTAGCCAGGACTTTCATATAATGGTAGGTATCTGTGTGTATTTGAGAAAAACTAAGATCCAAGATGAATAGAGATTAATGTGGGAGAGCATCTGTCAATATTATGCATATTCATCCATGTATAGAGAATGAGATTTCACCAGCCAGAGGGATCGATGTTGATTACTAAAGTGAAGTTGAGTTGGTGGTGTATAATGAAGGCAATGAGGACTAAGTCTAAACAAGGAGATTCACTGAATAGCATCAACCACTTAGTAAATTTATTTAAAAAGTCACTGAAGAACTATATACCAAATATACAAATAAATAAGCAAAATCTAAACAAACAATGAAAACAAAACAAGGATTTGGATACTGGAAGAATGAAAATTGATGCAAACGATACATGGGGTGTGTGCATCAGGCAAGAGAATCCACTGCTTTTGTCTAGTAACACTGCCATCCTGAAAACTGGCTCATGTTCATGTTTGTGTGCTTGCATATATGTATGTACTTACATATATGTATGTGTATATATCCCAATATGGATCAGGCACATTTAAAAATTAATTTTATAATGAAAAATTTAACATTTGTAATAATTTTGTATGAGAAGTAATTCTCTTGTTGGCACAAGTAAACTGACAACATAAGTTACTAACCATGAAAAAGACTCAGTATATATTCCGTAGTGAAATGATAGTTACAAAACTTTCTGCCATTACAATAAAAACTGTGTAAAGTTTTTAGAAAGGTGTGCATCTAATATTAAGCTTCTTCCTTTTCTTTTAGGAAGTGGTGTGTATGGCCCTTGTCTTCTGCTCCAGCTCATACGTATTTTCTAGTTTACTGCACTCCCCATGTATTGTTTGCACAATTTTGAAGGACAGCATTCCTAAGATAAAGTCATCTCTCAGAGCGTGTTATTGTTTGCGTGAACTACCAGACAATTTCCAGGTGGTTATTTAAATTACCCACCAACATTCACGGCATCTCCTCAGGGTAGGCCTCTGTCTTCAAAGCCCCGGGTGGGGGGCGTCCCTCGGTCCCAGTCCTCGCTGTGGGTCTCACACCGCCCAGGCCTCCCGCAGACCCCGCTTCAGCGGGACACGCCCCACCCATGCCAACGACTGTGACGTCACCAAAATAGCGCGTGTCCTGTCCCAGGCGCTCTGCGCATGTGCAGCCGCTGCCCGCACTCTGGCTGTCCCCGGCTGTGTCTCCGCAGCAGGTGGTGGAGACTCAGGGTTCCGCTGTGGCGCAGAGGAACGGGCGGTGCTCGGTGTGGGGTGCTAGGGGAGGCCAAGCACCTGCAGGTATGTCTGAGGTCGCTCTGCGGGTGCCAGGCCAAGGCGGGGGGCAGCGGGGTCTCAGCGATGGGGCGGAGATCACCTCCAGGGTCGGAGAAGGGTCAGGTCGCGGCCTTGGGAGGGGCTGGGTCGGGGATCAGGGGAAGGTCGAGGAAGGCATCGGGTGTGGCCTGAGGAGGGCCTTGGGCCGGTTTCGGGAGAGGGTCAGGGGTTGGGAAAGGGTTAGGGTGCAGCCTTGGGAGGACTTCGGGCCAGGGTCAGGGGAGGGTCAAGGAAGGTGTCCGGGTGCGGCTTGGCGAGGGCCTCGGGCCGGGGTCAGGAGAGGGTCATGGAATGTGTCCGCATGACCTGGAAAGAGCCTGGGGAGGAGTCTGAGGAGGGTCTGGACCCTTCCTTCTCTGGAGATTTCGCGCACTGCCCGCCGGCGGGGCAGACAGGTGAAGTCCTGAGGCGGCTCCGAGCAAAGTGGGGAGTCCGCGCGGGGCGTGGACCCCTCCACCCACAGGTCGGGGCGGCGGGTCTGGGTGCTGCGCTTAGACGTCAGGTTTAGCGCCGGAGAGACTTTGGGCCAAAACCAATGTCTGCCAGTAAGTGGGTAGGTGATTCTCTGTAAGCCTCAGAGACTCATCTTTTAATTGAGTCTATTTTATCCCATGTACCACCAACACATAACCTTCGTCATGCTCTGTATTAAATAGGATAGTATATAAAGTGCGATAAATTCTCAGAGGGGAGCTGCTTTTTATTGCAAAGCATAATATTCTCTTCATTATTGGCCCATTTAACCACACAACCATCCTTTGGATCGGTGTCACTGTCTCCGTTTTAATAAAGCAGCTAAAAGTTCAGAAAGAGAAAGTAATTTGCCCAGAATTACCACGTAAGCAGAATATAGGGATTTAGATTTTCTTTGTTATATTCTATAGTCCTTCCCTTTTTCCACACTAAAATGCACAGTCTTTATCCCTGAGCACCCCTGGGTCAGAATTATGGAGTGTAGTGACCTAATTGCCTCCTCAGAACCCAGGGGTCAAAAGGTGAGTTAACTTCCTTCCTCCTTCATCCTCCAACCTGTTCTCAAAGGACAGGTAAAGAGAACCCTATCCTTTTTACAACCCTGTCAGTAAATTGAAACCACAAATTGAGCCCTCAGTGTTAAGTTTTACTGGATAGCTTATTCAGGTCAAGGTCTGAGAGGAAAAATGGGATTTTTATGAAGATGAAAACTGGGACTCATCCATGCCCAGTATTATGAAAGTGATGTAATGCCTCTGACTGGCTGCTGCTATCTGGGTTTCCTATTAATCTTTGTGTAAAAGCCCCAGACTGCTTTCTGCTAATATGTGGATTTCAGGTTCATGGCATCTAGTAGTTTTTGCAACAAATAAGTTACCAAATTGGGATTATGGTGCCCAATTGTTATTTTAGTTATTTGCTGTGAGAAAGAGTTACCATATGACCTAGAAATTCCACTCCTCTATGTTTACCTAAGAAGTAAAAACACATATCCATAAAAAAGTTGTAGAAGAATGCTCATAGCAGTACTATTCATAAGAGCCCCCCAAAAATGGAAACAACCCAAATGTCCGTCAACTGATGAATAGATAAATAAAATGTAGATTATCTATAAAATGGAATATTTTTGGCAATAAAAAGAAATGAAATACCAATAAATGCTACAATAGAGATGAATCTTGAAAACATTATGCTAAATGAAAGAAGCCAGTCAAAAAGGATAACATATTGTATGGTATCATTTATACAAAATGTCTAGAATTGGAAAATTAATACAGGCCAATATTAGAATGGAGGTTGCCTAAGACAGGGGTAGGAAGAGAGAATGGGGAGTGACTGCTGGTGAGTATGGGCTTTCTTTCGGGAGCAGTTAAAATGTTCAAAAATTGATTGTGGTGATGATTGCACAATTCTGTATATATACTAAAAAATACTGAATTGTACACTTTAAGTGGGCAAATTGTAAGGTATGTGAAATACATCTCAGTAAATTTGATGTATATATGTTGTTTTATATATATATATATATATATATATATATATATATATACTTTATATATACATGTAAAGGTTGGCTCAATGTAGGTAACCCTCCATGTCCATACCATGCTCAATCCACAGTGGACTGAAAAATAATCATGAGAAAGCAAAGTTTGCCCTTGGAACAAAAGGGGCTTGTATTATGAATGCAAACATGGGAGATTTCTTCAAGCAATAAAAAGAAACTAGAGGGAAAAAATGAAATTGCAATTTCAAGCTACAGGTTTAAGAAATGCCAGGCACTTTGGTTTGGCCAAGGTAATTCATCCTCAAATATGCTGTGCTCATAGGCTTTGCTAAAATGTTTTCATTTCTATCACAATACTACAGTAGGATGTGGAATTCTGTTGTTTGTGAAATTGATGAGATCAAGAAAACCAGCCCTAGGATGGCCTGGAGGGAAAACATTGGGTCTCTTAATCATATTATTCAAAGGCCCTTTAGATCCTGTAGAGAAGGCAGAGTCACCCAATGAAATGAAGGATAACACAGTGCAAAGAAGTCACATAAAACTAAAACAGGATTTTTACTCAAGAAGAATCTCTAACTTCCAGCATTAGCTAATTTATTTTCTTAGCTTCCCTAAGGCAGGAACTGATAATATTATTTCCTTCTAGAATATGGAGAGGCTGAGGTGAGAGTGGAGTATAGGTTAACCAGGACTTCCCAGTGAAACTCTTACAGAGATGAGTAGAGCCCAGATGGTCTAAGTAGTAAGTTCTGGGGTCGATCCACCTGGACCTTCAGTGACTGCAGTTCTGGTCCAGGAACATTTAGGAGGTCAGGTCATTGGGATGACTCAGGAGAAAGAGGACAACAGGTTGTCTCACAATCATCAGATCATCACACCCTGGAAGACTTAAATTCCTTTTAACTAGATGGATCTTTTCATTTTCACATAAATAATGTTTGATACAGAAACAATCAAACAGGATCTGCTATAGCTCTGAACTGAGGAAAGCTAAAGGAAGGAAAATAGAGGAAGTGGTATTGACTTTGCATTCCTTCCATACCTACCTGTTGATGTTCTCATGGATAGGAAACCCAATCCAGACACTTTAATCCATGTTCTCCTGTTCTGACCTCACAAACTCTATAAGCCATATCTCAGCATATCAGTTTTACAGATGTGAAAACATAAATGCCTAGAGGCTAAGTGATTTTCCAGGATTATATCTAAGGAGACAGAGCCTCTAGATTTGAATCCACAGCTGCTGATTCAAGTTTACTTCTCCTTTACTCAGTAATAGCTGCTTCTAATACTTGCATGAGATTCCAGAAATTACTCTAAATTTTCTTTAAATAATTTTAATATTTTCATGAGTTTCTCCATTCCAATGTATGATATTTACCCCTTCCCCAAATTCTTGAGGTCTGATCATATTTATTTGAATAGCATGATATTTAAATGAGCTTTTATCTTTCCAATGAAAATACAACTTTCCAGAGCAGGAACTGGACCTGAGGTGCCCTTCTCTGTTTCAAAATTTCATGTGCAAGTATTGATGCAAAGTAGGTATTCAATAAGTCATTATTGAATCAGAGAATTCTGTCAGGCATTTCTTTGTTCTAAGTCCCATTTTCTACTACTCATTTTGAGCTGCTGTCATGGTCCAGGCACTAAGCTAAGTGCAATTCATGCAGATAAGGAAGCTGAGCAACAAAGAACTTGGGTCCATA
Source organism: Tamandua tetradactyla (assembly GCF_023851605.1). NCBI lineage: Eukaryota > Metazoa > Chordata > Mammalia > Pilosa > Myrmecophagidae > Tamandua > Tamandua tetradactyla. Next base: position 17,191,646 of record NC_135335.1, on the reverse strand, counting down.
TTTGCAGTGTGACAGAGCTTGAGCCTTTATCAGCCTGATCCCAGAGCCTGGCTTCTTAACCATGACAGTATTTTGACTCAAGACCACCCATCATTGTGTTAATGAGACCTGAAGTTGAACAAAGAGCTCTGGTTTCTTGGCTGCCACTCTCATCATTAGATCCTCTACCAAGGAAAATCAACCAGTCTAAAAGCTATGCATTCCCTCCCAACTAACTCCCTCCACCTGGACTAACATGGTGTTTTCCTCAGGGTCATGTTCCAACCTGGCATACAGACTGCAGGTACAGAAGTTTGTTCATCAAACATTAATGTCAGTGCTATAAATACACCAACTGATCACCATACTAAATCATCAGAGTCAGTCCCCAGGATGCTAACGTACTTTCCATTCACTTCTGCCTCTCTCAAGGCTTTTATATAAACTTTTTCCTCCCAACCAGAACCAGATATGTAAGGATAGCATTATATTTCTTCACAGCTAATAGCCAGATGGTGAAATCATCCAGTAAGCAACTCCCAAGCCATGTGAATCAGTCTTAACAAACTTCCTTCATTTTGGTAACCTTGGAGATGGAAGAAAGGCCAGGAGGTGGATGAAGGAGGGGGATATTGCCAGGTATTGTTAACTTTTTCCCTAGGTAATTGAAGTGAGAGCAGCTCAGGTTAGATGAGAAGGAAGAATCTCCTTGGAAAGGCTGGGACTTACCAGGGCCCTGGCAGGCCCATACTGGATTGATTATGAAGCAGGAAGTGAAATCTGACATGGCTGACACTTAACACCCTTACCATATCCTGTCTCCTAGATGATGAGAATAAAGATATTATATTTTCAGTGGCACTGATATTTTTATAACTCTTAACAAAAGGAGAAATAGCATTTTGGGACTGGTTGAAAGGATAAGGAAGCAGAGAAGATAGGGGAGCTGAGTAGGAAGTTGTATAAGGAAGGAAACATCAAATCCTATACTTTGGGTGAATAAAGCAAACTAATTTGCCTCAGCCAGAGCAAAGAATGACTTGGGTGAGAAAAAAAATCAAATAGCAATTCAGAATAGGAAAATTCAGTGTTTGTTTCTTTATTACCTGTAATAATTGAAATTTTTCAGTGTCTTCACTCTCAATGTATTCAACAATTTCCAGAACTGAAGTATGTTTTTTTCAATATTTAAAGCCCCTTGCAGTTACAGAAAATTGAAGCATTTCTGTGGGTGACTGGATTCACAGCACATCTTGATTTGAAAAGTAGGTGACAACTTGTGATAATGCAGTCTGAGGGCACAGGCAGATCCTGGGGATCAACCCAGTCTCCTCCACTCCATCCCATCTCCAAGAGGTCGTCTTCTCAACAACTGAAAAAAAAAAAGCAGAGATAACTCTACTTCCATTGGTAGCCTGTTTCCATGAAGAAAATTCTTCTTTTGGCTATTCTAGTCCTAAATATTGTTTGCTGTAATTTATGATCTTTTCCTCATATTCTATATTGAGGGAAAGTGGAAAATAGCCTGCCTACTCTCTCTTTTGTGATAAGATGTCTAGTTGAAATCAGTAGATGAAGTCTATACTATTACCTCCAAAGAGTTGGAAAAGCATACTCCTCTGTATTAAATGGGATAAATGTCACCGCCCCCAACATGATATGTAGATGGCCAGGGATGGGACCATGGGAAATAACATCAATGATATTCTGGCAACAAGAATAACAAAAATAACCATACAAATATCTGATACCAAAATAGCATCTTGTAATTGGATTATTTTTGCACAAGTATCTCACTTGAAAGTTGTTTTCATTTTTATTTTGAAGTCTTTCTTTATTTGCAATTCTTCCCTCACTATAATACAATCCCCTTAAAATCTCCAGAGAGAAATTAAAAATTTCTCATAAACTCTGTACTCTTAAATAACTGTTGCTTTTCTTTTATGTTCAGTCTTCTCCAAAATATGTTATCATTGGTCGATTTCTGAACTCTTTTGTACATTCACGTAATTCCTAAAAGCAAGATTCATTCTTTTTCCCAGTTTCACTTTATGAAAGCCCTTAACTCTCTTAGTAACTATTGTTTTCCTAATTTATCTTCTTTTCTGTCATTTTACTGTCCACTGTTACATCACAAATAAAACAAAATGAAAATGTCTCATCACAAATAAAACAAAATGAAAATGTCTCAGCCAATTGGATCAAGAAGTCTTTATTACAGTGCATTCAGACAATCAAACATGCATATGTTTGCATCTGCTTATCTCCACATATTTTCCTTGGGAAATCACTTTCTTTCTCATATTTTTGCTTTTTGCCTTGGTAATCTGACACACACACACACGTGTATGGTGTGGGACTATCTTTTCCAGAGCCAAAGCATTACTCACCACCACTTCTAGACATTACTTAAGAAACCTGACATCAGGTACTAGATGATCAGTCTTATCTTGCTTTCTAATCGAGTAAGCTACTATGTTGTGGAAAGGGCATAAGACTTGGAGCCAAAAGGAAAAAAAGATTTAGGTTGAAAAGACCTGCCACTACTTATGGAACTGTGGGTATGACACCCAAATCTCCCAGGGCATCTGTCTGCTCATCTGTAGAAGAGACAATATTTTCTGCACCACATTTCTCACTGTGATCTAAGGAATAATAGCATTGATGGTGAGGGTGCACATGCTTTATAACCCCTATGTGTAAGATGATTGATAATGATTTTGCAAACTTCACATTCTGATTAACAGTAGCAGTACAACACAGTGGTTATGTGTAGAGATTCCATCGGCAAAATGCATGGACTTTTATTCTGATTTTGATATTTAATAGTTTGGCAATCTAAGTTTTTTTCCATTTCAGTTTCCTCATAATAACAAGCTACTTTATAGGATGCTAGGAGTCTATCACTGATAATGAATGGAAAGCACTTAGAATGCCTGAAAAATAATAGGACCTTTATAAAGTCACCTGCAGTTATATTGTTATTGTTTTTGTTATTATGATCATTTTGTTTTCAGTTTTATTTTTAACTTCTTCCTCTCCAAAGAATGCACTAAAGACCTTCATTGGTCTCACTACTACATCCACATATTCAGGTCAGACTTTCTTTCAGCTCACACCTTGAAGGTTTGTTGTTCATATATCAGCTTCTGGGATATTTTGTCCTTATTTGTGTTATCAGTGCCTTTCTTTTATTAGTGAGAATTGCATTTAGAAGGCCATTTTAGAAGATGCATAGAATAGTATCTTCAGGAGACCTGACTGTGGTCAGCATGTATATCGTTTACCCCTTTTGGTTGTTTCCTCTTGCTCAGAATCCACATGTATATTCTAATGGGAAAGCTTCAGCAATAACACCCACATAAGAAGTCTATATGTGCAGTTTTGTTCATCACTTCATCTCTGTTCCAAATTATTTTCACTTATCCTTTGCTTATGGAATTCTACTGATTTTATAACATCTTATATTTCAGTAACTTCTATGTAGAGGCACATATTTTTTGCATTTTCTTACAGGGAAATTCAGTTTTTGATCAATTGCATTTTATGAGTGAGTAACCATTGATTTCTTGCTTTGGGGATATTCTTCTCATTTTCTCTGAATTTCAGAAAAAATCACCATTTTTCTGCCCTTATGTGTCCTGGCTGCATTACTATCTGTTCTAGTTTGCTAGCTGCTGGAATGCAATATACCAGAAATGGAATGGCTTTTAAAAAGGGAAATTTAATGAGTTGCTAGTTTACAGTTCTAAGGCCGAGAAAATGTCCCAATTAAAACGAGTCTATAGAATTGTCCAATTTAAGGCATCTGGGGAAAGATATCTTGGTTCAAGAAGGCTGACGATGTTCAACATTTCTCTCTCAGCTGGAATGGCAGAGCAAACATGGTGGCATCTGCTGGCTTTCACGTGGCTCTACCAAAAGGGACTCTCTCCAAAATGTTTCCTCTTTTAAAGGATTCCAGCAAGCATCTCCACCTTCAGTTGGTGGAGGCACACCTCCATGGAAATCATCTATTCAAAAGTTACCACCCACAATTGGGTGGGTCACATCTTCATAGAAACAATCAAAATGCTCTGACCCAGCAATATTGAAAGAGAATCAAAAGGCATGGCTTTTCTGGCGTCCACCACAGATTCAGACTGGCACACCATCATTTCATATTATTCTCTCCAAGCTTGAAGGTAGATTTCCTGCCTTGATCCTCTGACTAGAATTAATAAGGCTTATAGATTCTCAGTTTACAATATCATTTTCCATGTTATCTCAAAGGATTTTATTATTTCCTTTTCTCCTTTTTATAAATTGTTTTAAGCTTTCTCCCATTTGCCATGAGCAGCCAGAGGGTTAATCTTGATCACCCTGTGACAGAACAGGTTCTGCAGGGAAACCTGGACTCTCCCTGAAGGCTTCTATTCCCAGGTATCTGCCTTGCCACTTACTTTTAAGTGGTCATGTCTGCTGCTCCATTATTTTATTCTTCCTACTTTGATTAATAACCACATTCTGTTCAATAGCTCCTTACCTTGATTCTTTTTTTTCTTCTCTAATGGGACTTCTGTACAAACATTAGTACCATCTTACTTGGTCAATGCCATAACTATCTTACCTCTTTAATGCCTGTAGCTGCCACCCATTCCCTTCTTGTTCACTCTTAGAGGTCTGGAGTTAGAGCTTTTATTCTTGCTTAAACTCTTCATCACTCATTTCTTTGATCCCACCTCTGCACATCTCTTCCTTTTGGTCTTTGATTTTGCTATTTCTGCTCAAATTCTCTCACCTTTGTGTTTTCTCCCTAGTCAAGAACTCCATTAAATGATTACACAGCTGGAAATACTTATTTACTTTCTCAAAGCTGGTGACTTTATACCTGCTCTTGAAAGCCTCCTTTATACTTTTCTTTCTTTTAAAAAAAGTTCATTGTTCTCTGATACTTTGGGACGTGAACCTGGTCAATCCTAATTTCTCACAGCATAGTTTAAATTTACTCTTGTTTTAACAGGAATTTGTTCACCTTCCATGTACTTCTATCAGATGTGTCTGTTTCTAAGAAACTATTTAACCATTACTAAAGCATGGCCAGACTTGTTACTGTTATTCATTTAAAGCTGTTTGAACTCCAGAATTCCAGCTATAAATTCAACCTAGGGTATTTCTTCATTTCTCTTGGTCAGTGCATGTGAACATTTGGTAATTTTCACTAGTACTCCAATCTCACAAGGTACATTAAAAATCCACTGTTGGGTGGGCAACTGTGGCTCAATGGCAGAGTTCTCACCTGCTATGCTAGAGACTTGGGTTTGGTTCCTGGTGCCTGCCCAAGTGGAAAAAAAAGAAGAAAAAATCCACTGTTGACACCATGCTTCTTAGGATTGTAAGAATTATTATATATGCAGCAATAACCATTATCAATATTATTTTTCAGATCACATTTAACATTTAATGGGAGTTATTATTAGACTCTAATAATAACTCCCATTATGTATTAGACTCTACTAGGTATTTTCTCACATTAACTCCTTTTAAAGAGTTATAAAATACCTTATGTGGCAAATAAGGGATAGCAGAGCCATTTTATAGATGATAAAACTAAGGTCTAACAAGGAAAACAGCACATTCTTGTTCACATAACAATTCAGTAGCAGAATCAGAATTCAAGTGCTGATCTCCCAATTTCCATTATACCACAGAAAGCATTTTTGAACTTACCCTTTTATATTAAAAAAATCATAAGCTATTTTAAGCACATTGAGAAATAGGAATAATGTTGCATAGTTGATCAAAATTTGACATTTCACCATTTTTCCTTGAGAATTATCATTTTATTATTTTCCTTAAAGAAAATGTTATAGGAGATGCAGTTGAAGACTTTGGTGGACTCCCATCCAATGCCATTATACTGAATTTGATGATTATCATTCTCAGCCAATATAGAGTGTTGTGCTGGAGGACATGGTATTTATTTTGCTTGTGTACTTCTTTGCTTTGTTTTATGTGACCAGGGATTGTGCTTGTTTAGTTGGTGTGTCATTTGCTTTATCCCTGTAGTACTAATAGAGTATTGAAGACTTCAGGTCATATGCATTGAGGTAAAGCACCTCTCTACTCAATACAAAGCCTTGATACAAGAGCTGCTTCTTCAAGCCAAATGAGGTTTGCGAAGGTGAAGAGTAGTTTTCATTTTATAATTGCTGCTCAAAACGTTCTTATTTAACTTTAATGATGTGATCATTTTTGAATAATGAAGTCAGATGGGTGACTCCTGTGTGATTGTTCTGAGTAGTTTTTGATTTCTTGTGGAATCTACTTTCCTGAATAAAGCATAGCTGTAAAATAGGGTTTTGTTTTCCTGATTTAGGAGTAAAGTGCAACATGGAATAAATGGAAAATTGATTCTATATTCCCAACTATGGATTTGTTTTGTTTTTTTTTTAGATAGAAAGCCTAGTGTTTACTATTAGAATGTCCATGGCCAGGACTCACTGGGACTGTCTGTGAAAATAATCTACTCTTGGGCAGGCCGTGGTGGCTCAGCAGGCAGAGTTCTTGCCTGCTGTGCTAGAATCTCAAGTTCAATTCCCAGTACCTGTCCATGCAAAATATATATATATACTCAAGAACTATGCTTCTAAAAGCCTTGAATCTGAGTTCTTCATGAGTTTAAGAAGGCCGATGCAGAGCTTTATCCTATAAGGGTTCTATAACTTATGAGGGATATTTAGAATTTCGATATAACTTATGAGGGGTATTTTTGAATTTCTTTCAAAGGGAAGAAAATCTCACAAAGCAAGTATTACAAAGAGTCAAAAAATAGTATCTCTGTTATAATAAAGAAAGTGATTATTGCTTGCTTATTCAAACCGGGCATGGAAGAATCTGCCTTATCTATATCTCCTCATCCAATCCTCATAATTCCCTTATTAAATATTCTTAATCCCATTTTGTAAATAAGGAAACTGAAGTTTAGAGAGTTGGAGCAACCTGCGTAAAGTTACCCAGTTGGTAAGTAGAAGAGGCAGCATTCTATTTAAATCCAGAGACAGTCTCCTAACCACCACATTTGGGTTGACCTTTCTCTCTACAGAGCCTGTCAACCATAGTATCAACTGTATTAAGTGTATTAAGATTGTCAAGCATAGTAGCAAAAAATTAAATGAGAGGATGAAAGATTTGTGTATTCCTGTGTGGGTTTCCACAGCAAACACTGCATATTAGCCATCTTAGCCAGTTTATATTGAATTTTAAATTGTTTGACCTTTTGTCTGTTTCATTATCACATCATCTGTATTTAAATCTTGTCTGGCACCAAAATATTACAGCACCAAATATTAATAAAGGGATGTTCAGAACAAAACATTTCTTCCTGTTCATTTTACAGTCCCCAAGATTCACGAAACTACAATGGCTTGTTTATTTACTGCATCAGCACCCCCTTCACAAAGGAGTTCTCTTAATTTTTCTTTTGTCTTAAAAATGAAGGGCAATAGTAATTACAAAATTAATACTGTTTTAAGAATGCCATGATGACCATAGCGTAATGAAGATAATAAATCAAGGTGGATTCCCTGCTAGCCCGTGCCTGGTACCTAAATGCTTTCTAATATCATGATTATTTTAATAAAAGAAAACATGAAAAATACATATTTGCAACTATGTAAGAATGAGAAGTTATATATGGAATAAAAAGTGCAAACACAAAGACAACTTTCAACTATCAAAAGGCTTCTGATCTAGATGGCATACAACAAAAATGCATGGGAAAAACATGAGCTAGCTTTTGAATGTATGGGAAAATTTTTCTTATTCTAAAAGACATGCTCAGTGTTTGGAACAGGGGATTTCTAAAAGACATTATATTAGCCTGACTCTTATTCATAAGTCTGTTCTAGAAGATAGCAATGCATCAAATGAAGGAAGAGTCTCTTTCATAAGGGCTTATATTACATGAAAATATTGCCCCTGGCTCAGGATTAGTCCTTGCTAATAAGAATTTTTATATTACTCACCTAGACTTATCACACAAATTATTTTAGCCTTTGTAATACTCAAAGAAGATGGCTACAACAGTTTACACACAGGGAAACTGGGATAAAGAACTTAAGTGTGTTATCCAAGGCCAAACAGTCCACATTTTCAACCTCCAAATCAGGTTTCTTTGTAAATTCAGCCTCACATCTGTGGGTGTGAAAGACAGTACTAGAGGTAATATCTATTTAAAAAAAAGGGAAAACCTTCAAAACATCTAATTAAAAAAAAATAGCTAATTTTTATGACTAGGTAACAACAAACAATTAAATATTTGTTTATTTTAATTTAGCAATTTAATGAATTTGTAACATTGTGTTTTACATCGTTTGACTAGTTTTTTGCCTGTGTCTCAGCCAATGAAAATATGCTGTTTGATCTCCCACTGAAACAAGCACAATTGATAGGCCACCCTATCTGCCAAGCTTCATAGTTCTTACTGTGTTTCTCAAGGGATGTTCTTAGCCAGTTGCTGAGCATGTTGGGTATTAAGGCAGACCCATTCCTAAGGGGTGTGGGGCTTTCTGATGGAATATTTTGGACTCCAGGACTCCTTTTTTTTTTGAAGCTGCAATGAAGTTCGAGATTTCTGCTACCCAATCCTCCTTCATTCTCTCTTTTCTAATAGGTATAAGACCTACATCTCCATCTGAAGATTCTCTTACCTTCTCCTCCTCCTTATCCAATAAACATCTCACATGTCCAATCTCAACTGGGCATCCACTTCTTGGCAGACATGAACTAATGCAACTTCTATTATTACCCTTACTCCTAATATTCCTCTTTTTAATGGATCAATCTCTTCTGCAAAAAAGAATGAATTTTCCCTTTTTATGTGTGGGGTCTTCAAAATATAAATGCAGATCCCTATAGCTGAATCTGTGAGTGAGCTGGTTTGAAGTGAAATATAAATGCTGGCTTTCCTGCATTAAATGAAAATGTTCACTTATTGGGGAGGATATTAATGTACAATCCAAAGTTAAAGAGATTTGGGGTCAATTTAGTTTACGAAGTTACTTAATGAATCTCTTCTGTAGGTTTCACTGTTCATATTAGCATTCTAAAATCCCTGATAAGACTTACCATTGGACAAAATAAAACAAAAACCCTTCAACTTTGCTTATTTATATAACTTTGTTTATTTAAAACAGAACATTTTTTTTCCATTGGGCATATCTAATATCATTCTGTATTCCCCCTCCACCCATTCCCATCACTAGAATTTTACTCAGCCTCAGGTACACTTGGTTTCACCTGCAATCTGCTTCTGATTTTGTGTGACTGATCAATGTAAGATTAGAAAAAATCTCAACAAAGAGAAAGATTCTTGGTGCTGTAAAAATTCATATTTGTGAATATTCAAAATAAAATTCTAATTTAAAGTCTATAATTTAAACATTACTCCAATATACTTTAATTTAAACATTACTCCAATATACTTTATTTTTCTAGAAATTGACATACCATAACTATCTGTGTTTGTGCTTGCAGATATGTGCCTAGGTAGTGGGTCTTAGATGTTGTATTTCACTGTGAATCTATAATACAGACCATTGGTACATCAATAAAAAATTAAAGATCCACAAAAGTGAATTTTACCCAAAATACTTTCCCCCTCATTCAAATTAAAATAATCAAAAGAAAATAAGATCTGAGAGATGGATGTAGCATGAATAGAATTTTGTCATGCTCCCTTTTACAGAGAGGGAAAGAGATACACAGGGAATGTCACTTAGCCAAGCTGAAAGTCAACGTATGGATTTGAACTGTGGTGTTTGATTCTTATCTATTATGGCCCACTACCTCCCAAAAGTTTGGGAATCATGTGAAAACAAGATTCTCAACAGTAAGATTGGAAGCTTGAAGACAAGAGAGCTTGAGTTTCAAAATTTTGGCAGAAACAGTTTTCAACATAAAATTCTATTCTTAGGCAAAATAACTGATACAATGATAAAATATTTCAAATATGTTGAGACTCAAAAATTAATTTATTACCACATTTTCTCAGGGTAATACAAGATGATTTTGTTTTAAATAAAAATGAAATGAATCAGCCATGAAAAATGGACTAGGAAAAAGATGTCACCTCTAACAAAGAATGTCCAACACAATTGAACAGTAAAAAGAATATTCAATATCATAGCTTGGTAGGAGGCCTAGGACCAAGCAGTATGGTTAGCACAGAAGCTCAGGAATGGAGGTCTCTGGGAGTTCTGAAAGAAAGAGATAGATTTGAGAATATGGAAAGCAACATTGATAAACACATGGCAGACAATGTGACATTTGGAAAACTATCAATAGATTCATTCATACAATAACTAGACAAATGAAAAATGGAGGAATTCACCACCTACAACAACAATAGTGGGCTTTAAAGAAAAGTAGAACTTAATAGTATAAATATTTGGATTGTCATGAGAATGGTTTAATTAAAAGTTGGGTGATATAGCAATGTTAGGAAGCTGGGAGTAGGGATAGCAGTGAGTGTGGAAAAGCTAAGTTTTAATTTCCTGTGGCAGATTGTCAATACATATTGCTTAAGATTAAAATAAAAACAATAATCAAGACTAACAGTGTCAGCACACTGTTTACTGTGGAAGTAAAGACTGTGCAAAATAACTGGAAGGGTTGAGGGGAGTTTCCTCCAAGGGTAAAAAGGGCTGAGAACTGAGATGGGGTGAGGTAGGAGACTGATATTTTAAGACTATGGGGGAGAATGGATTGCAGGGCAAGGTTCAGGCATTCTGAGTATTCATCTTTAAAAAATAAATCTATGCCTGTTTATTTTCATTTCTAACAGCGACCATGAAGATTAACCAATCACACTTACTTTATGGAAAACATTTGTTATATGTACAAATATAAGAATCCAAGAACACATGGTTTATAGTCTTGTCCTCTTATGCTTTCTTCTACAATAGAACAGTCCCTGACTATTTATTAGAGACCTAAGGTGGTTAATTCTTTGAAGTCTTTTCCAACCTGCTGCAGAATAGGTAATTAAAATTTCCATATGATTTTCATTCATCCCATTTTGATTCCTACTGATAAATCACAAAAAAGCACATGCAAACAAAATCCAAAAGGATAAAAATGTAAGGCTTATGACAAGTAAAGAATTAATAAGTATTAAGAAAAGAACCAGTGTTCTAGTTACTGGCATTAGTTTAATATGTACAGCTTTTTTACCAAAATCTAAGGCTCATGATAAGTAAAGAATTAATGAATATTAGGAAAAGAACCAGTGTTCTAATTACTGGCATTAGTTTAATATGTACAGCTTTTTTTACCAAGATTTATTTCATTTTTAAAGTGAGGGTTATATTCTCTTCACTCAGATTGGAGGTGGGCTGTAGTCTTATCCACCTGATCATCGCTTAAATTCAATAGATGAGACAATAGCACAGAGCTTATTTCATGTAGGTACTCACTAAATCACTGTGAAATAAATACCATATGGAGTTGGGGGAGGAGGTTAGATGGAAGTATTTATCTAATTTCCCTAATTCTCAAAAATTGAATTTTGTCACTTAATTTTCAATTTTCTCCATAGCTCCCTCTTGTGAAACTGGGAGTCTGAACTTATCACTCACTAAGCTAATATTTTAACTTGGGGAGTGGGTCCTACTCAAATCAGTTCTTTCTAGAAATAAACATGGAATGTGGCTGCTGGGAACATATCTATTTACAGAGCCCCCAATTTCTCTGTCATAATGTCTCCAAGTTGAATGATTTTCTCTTGGAAGCTCTTATGACTTTATCCAGTTTCATTTTTTAAGCCTAAACATTTTACAGCAGGAAGTCACATTTGAAATGTGTTGAAATATTAGTCTCCCAGTGAATGCCCCCGAAACAACATGCTATTTCAACACTCCCTGACTCAAAACCTGTTGTTTCAACATTCTCTGAGTCTCAACCCATCTCATAGCTAAAAATTTCATTGCTGTCTGAAGATCTACAACCCCGTCCCCTTGAAAGAGAAAGATTCTGATTGGGTCTGGCCATGGTGGAGTATTTCATGCTAGTATCAAAGTGTCAGCTCTCTTAGTTGGGTGAGATATGGTTCAGTCTTCTTATCTGTGGTTCTGTTACCATTGTTTCTTTCCTCATACTGTTATTTAAGGAGAATATGTAACCTATTATTAGAATGCAAATCTACATGGAAGTTCTTTATTAGATCGAGTGGCATGAAAATCTCAACTATCATCCAAAGTATGACCATCAAATGAAACACAAATGATCAATTATTGTTCCACAAAAAGGAGCTTTTTTTTGCTTATTCATGAATAGCACCTTATTTAGATTATAATACATCCTCAGAAGTCAAAAAATATTCTTTTTGCCCTGGATTTTATTAGTTTTACTCACTGACTCCTCATAATAATTTTCACCAATGTTTTTTTGTCTTACCTCCATTTCAATAATAGGATTAGGTAATTAGGGAAATAGTAATTAGGCAAGGAAAATGTATCAGTCACTATTCCAGATAGTGTGGGGGTGACACCAATAAATGAATGATAAAGCCTGCACTATAAGGTCTACTAGAGAAAACAGGCATATATCTTTATAAATAATGCATAACAGATTGTAATAAATGTGTAAAATATATAAATAAAGTATATAGAAATATGGGTGGAAAAGGAATGCACTGAATGATTTCCAGTATACATGTGCAAGAAATATATCAATAGAGCATTATAAAAGTTACCCACATGAAATACTCTCACATGTTTTTCTCACTTGTTCTTATAAACATTTAGTCCATTTCTGGGTCCATTTTAAGCACTTCACCACCCCATTTCTCACAACCCACACTAGATTTCTACAAATTATTATCAGCACTTTGAAATTGGTTTCATAAGCCCTCTATCCCCAGTTGCCCACTTCCTTTTGCAATAGAGAAATAGAGGGCATTGTCTATGTGGTTAGCAGAGTGTAGATTAAACCAGGAAGCCTTGTGTGAGAGAGTGGTTGTTGGTGGTTTGGCTTCAAGAGCAGAAGTCTTGCCAAAGATGGCTTTGCCACTAGCTTTAGAAGTGATGAATGTTGGCCACAAGACTGTTTTTCTCTCTGCTTTAAAAAAGTTCATGAAACATGATGTTACTCAAAAGGAGATTATTGTGGCAGCCCCCTTCCAAGCTCCCACACAGAACTTACAACCTTCCTTGGCCAGAGGACAGTTAACATCATTTCAGCTAACCAGACATTTTGAAGCTGTACAGGCACTTGCAAATGGTTTTTAAGGGGCTTCTCTGAGAATAGTCTGATATACTGAAAATTCTCCATATGCAAGTCATGCATAACACACCTTCCACTCTAAACCACAGACTTGGCTGCATCATCATTTGTTCATTGTTGTCTTTTGTATTTACAAAGTCTTTGCTCATTCTGGGGTCCAACACTGGAAAAGACAATAGTTCATTCCTAGCTGAATTCCCAGAACATCTTTGAAAATTATTTTGCTTATCCTTTATCTTTATCCCTCTCTCTCTACCTCCCTCTCAATATATACATGTATATATACACACAAACATATACATAATGGCTTACTACATTCCCATGTAAGTTTTCTGTAATAAAAGCATAATAAACCAAGAGAAAGAAAATTAGACACAAAATACAAACTTCATTACATTCCACTCTATACACACAGCCAAGGAATATCCATCTATATAGATAGATGAGTTTGCATTTACAATTAGATAAAAGCATATAAGCATTAGAAAGTAAATGCGTGGTCTCTTGGGCAAACCTCAGTTCAGTTCAACATCATTTGTGGAAGATCATCTGGGCACCACTACTAGATATTCAGTGTACCTCAGGGTCATGTTACCCAAAACTCACTAAAGAATGGGGAGAGCAGACAAGTTAACAGTCTCTGACATGACTAGTGTAAGTACTGAAAACACAGGGATGCCCAGAAGCACTGGGAGTACAGAGGCAACACACCAAGGCAGACATCAATTCCACCACTTAGAGACTGAATAAGCTGAGCAGAAGAGAAAATATTGTAGGTGGATGCTTAAAGATCTATACAAAATCACCTGAATCTACACTTGGGGAAAAATGAGGCCCAGGGAGACATAATGACTTACCTTCATTTCTACAAATAACAAACAGCAGACATGAATAAGGAGGAGGGGAGAGAGCAGGGTAAACAGTTGAGCAGTGGTGGAACAACTGGAGATGCCTGATGCAGCTGGAACATGTGGCCACATTTGAGGGAATTTGTCCAGTGCTTTTAAACAAGAATTTCAATAGACACTTTCAGAAACCAAGACATAGGGTTTTCTGGTCTATCCCAAGAAGACACCACAAGGGGAAGAAAGGGTGTCTCAGAACTCTTGAACTAAGCTCTACATGAGAAGAAGACTTCTCAATATTTATATATGTATATTTATATACCTGTACCTGTATGTGTATTATCTTCTATTCCCATATCTAAATCTATATCTCAGCCTATGCCTGGACCTATTCCTATACCTATTCCTACTCCTAGACTTAGACCTATACCAATCTATATCTGCATTTAATTGATTTTTTATTCTGTTATATTTGTTAAAAATGTATTGAATTCATATTCATTATTTGTCCTGGCTCCAGTTACAACGAAATCCTACTCACTGAAATGACACCTTAAAGGTCTACAGAATTATGGCATAGACTTTCATTCAGTTAATGCACTTCTGTTGATTCTGTCTTAATGATACTCTGCTAAGGCTGGTAATGGCCAAGAGAGTCTGTGGTCCCAGACACTATGTTACACAATCTAGCATAGGACTTAAGATGTCTTACAAAAAAGTGAAATAAAAAGGGCATGGTATAACAAATCATTCAAGCAAAAAGATTTCAAGCTTTTTTCTTCTCTTGTAAATGCTTTTCTTTCTTGGTAGCTATGCACTTTATTCTCCCCTGGTTTTCTTCCCTTGTTTCCGACTGCTTTATTAGTCTTCTGTGCTTGCTTCTCCTCTTTTGACTAATGTATTAGTTAGGGTTGTATAGAGAAACAGAATAAACAGGGAACACTTGCAAATATAAAATTTATAAAGTCTCACATGACCACAGGAACGCAGAGTCCAAAATCTACAGGGCAGGCTGTGAAGCCGATGACTCCGATGGATGGCCTGGATGAACTCCACAGGAGAAGTTCACCAGCCGAAGCAGGAATGGGACCTGTCTCCTCTGAGTCCTCCTTAAAAGGCTTCCCATGACTAGATTAAGCATCACTCATTGTAGAAGACACTCCCCTTTGGCTGATTACAAATGGAGTCAGCTGTGGATGCAGCTGACGTTATCATGATCTAATCCTATGAAATGTCCTCATTCCAACAGGCAGGCCAGCACTTGCCCAATCAGATAAACAGGTACAACAACTTGGTCAAGTTGACACATGTCCCCAACCATGACAACTACTGTGTAGACATTCTTCAAGCTTACACATTTGCCTCTTTTCATCTTCCTATACATCCCCCACAGCTTCAATTGCAATGCTTACCAAAGCCTTTCAGATCTCTCAGCTCCAGAAGTGTCACCAACATGCTGAAGACAATTCAAACACATCATGTCTGTAAACAGACTACATAACTTCATCCTGAATTATCCCTTCTGGTAAAATATGTTGCTATCATGCATGAGCCAGAAATCTCATTATCATCCCATCCTCTCCCTCTCATTCCTTAGTCCTGTGCCTCCACATGATTAGATTCTAATCTGTTGATCCCATATTCTAATCTTCTCTGTGTCTCAGATGTTGCAAAGAATATTAACCCACTCAGGATAGCTCATGTAAGTGGTGTTTATTGTAAAACCATTGCAAGTAATGGGCACCCAAGGATGTGACAATTAGCAGGCCATGATGAGGATTACAACTGGAACTGGAAATTCAGGAACTAAGGATGTCCTCTCTCACCCTCGGGAGCACCATAGTCTCTTTCTTATTTCACTCAGCCTCCTCCCTTTTTCAATATAACCTCCATACCATGGCTTCCCCTGAGCCCATGAATAAGGATAGCTAATCCTTTTTCCTTGAGGTTACAGCACTTCATTCAGAACAACCTTGACCACTAACCCAGGGCTTATCACATCACCTTTACCTTATCTGTGCATGTATCTAACATGCTCACCATATTCTCAACTGACTTTGAGATCATCAAGGGCTTTCACTGTATTTTATTCATCTCTGTATTCCTCAGAAAGTACCAGTGCTTGGCACATAGTGGCTTTCACTAAATGCTTACTGAATGGACTACCTTAAATGTGTACACATTTGCAGCAACCCTAGAACCAACCCCATCCTCTCTGGATTACTGCAATGTCTCAAACCCATCTCTATCTTCTACCATTTTCCTCCTAATTGGACTTCCTTCCTTCCCTGATCTCCACACATAAGCTACTATCCATAAAGTAACTGGAGTGATTATTTTAAAACAGAAGTCTGATCACATGACTTCATTGATCAAAACCTCACACTGGTTTCACGTTTAGATGAAAGCCAGATCCTTACAATGGCATGTAAGGCTATAGGATCTGATCTTGGAGCTCAGTTCCAACCACTGTTCCCCCATTCACAAGAATCTGGCCATAATGGCCCCCTTCCTGGTCCTCCATCATGTCCTTCTTGGGGCAAATTAACCACACTTTGTTCTGCCTGGAATTTTGGTCTCCAGTATCTTCAAGGCCTCTGTTTGACTTACTTCAGGTCTTGGCTAAAATATAGACATAGAAATACTTGTCCCTAAACCCTCTATAAATGCCAGCCTCTGCCCCCATCCAAGCACCCCACACTTCTTTCCCTGCTTTCACAATTAACATTTGCTATATATTTTAAGTTAATTTGTTTACTGTGTGTCCTACATGCATGACTATCTGTTTTATAAACTCAGAGAATTCTAATATTTGGTCCACTGCTGTATTTCCAGTACCTAAAATAGTGTCTTCTATAACTCTGGACCCCAGACTCAAGTTAAGAGTTCAGATACTTAGCATATGGTGCATTTTTTTAAAATTAAAAAGTATAATTCACATGAATGAAAATGATATGTAAATCTTTCTCAATGAACTTTAAATTCTTTAAAAAAGATGTTGCCACTGTGGGGTGGGGTGGGGAGAAATATGCAAATGTACCAACACTCAGCAAACTCTGCCTTTCTTTCTTTCAACATGGTAGGGACATATGTCAATTGGGTACAGGGGGTACATCTGACCCAGTGGTAAAAGCTAAAAAATAATGGGCCAGTGGTTACAGCAGGCAAACGTTTTGGGCTAACGGTTGCCAGGTGGGCAAAACTTAGCAGTGATTCCTCTAGTGGCTCTTATGTACAGAGATGACTACCTCTTGGAGAGGTAAGGGCAAGGAATTTGTGACTGACAGTAAAAGAAATGTTGAAAAGGACTATGTAGGAGAAGAGATGGCAAGGACTTCTTCCCTTCTTCTTGGAAGGCCCAAGGGTTTCAAACATTGATTAATTATTTTTTTACTTTGTAGTAAAGTGGTTATGAGCCCAAAGTTTAAGTCAGACCACCTGGATCCAACTTAAGCATATTTAGCATCTGTATGCTTGAATTTTTAAAATGGGGATAAGAATAATACTAACAGCTAAATTTTAGATAGTACCTACAAAGTGCTTGGCATTTTTCTAAGCACTTTACATTTATATAATATTAAAATTCCATAATTTACATCTGTCATTACAAGCACTGAATTTTATAGCAGAAAGACTGCTTACCTAAAAGAAGTATATATGCTCAATATGACTCTTGGAAACTCCTGAAAATTCTCATGCAGTATTGCACTTTTTACAAGATTTTTTGAACCTAACTTAACTCTCAGCAAGCCTCTATTAATTTTTCATTTTCTTCCTCTAGCATTTTAATTAACTCACTTTCTTGGCTATGCTAGTTTGAATCTCTTGTGCACCCCAGAAAAGCCATATCCTTTAATCTTCATTCAGTATTGCTGGGTGGTATCTTTTTTATTGTTTCCATGGAGATTTGACCTACCCAAGTGTAGGTGGTAACTTTTGATTGGATGGTTTCCATGGATATGTGTCTCCATCCATTCAAGGTGGGATTGCTTACTGGAGCCCTTTAAGAGGGAACCATTTTGGAAAAAGCTTTAAAGCCACCAGAGCCATGAGAGCCACCAGAATCAACAGAGCCAACAGAATGGACAGAGCCCCAGGGAAGCTGTTGAAGAGAAAGCTAGCAGACATCACCATGTGCCCTTCCAGCTGAGAGAAAAACCCTGAACATCATCGGTCTTCTTGAACCAAGGTATCCGTCCCTGGATGCCTTAATTTGGACACTCTTATACCTTTGCTTTTATTTGGACATTTTCATGCTTAGAACTATATATTTGCAAATTAATCAATCCCCCCTTTTAAAAGCCATTCCATTTCAGGTATACTGCATTCTGGTAGCTAGCAAACTAGAATATTAACCATCTGAACATTGATGGAAACTCCATATCAATGACCAGAAACCCTTAAAATCTACTTAATCATTATCCAAAATGCAATGACTTTTTAGTAGCTAAATTTTTTGCACTACTATTTACCAGATTCTATTCTGAGCATTTCACATTTACTAAATCAAGCAATCTACAACCCCCTTATGTAACCACTGTTACAGTCTTGATTTTACATATGGGGAAAGTGAGGCATAATATGAAAGTGGATATGAGCTCAGGTAGGCAGTCCTCAGAGTTACTTCTCTTAAAATTCTGCTATGCTAGTTATTTAAGGAATTGCCTATTTCATTTAAGTGTGTGATAAGTGTTGCCAGAGATGCTGAGTTGAATACATATAAAACTCAATACTATCATGATACTACTCTTTGGAAACATGTCATCTTATTTTATATTTCAGATAAATATCAAGGTTTGGTTCTATTAATAATGCCCACTTTACTGATAAGGTAACAGGGTTGGAAGGAGTAAAGAATTTCTCAAGCTGCAATATGTATTGTACATCCATGTATTGTCCAGTATGTACTGGGCATTCAAACATGTCAAAACTGCCAGAGTATTGCCCATAACTACAATATGGTGGACTGTCAAACTTATCTGATGGTAATTCCTGTAATGATGTTCTCTCCACTATGCTGTCTTCCTGCTTTTGACAGTTGCAGTGATTAAATGAAATGAAGCATCTAGAAAGACTAGCATGGAGCTCAGTACATTTTAAGGGTGCAATGAATGAGTTAATGTCAAAGCCAGGTTCCCCAGGAGTTAAACTCTGAGGCAGAAATCAAAGTGCAGGACATTCATTGGGAGTGCTCTTGGCATTCAATGCCTATGGAAGGAAGCAGGAGTGGACAGAGAGGGAAGTTAAGCTATAGGAAGCACCAAGTCCTCAGTCCATCCCATGGGACACTCTGGAATTGAGGTGACCCTATGGAGTTGTCTTGAGTTGGAATAAGAGAGCCAACTCTTTCTATCCCTGAACATACCCATTGCTGGGTGAAGGCTACCACTGGAAAGAGGTGTGACCTGACTTGAGGCAATTTACTTCAGTTGAAGCAGTCCCCAAAAAGGTTAAATAGCCAAGGCCATGCATTGTTGGCAGCTTGGGAAATATGTCCTCCATTCCTGCAGTTAGGGTCTGTGGTAGTTAGATTCAGTTGTCAACTTGGCCAGGTGAAGGCACCTAGGTCTGTTGCTGTGGACATGAGCCAATGGTAAGTGAATCTCATCTGTTGCTAATTACATCTGCAGTTGGCTAGGAGGCGTGTCTGCTGCAATGAGTGACATTTGACTTAATTGGCTGGTGCTTAAATGAGAGAACGCAATGTAGCACAGTCTAGCAGCTCAGCATTCCTCATCTCAGCACTAGCAGCTCAGCCCAGGCCTTTGGAGATGCAGAAAGAAGTCACCCCAGGGAAAGTTGTTGGAACCCAGGGGCCTGGAGAGAAGACCAGCAGAGACCATCTTGTGCCTTCCATGTAAGAAAGAACCTCAGTGGAAAGTTAGCTGCCTTTCCTCTGAAGAACCAACAAAATAAATCCCCTTTTATTAAAAGCCAATCTATCTCTGGTGTGTTGCATTCCAGCAGCTAGCAAACTAGAACAGGGTCTATGTGGTATATAGCAGCAGTCATCCAGCATTTGTTAATATTATGATGATGACTGCTTTGTTGCATGATTTTTTTTGAAATAAAAAATTTCATATTGAAAAATATTTGAAATTTCTGATTTTAGCTAGTTCAGTCCAAGTTAGAGATAGGGAAATTGAGTCCCAGAGAGTTGAATAACTTCCTAGCTTGCCGTTAGTCATGTAAAAGAATCATGCCCTGGACCTATCACATCCCATTTCTGTGTGCAGTCTTTGGTCTCCAGTCCTTCCCTCCCTGAACTTATTATATAAAACAACCCTGCTTCACAGTCTCAACCATGAGTCAGTGAGAGAAATAACCCTAGACCTATACAGCTTTCATTGGAGTATCAATAGTTTTCAAAAGCCAACCTTCACCTGGCTAGACATTTAGAGACTAGCATTGCCATTAGAAGAAATAGGATCTACTGTGCTCTGAAACTCTGGGATTTATAGAAATAGGATTCACAAAATTTATAACTAGAAAGCCTTTGGAGAGAACTTTCATGGTTATAAATTAGATATGGGAGTATAGTATATGTTTCCCTGGAAAGAAGCATGAAAGAGAGAATGTTGTAGATATTATTAGCACTCTTACAGTGTCTATTTATGTAAGATTTGAGGCAAGAGTAGATACAATATAATGGAGATCACTAGTGCACAAATAAAAGAGCTGAAAAAAATAAAAATGAGTGATGGGATCATCTTGTCTAAATCTTAATCTAGTATGTCTCTTGCAGCTAAGTCTGGTAGCCAAATAAGTCTCAGCATTGGCTTAACAACCTCTTAACACTTCCACTTTGAGGAGACCAGGGTTCAGAGAGATGTGAAGTCCTAGGTTTAGGAGAGCACCACCTGGATGTACTCCTCTAGAGACTACTTTTACAGATAGCAAATTGTAGGGCCTTAATCCATATGAATGAAGTCCTTATAATGCAGGAGAAATTTGTAAATTTGTACACAGTCAGTCAGTAGAGGCCAGATGCAGGAGAAGCCAGAGAGAGAGAAAAAATGTCATGTGACAGAGACAGAGACAAATAAATGTTAAGAATCACAAAGATTGCAGCAAGCCAGCGCCAGAACACTGCAGATCCTGAGAGAAGGCACTGCCTGTTGAGACATTGGTTTTGGACTTCTAGCCTTCAAAACTGAGAGAAAATAAATTCCTGTTGTATGATAGTTTTTCATAGCAGCCATGGCAAAGTAAGACAGGGAGCTTTTAGGACGTGTCTGGTGCTGGGCTAAGCATTTTGCGTGCATGATATCATTAACTCCTCTCCAGGCTGGCACTGTTATTAAGGTATAGTTTATAAATGAGGAAATTGAGGCACAGAGAGTAATTTGTTCAAAATTTATTTGCTAGCAGAGGGAGGATGTTGACTTGGTACAGTCCAATGAGAGTCAAACTTCATCACCACCAAACTCTACTTTCTTTCATTAGGATATCAGAGAATAACATAAAGAAAACTGATTTTGTTTCTGCTTCTCCAGTGTTCTCCATGGACCACTGCTGAGTCTTTGTGTGTACAGATTATTCTTATCCAAATTTGAGCTAAATATGGTAGTCAGTCTCCTGGGGGTTACTCTTTACTTGTCTATTCCATGATGCTTTGGAAGCAAGTCAAATATCCCACTTCTTTTCTTTACTCCATTCTACATATTCACAACCACAACTTCAAATATATTAGACTTTCTATGATAAAGGCCAAATTCTTATCAACCATAACCCTTCATGACCAATCTGCTCATCTAGTCTAGTTCATCTCCAAGCATGTACTATCCTGGAAGCCATAGACTAGAGCTATTGGAGACCACTCAAATTGCACAAATAGTGTCTCTGATCAGGTCATTTCTGTTCTCCCCTGTAATGGAAGATATATTTCCCTTGTCCTCATCTGGAGAACTTTTGTCTGTCCTTGAAGGAATATTCTAAGAGCTGTCTCTAGTGTAAACCCACCAGGCAGAATAAATCTGTTCTCCATGATGCCAGAATGTTCTGCACAGCTATTTGTTATGATGCTTAACACATGTTCCTGCAACCATTTGTTTATGTGCCTGCCAGCTTTCTAGAATCTGGGCTCCTCAAGAACAGTGACCCTCAAGTTTTCATCCTCATTGTGTCCATACGTAAATGAATTTCCTTTCTTTTACATATAAAACTGCTAACTCAACATCTTCCATCAAATGTTGCTAGAGTGGCATGCACTTTCCGTACATGGCAGAGGGCTATGAGGGAAACATAAATGATTAATGTACAAGGAACTGATTTTGTTGGTGGTGACTAAGTTTCCTGGCTTCAAGTTTAAAGATAGGTTTTCTCTGGTTAGGACTGAAACCTTTTTCCAGTCAGTAAACTTCTCTGAAGCAAGTGGGATAAATTTCCATGATTCTAGGCAACAGAAGCCAAATTCTCAGGGAGGGCAGCAGCCTCCAACCCCTTTTCATCAGCCCAATAGAGTGGTGCAGAAATGCACACCCTCTGGTGACAGTGAGAAGTGCTGGCCACATGAAGAGATACCCTTGTCCTACATAGGAGGTAGAAATGAACTTCTTTCTTGGTTGTTCTCAGAACAACCTTGTACTTGATTTTCTTTGTAGTGGGAAAGGGCAAGGAGGCAGTATCCCTCCTGCCCACTAGGTGGTGGTGGAACCCCACCTCTGACAGGCTGGAAACCTCTTGTTCTCTAGGCCACAAAGCCAACACTGTTGAGAAAACTTCTGATGCATTAGCAGAACACTGCTGGGAATTTCAGGTTAACTGACTAAGTCACTTTAATTTCCTTGGGAAAATAGTTGCAGTCACACATCAGGTAAGAGTCTCCTGTGGCTCCAAGCTTTAATGTGTGAGGCAGTATGGCTTTTTCTGGTCCCTAGACATGAAGAAGCTTCTCCTTCTGCCACACAGCATGCATAATCCCTCCACCCTACCCCACTTGCCAAGCTGAGGGCAGATGCCCACTCTTAATTTCCTTGCATAGCTGCTCAGGTTCTCTTGGCTTGCTGCCTGCTGCTCTACTGTGGGCAGGCTGGGTATCAAGGACTTTACAGAGTTTAAAGCATCACACTTCTTAACAGGCCCAGCTTGCAGTTGGAGAGCAGGCAGAAAAAATATCAGTGAGAAAAATAAATAAAATTCTTAAGTCAACCAAATATGGAAATTTGGGTAGTTTTAAAAATATTTTTAAAAATTTTTATTTTCACTCTTACAAAACCTTTCTGTCATCTAGGAATAACATATTCACCTTACCTGTACAGTCAACCATTTTTGAAGGGCAAACCTTCCTTGGCTAGGGATAATTTGTAGTTTTAGTTAATCCAGTATGCAGGATCTGAAATAGTATGCTGTGCAGAGCAGATGCTCATAAAGGTTATATAATACTGACACTATTCTCTGGAAATTTTATATGAGCTCCTTCTTCACTGTGACTTCAGAGTTCTTCACCTATAGCAGCATGTTTCCCATTTAGTGTGATTACAATGGGCCATGGGTTATTATCCTCAATTTATAGACAGGAACAATAAGTCAGGGAAGGATCATTTGCCTCAGGGTGTAGAGCAAGTCAATGACAGAGTTGGCTATTCTTCTGTTCTTGCAAGCAGTCCTTACTGTCTCTTTTCAGTGAGGTGCTAAACTGTCACCCTCTCCCCCTGGTCCCAAAAAAAGTTGACTCAGACCTCTTGAAAGGGCCCTGGGTCCCAGACACCATTGAAAACCTCTGAGTCCACTATCATCTCCCCTTGTTGTTTCTCCTACTCTCCTCTCCAGTGACCAACAGGACAGATCATCAATGTAATTCTCTGGAAAATCAATAGTCAGCAATATCTTATTACTGCAGGAGTCAGATCAGTCCTGCAGCCTTGTTCTGATTTCTCTCAAGCCAGGGACATTCAAAGGCTGGAACATGGTTCATATTCAAGCTCTCTCATTTATATGAAACTCCCAGCAAGTGAACACCAGCCTTTGGGGGTAGAAGTTGTATAGCTTATCTATAGAGTGATAATGGCTGAGGCCCCAAGTTTGTGAAATTGCAGTATCTTCCACCAGCTGAAATTCTGTCCTCCTTCAAGGTACCACACAAAGTCACCCCTGTGAGACATTTACCAATTTCATTGGTATTAATTGGTTGCTCCTTGGAACACATAAAATCTAGAGAATGTTCACATCTTGAAATATTTCCCACACTTTCTTATATCAGATCTATTTATCCACCAGTGGGTTATAATACCCTATAGTACATACATCATATCTAATTTATTTTATCTTATTCCTGGAGTCATGGCATTGCTTTGGTCATAGAAAAGCTCAGTAAATGCTTGTTAAACGGAATTTAATCCTCCTAACTAGACCCATTGCCTTTAGCCACTTCCAATTCATTCTGCACTTGGCCAGATGAATCTTCCTAAAACATCACTGTCATCATGCTACTTTGCTGCTAAGAAAGCCTCAACATTTCCCCATTGCCTATAGGAATAAGACTAAATGGGAGGCCTAGCATGCAACTTAGTTCATCCCCATCCTACTTTTCCAAATTTACCTTCTCCTGTCACCACATGCTTCCTATATGATCCATAGGCTTTTCTCTGCCTCTTGAACAATGCTTTCAAATTTCTTCCTACGTATTTTTATTATAAAGCCATATTTCCATCTGAAATGCCCTCTCCATGTCTTCGCTTCAAAGAATCCTTACTTTTCTTAAAAGAAGATGATGAATGATTAGATGTCATTGGATTTTGTAGAAGAGGGATCATTAGCAACATTCAAGAGTGGAGAATAGAAATTCTGTAGTGATGGGCACAGAAATAAGATTTCCAAGGCAAAGAAAAGTAAGCGGTGAAAACAGTGTGTATGATTCATTTATTAAGTGACTTGACAGTAAGAAAAGAATTGACCAGTACTATGGCCTCTAGATGAGCTCAATGATTACAAAGAAAGGCATTTTGTTTTATTTGATATATGGTAAGGGACAGTCACAGTGTAAGTAGAGATGGTAGAGCAGGAACCCAGGGAAAGAAGAATATTGAAGCTATTGGAGAAGGACGGCCTAATTATGGTGGCTACACCTTGGCAAGCTCAAATCCGGCCAGCCTGCTTTCTCCACCATAGCCTGCTCTCTTCCTGCTCAGCTCTCATTATGTGATTGCTGGACTTTATTACATCCTTTCTCCTTGTCTTTACCCATTTCCTTCCCCAGTTCTCTCCTCAAGTAGCTTGGACTCCATCATCCATCATTTCAGCGACACCATAAATTCCCTTTTCCTTTAATTAGGTATTACTTCTATTTGTTGAAACACCAAACCTTGTGAATCCTACTATATTATTCTCTGTTTGTTTCAGGAAACCAAGACTTGCTGAAGAAAGCTTCAAAATAAAACATATGGGTTCTATTTTAAACTTATTGCCACCCATCTGAAATGGTGCCATAGAATTTCCAAAGTTCATACAAGTCATCAAGTCAGCTTGTTTTCCCATCCATAGCAGGACTTATCCAACTTTCTCCACATGCCTAAAACACTGGCCTACTCTCCTCACTAATCCTCATTTTCAGGAGAGCATCTCACTTACATTTTTTATGAGAACGTGAAAATCTAGAAGCCATCAGATGGGAAATTGCTCAGCTTCTCATAAACAAGCAGTTATCGTTGTATTTTCTCTTCCCTTTACTTCTTGCTATATAGAGAACTCACCTCCTAGCCAAGGCTAATACCTGACCTAGCTTTGAGCCTACTCATTCCTATATTTTCAGAAAGCATAATTCTTTCTCTCTCTCCCTCTCTCTCTTTCTCTTCTCTTTTGACTCAGTTTCTCAATTTGATCATTTCCATTCTATGATTTTCACCAAAAGCTAAATCATGGATATTTTCCAGCCTCTCAAGCCTTTAAGAATGAAACAGAATACTAAATTGTCATTCTTTCACTCACAACCATATTTAGTGCTCATTTAGTCTCTTTACTTCCAGGCAGAACAAATTCACAAGAGTGATCTATAGCCACTCTTTATACTTCCTAAATATCTATTCCACCCTCAATCCACTAACTTTGGATTTTTCTACCATTATGCCACCAAAATCTTCTAAGGTCACCAATAACTTCTATGTCAATCAGTTCACTAGACATTTTCCAGTCTTTGTCTTTCTCTCACAGTAGTATTAAACACTGTCTACCAACCCCCTATTTCTTGAAGCCCATTTTCCTTAGCATCCAGGATATCATACTATCCTGTTTATTTCTCTGGCTACAGTGTGTTTGTCTCCTTTGAAGACTCATTTTATTTCTCCCAATATTGATAATAATGTTGAAGCAGTGGAAGAAGCAGCTAACACTTGGTAAGGACTTATTTTAAGCTAGACACTGTTCTTAGATCTTTACATGTGTTATTTCATTTAAACCTCACAAAGCCCTAGGGAGACAGTATTATTAGCTTCATTTTTACCAATGAGGGAATGGAGGTTAAGTAAATTGCCTAAGGCCACAGAACTACTGTAAGAAGAACTCAGAATTCAGACAAAAGCAATCTGGCTCCAGAGCCTCAACCCGTTATCACTGAATTGTGCAGTTTTCTATTTTTGGAGTTTCCCACTATTGGACTTCACACCATACTCTTCTCTATGCCTACAAGTTCAATTATACCTATGTACTTATGGCTAAATGTGTATCTCTATCTGTGACTTCTTATCTGAGCTTCAAACTTGGTTAACTAATTGCTTATTTGATGTATACACTTGGATGACTTAAAGATCTCCCCCAAGATGCTGCTCTTCCTTTCATTTTCCCCTGATCAGCCAGTGGCCTCTTCATTTATCCAGGTGGTAAGGCCAAAAATCTGGACTAATCATCTTCAATACATGTCACCCTCACTCTTCTTCTCTCTATATCCCATATCAGATGCAAATCTGATTCTTTTGCTTCTTGCTTAAAACTGCTCAGTAGTTTATTATTGGTTAAATTAATCAATAAAAATGAATAAAAGTAAGTAGGGGAAACAGATAACCTCTGATGAGCCTTATCTTATACCACTATCTCATTCAATGTGCTTTTGATATTTGGCCTTATTTCAGCAGGTAAAAATGTACCATACTTTCCCTTCCCCCCCAAATATGCCCTTTTTCTGTCTGTAACAACCTTTATTTCAGATAACTTCTATTCAACCTTCAGTTCTTGGCTTCTTCAGAGAAGCCTATTGCATTTCCTCAGACTAAGTGGGGCCTCTTGGTTTTATACTCTCATTATGTACTTCTGCACAGTAGAAACATTTCTTTATTTCCTTAGTTAATTATTTGATTTATATCTATTTTCCAACTAGACTGTAAGTGCTTTAAGGGCAATGACCTTGTCTGTTTTTGCTCACCATGAAAATAAGATAAGGTTCAGGTTAGGGCTTGAAGAACTAGGGAAATAATGCTAAGAAAATTAGTTATTGTTCCCAATGAATAAATATTCTTTTGTTCTCTTTTATTTCTGGTATGCTCCTTTTATAAGGAAATCTGCTGGTTGTAGAATATTGAGTGTATTGACCATGAAAAAGAGGGTTATTTCTCAATCTTATATGATAGGGAACAGTAGAAGACAATACTGTGTGTGTGCATGTGTGTGTAGGTAGGTAGAGGCAAAAAGAAACAAGGTATATCATCAATAATTTGTGGATTTGCAGGCAAAATGGCATTCTAAGACTAACCCTTTGAGTAGGCCAGTGTGAGGTGTAAATAAATTGGCAGGCACATGTGAACCATGCTTCAGCTACCACACATGATGGCATGGAGAATTAGCTACTTTGGTTGGGGGAACCTAGGAGTCCAGCTGTCTCTGCTGGGTTAAGGTAGATGCTGGTGAGAGGAAAATGAGTCAACCAGCACACAGTAGAGAGGCAGGTTTAACTCTAGCTATGTAATCTAAAGACAAAAGTAAGAAATCTGCTTCAGGGAAACCTAATGAGAAGTTACAAGGTATCCCAGCAAACATCAAAATAAGGTGGACTTGTCTTAATAACTTGTAGGATTCCATAGAAAAGGTTGAGACATTACAGAGTCTTCTGGGCTGTAAAAGTCCACAGAGGGAATGGCTACAACAGACGCTTTTGGGATTAATCATGAATGAGTGGAAAGGAGGCATTTTAGAATAATCAACTTCCTAAGATATTTTAGCTAGGTAGTGGAAGTAAGAGCAAGGCCAGATATTAGATGAGACAAGCAGAAGAACATTGCCAGGTAAAGATCTAATGGAAATTTTTTCTGGAGTTTGAATGGAAGAGGTGACCAAGAGAATCTTCTTGCTTCTCCTCTCCCAGCCTCAGTCAGCATAAACCAGTAATCTCTGTTTTTCTCTTTCTGATTCTACCTTGCTCTTTTATATTGCTCCTCTGATTCCTCTTTCTGTTTATATTCTGGAGGGAGAATCATTAGAAGTCTTAGGATGCTCAGTACCCATATATGTGGTGGCCATTAGAAGGATGGAATACAAAAGAAAAAAAAAATCAGGAAACTTCACAAAGTGGAATATGGAGCAATCTGCTTCTGTATTGTTGCAGGGCCTTGTCTTGCCATAAAAGATTGTCCAAAGTTGAAGGGTGCCACATAATTGCTTCATAAGTCTCCCGCTGTACACAAGAAGCAACACAACTGGTCCAATGCTAGGCTACCATGAAAAAGTTGACCCCTTACCCCATTGAGCTTTGCCTAACTGTGACCATCCCTGAACTAAAAGTAGAATCATGCTTTTGAATTTGAGACCCAGAACCAGAGACAGATATCCCAGCTCTCAGATATCTTTCTGATAGGATCCTCTGTATTCCTATTACACCCTCCCAATACTTTATTTTGTTTATCTCAAAATGAACTTTTTATTATTGGCAACTGGGCCCACCCCCCTTCCAGTATCTATACCACTCCTAAAGCACATGTCTGGCCCAAGATTCCATCCTCTCTTTATTTGCCTTCTTTTAAGTTTACCTGCCCATCTATAGCTATGTGGCTGAAATTTCACAGATGCCAAAGGCCAGACCAGACCTGTCAGTGCAGCCCTCCCACTTACAGTAGTGCTGGGTCCAGAGCCTGGAACAAGGCTTGGTGTACTGGTAGAAGCCTGTAGCTCTGGTACCTACAATAAGCCCAAGGGGCATTATAGGTGTGGTACATGGAAGGTGCTCAGCCAAAATTCATTGAAAGAATAGATGAGTGAATTTGGGGATAAAACTGATGAATTCCCACTGAGAGCTTTTTTCAATCTTTGTCTTCATTTTCACACCAAACAAAAGATATTTTGTAGTTTTCAGCATCAGGATCTTATTTACTGTGTCATGGAGCAAAAGCTGTCAAACTTGTCAAAGCTCTTTGTACCCTAATATTTAGGACAGTAAGCTATTTGGATAACCTCCCTCTAGGTCAAGCAAATACTTGTGAAGCAAGGATGCTGGTAAGTATCTTGAGGCCTGGGAGAGAATTGGTGCTTGTTACCTCCCACCTGATCAAAGTGCAAAAATACAGTCCATCCCCTAGGATCTCCGGGATGGCTACTTTAGTGACTCCTAGGAAAGAAACTTAGATTCTCTCTCTCTCTCTCTCTCTCTTCCTTTCTAAGTATTATTTTTTCTTAAATTGCATAGATGTTATTTGTTCCAAGGAAGATTTGCCCAAAGAATTGACAGCTGGCTGGAGTCACAGTACTGGCCTTTTCTGTAGAATGGCAATTTTAATAGCAGGTGATGCTAGAGGTCAACCCTCAGGTTTGAAGGGGTGAACCCCATTTTGAGTAGCTCCTGCTTGTACCAGCATATTAATCTAGCATACTTAATTAAATCCATTACTCTGATGATCTGCCTTTGCTTTGGGTGCTTCTGTCCAATTCATAAACACTTTTAAAGGCAGATATATTATTTCTAATGGAAAGACACACAAAATAATTGAACTTCTGCCAGAACAAAACAGCATTTCAAAATGTTTGATTACACTTTGATGTAGAGAAAGTTTCCTAGAACAACATTACCCTTTCTAAGGACCAAACCCATGTGGGAAGCCCACTCTAATGCAAAGCATGTATTATAGAAGTGTTCAAAATATCCAAGTAGGATAGATCAGGCACAGCCAGGCAGTTCTGTGCGGGGTTTGGGGAAACAGTTTCTGATAAAAGAATAAAGGATCACAAACCTCAGTTCAGCTACTTAATACTTGTGCAACTTTGAAAATCTTAATGTCTTTGTTTTTCACTTCTCTCATCTGTATAAAGAGAACCACAATACTTACCTTATGGGGATCTGGTGAAACTTGAGTCTCAATTCAAATAAAATACTCAGCCTAGTGAACACTCCAAAATGGTTAGTCGCCATTACTGTCCCTGATATCTTATAACTACTGCTCTAATTAACTATTTTACTTAATCTACTCATTCTGAGGTAGAAATAGCATATCCTGAGTCATGGAGAGTCTTTGTAAAGGGGCAACAGTGAAAGAGACGCTCTCTATCATCTGCAAATGAATGTGTTATCATATCATATGACAGAGGTTCCTTTGGATTTGTTTTAATTTTCTTGAATTTGTTTTTAATGACATTCAAATGTTAGAAAAAGCTCTATTCAATCAGGTGAGTTGAATTCCAATCTCTAGAGAAGCCTCAATTCTTTGGTTTCAGTTTTCCTATTTCCAGGATGAAGAGAAATTTCTCCATTTCTACTGATCTCACAGGGTTAGAATGAGCATGGCTGAGATGGATGAATTTTATGGTTTTTAATATACCTTTTTAATAGCCTAAGTTTTTTATTTAGATCCAGCCATTTTTAAGGGTATTATGTTACACTTGTCATCTTTGAGGCATTATTTTGTTTTTAAAGGATGGTATACCTTTTCTCTGAAATGTCTCTTTCCTAAAAAGGTACATTTTCTAAAAATATACCAAATATTAATTCATGTCGTTGTTATGTCAAATATATACACCAAATGTTAATTCATGTTGTTATTTTATCAAAACTTTTTTATATAATTGCTTTTGGACATGTGTATTTTACCACAAATGACCTACTGTTTCTGATATAACTATATATCAGTAGCACATCCCCCAAATCAGTACTTCTTGTATTGTGAAACAAAAGAGGATTTAACTTAGCAGTAATGAGTCCCTGGCCCCCAAATTCACAAAAACATAGTCAGAACCAGAACAATTCAATCCATGAGCTTCAGTGGATAAAGTAGATGGCGTATTTCTGAACTTTTCTTCAAACTTTATAGAAATGAAATTTATCTCTGACACACATTGTCATCTTTGTTCTCCTCCAAGATTTTGTTATTTTAAACTAACTAATCATATGCAGTTTTTATCTGATGACTTTATTTCAGAAGCTCCTCACTTTTTATTCTCCAGGATAAAACATAAATGGCAAATTATCTTCTTCTGCTTCCAAAAGAGCTTGCTTTCTCTATAATGATTTTTTCCCTTCAATTTTCTGCCTTTTGCCCCCGACTCTGGTGCTGTTCTGTTTTTTAATGACATTTAAAAATGTGTCATTCTGGGGTTCTAGTGTAATAGATGAAGCTGTAATGAAAAGACAGCAGGATGTGTTAATAGGCTCCAGGGGGGCTGTGTATAAATGCTTTTTCCAAAAGTTTAGCTGTGAAATGCCTTTATCCAGCTTCTGCTGAGGAAACTCTGCTGTGCATAATGGCTTGGGTTCTGGAGGAAAGAGAGAGTTGGTATATTATGATAAACCTATGCACCTTAGAACTATTATTTTGCTGTGCTTAGAACATAATTTATTTCTCAGCCATTTGATGAATATAATGCAGAGAGAGTCTCCAGTTTTTATCTCCTCTGGGCAGCACATTATATTGCTCCTGTCAGCATAACGGGTGGAAATGAGGCTCAGAATTCTGGAGCGTTCTTTCCATATGAGAAAATTAGATACAAATAAATCATCTTTTTTGTATAATGTCTTTACAGTAAACTGAGGAAGAATAACATAGGAAGGAGATGGTGGCTACAGCTCAGTGGCCTCCTTGAAAAGCTCCAATCAATAAAAATAACATGGTCTAAGACTTGATGTTGCTTTTACTAATTGCAGACTTAAAGTGCTGTGCTTTTTTTGTAGGCAAGTAGCTGAATGGGAGTTAGGCTCATTGTCACTTCTACTAAGCTCTGCATTTGAGTCAATTTACTCCTTTCTTCAAGTCAACTTTTCCAACTGCACCACAAGTTGATGGTCATTTTTTCTGTCCACCTAAGATGTAAGACACTAGTAAGACATTCTCTACTTTTGTAAAATCAATGTCAGAAGTCTAGGAAGATCCATCACAAAACAGTTTTTCTTGCTGTGAGGAAGGCCAATGTAAGAAAACTTGGAAGACAATACTATGGAAAGAAGTCAAATAAAACTAATAAAAATTGCAGTCTCTGTATATCTTCTGAAATGCAGTTCACATATCCCCTTTTATATATAAGCAAAATAAAAGTAAATATTCTCTATATAAAACTCTATCTTACATACTTTTCAAAGTATATCCATGCTCACTATCTCATTTCAACCTCACAATAAGGACTGTGGGAAGACATCCTTATCTCTGTTTTTCTGTTATGGAAATTTGAACTAAAAAAGATGAAATGATTTCTACAATGTCACAAGATGAATTAGTGACAGCACCTCACACAATGTCTGGCAAATAGAAAGCACTAATAAATATTTATTGAGTGAATGGACACATGATAAAAAGTCTTTGATCCCTAGTTCATTCTAGCACAATGCTTCCTAACCCCCTGTTGTCTTCTGATATATTGTTTGGCAGAGAATTAATTTGGAACATCCTATCTAAAGGATTATAGTAATAAACATTCAGAAAATTTTCTCTTTCTATTGTTCACTGCCAAGTGCATTTTAAAATAATTTTGCTGTTGTATATCTCTGCATCTTCCTTACTTCAGGCCAGATCAGATGTTTTGTTGTTTATTTTTCTTAAGAGCAAGAGTTTTTAGAAAGGTCTAGGAATACAAATCTGAGCCATTGGAATTAAATCTTCTTTTTTTCCCTGTAGTTTAATACTGAGAAAATAATGACAAGGAGCTTAATTTACAGGACAAGAATAACTGTTCAGTTGAGTTCTTTGTAATTTATGCACTTTGGCTACTAAATCACCTTTATTTATGTAGTTTCCTTAAAAATTTAGGAGTAGTCTGAAAATAAAATTGGAGTTTTAAATTGAAAGGAATCCTGCAGTGAATTCTGTACACAGACAATCTCTGAGGAGGAGTTCTTAGGGAAACCAAAAGTCAAGGAAGGAGAAACAAACCAGGTCACTAGAGAAACTTGAAGCTTCTGGCACCTATAGCTGCACCAAACATTTACTTCAGTTTGCAGTATCTCTTCCAACAAGAAATTTCAAGACATGCCAGAAAGCAAGAAAATAACAGTCCAAGGAAACAAAGCAATTATCAGAAC
Organism: Tamandua tetradactyla; assembly: GCF_023851605.1. Classification (NCBI taxonomy): domain Eukaryota; kingdom Metazoa; phylum Chordata; class Mammalia; order Pilosa; family Myrmecophagidae; genus Tamandua; species Tamandua tetradactyla. The sequence continues at coordinate 17,158,145 of NC_135335.1, read as the reverse complement.
CAGATTCAGATATGTCACAGATGTAAGAAATATCAGATGCAGAATTTAAAATAAATGCTAATAATATATTAATGACAGAAAAACAGACAACATGAAAGAACAGATGGGTAATGTAAGCAGAGAGATGCAAACTCTAAGACATCATTGAAAGGAGATTCTAAGATAAAAAACACTGTGACAGAAATGAAGAATGTCTTGATGCACTCATTGGTAGGCTGATCAGGGCTAAGAAAATAATCAGTGAGCTTGAAGATATGTCATAGAATTTCCTAAACTGAAATGCAAAGGAGAAAATAACAGAAAAAAGAAACAGAATAAAACTTTAAAGAACTGTAGCACAATTACAAAAGGTATACCATATGTGTAATTGGAATACCAGGAAGAGAGAATGGAGAATAAACATTTTAAGTAACAATGGCTAAGAATTTCCCAATGTTAAACACAGACACCAAACCACAGTTCCAGGAAATTCAGAAAACACTAAGCAGAATAAATCCAAAACAGTAACAACAAACACCTGAAGCATATTGAAATGGTAGAAAATCAAAACCAAAGAGGAATTCTTGAAGGAAGCTGGGGTAAGGAAAATACATATTTCTTATTACAGAAAAAGGATAAGAAATTAATCAGGCTTCTTGTCAGAAACTGCTAGAGAGAAGGGTAGCATAGAATCTTTAAGGTGCTCATAGAAGAAAAGAATAACTGCCTCCCAAGCTGGAACTCCATAACCACTGAAAGGATCCAGCATAGCCTTTAAAAGACAAGAAAAAGTAAAGGCTTTCTCAGGTAAATAAAAACTGAAGGGTGGTGTGGTGGTGGCTCAGTGACAGAGTTCTTGCCTGCATGCTGGAGACCCAGGTGTGATTCCCACTGCCTGCTCATGTTGAAAAAAAAAAAAAAAACAACTGAAAGAATTCATTGCCAGCAGTTCCACCCTATAATGAATATAAAAAGAAGTTCTACAAGGGAGAATGAAAATAATATAGGTGAAAAACTCAGATCTACATTAAGTAAGGAATATCAACAGAGAATAAATGGATGTAATATATACTTTTTAATTTTTCTTATACTTAATCAATGTAAAGACAATTGTTTGTTTAAGATGATAATATGTATTGGATGATCACAGTATATGGAAAAGTGAAATGAATGATAAAAATGCCACAAACAAGAGTAGAAAGGTGTATTAGTGTGCGAGCAGCCAGAATGCATTATATCAGAACTGGAACAGCTTTAATAAAGGGGAATTCAATAAGGTAGAAGTTTATAGTTCTAAGAAAGTGAAAATGTCCAAATTAAGGCACTGACAGGAGGTTACCTTCACTCAAGAAAGACTGATGAGTCAGGAACACCTCTGTTAGCTGGGTAGTCATGTAATTGGCATCTGCTGGTCCTTTGCTCCTGGGCTCCACTTCTTTCATCCTCTATTCCTATGGGCATGCCTCACTTCGCTTCTCCAGGGCTGGCTTTCATCTCTTGGCTTCCCTTGGCTCTCTCAAGGTTTTAGCTTGCTTAACATCTCATGGTCACATCTGCTGGGCTCCAAGCATCTCCAAATATCTATGTCTCTGTCTCCAAGTATCAGTATCTGTGTCAACTCTGCTCTGAAGTTTCTGTTGGCTTTCTTTGTTAGCTCTGAGGCTTCTATCATTTCTATAGGCTCTGTCATTTCTCTAAAATGTTTCCTTTTTTAAAGGATTCCAGGAACCTAATCAAGATCCACCTGGAATGAGTGGAGTCACATTTCCATCTAATCGAAGGTTCACATCCAATTGGATGTGTCACATCTTCATGGAGATAATCTAATCAAATGTCCAACCTACAGTACTGACTAGGCATTAAAAGAAATTGCTGCTTCCACAAGATTGGATCAGGATTAAAACATGGCTTTTTCTGGGGTACATAATGCCTTCAAACTGGCACAAAAGGAATCAATTAGGAATTGGTTCATTCAGTAACAGGATTGTTTTAAATTACTTGCAATTCAGGTGATATTGAAAATCAGTGTTTGAATGAAGATTTAAAACAGTTGAAATGTAATTGGAAATGCTAAGAAAACCATTAAAATATCTAAAAACCAAGTTTAATTGATAAACTAAGAGAGAAGATAATATAGAATCTTATACAATGCTCAGTTAAAACCAGAAAAGATAGAGAAATGGTGGAAGGGGGACCAAGGATAAATTCAATGATTAGAAAACCTTTCAAACTAGAACAGGGGGTACTATTCCTACTATATCAATAATCACTTTATATGAGAATGGTCTGAATACGCCAATTGAAAAATAAAGACTGTTTGAATGGATCAACAAAGACCCAACTATATATTGTCAAGAAAAATGAAAACACCTTCAATATAAAGAATCAGACAGGTTAAAAGCAATAGGGCTGAAAAAGATATACAATGCCAACACTAATCAAAAGAAAGTTGTAGTATATACTTTAATTTTTAGTAAAGAATCCTCCAGTACTAAGGAAATTATCAGGAACAAAGAGAGGTATTACATAATGATAAACTAATGCTTCAAGATATAACAATAAAAAACTTGTGTGGACCTAACAACAAAGCATCAAACTATGTGAGTGCAAAAGTGATTCAATGGAAAGGTGAAATAGACACATCTGCTATTATACTCAGACTTCAACACACCATTTCTGGTATTTGAGATATCAAGCAAGCAGAAAATCATTGAAGATGTAGTTGACTGGAATGGTATTATCAATCAAATTCAACTAATTGATTTTATGAAATACTGCATTCCAGAACAACTGAATACACATTCTTCTCAATTCATACTGAAATTCATAATATTCTAGGCCATAAAACAGACCTTAACACATTTAAAAAATAGAAAGTATACGAAATATTCTCTCATACCTTAATGAATTAAGCTAGAAATCGAGAGCCAAAACATAGCTGGCAATTCTGCAAATATTTGGAGATGTAACAGCATATTTCCAAATAACACACGAGCAAATGAAGTTTTATGAAAAAGTTAAAAATATTTTAAATGAAATTAAAATGACAATACAAATCATAAAAATGTGTGGGTTGCAGCAAAACCAGTACCTAGAGGGAAATAATAGTGTTAAATTCACACATTAGAAAAGAAGAAATGTGAAACCAATAATCTAAGCCTCTATCTTACAGAGCTAAAAAAAGAAGAGAAATATAAACCTAAAGCAAACAGAAAGGAAATACTAGAAAATTTTAACAGACACCAATGAAATCAAAACCAAGAAATTAATAGAAAAGTGAATGAAACCTAAAGTTGGTCCTTGGAAATGATTTTAAAAAATTGGAAAAAGAAGACTCCTGTCAAGTTTAACAAGAAAATAATACAGAAATTACTAATATCAAATATGAAAAAGGTGTAATCACTATTGATCCCATGGATGTTAAAGGAATTATAAAGAAATACTTGGAACAACTCTATGATCATAAATTTAATAACTTGCATAAAATAGACCAATTTCTTGAAAGACACCATCTAACAAAACTCAGAAAAGGAGACATTGATAATTTTGTTAGGTCTATATCCATTAAATATTTGAATCAATAATTAATACATTTCCAAAATAGAACCAGAATTCTTCCAAAAAAAAGCACTGGTGAAATTTATCAAACATTTAGGCAAGAAATGATACCAATTCTCAATAGTCTTTTCTAGAAAACAGAAAAAAGGAGGGTACAATTTCTAGCTCATTCTATGCAGTTACCATTGCCCTAATACCAAAAGTCTGATTATTATAAGAAAACAAAATTACAGATCAATATCTCTCATGAGTATAGATGCAAACAACCTCATCAAATTATTATCAAATTGAATCCAACCATATGTAGAAAGAATTATACAACATGAAAAAATGATATTTATTCCAGGTGTATAAAACTGGTTCAACATTTGAAAACCAATGTAATTCACCACATCAATAGGTTGAAGTAGAAAAATCATATAATTTTATCAACTGAGGCAGAAAACAAATTTTTCAAAATCTAACATAATTCATGATAGAATCTCCCAGGGAAGAAGGAATAGAGAGGAACTTATTCTATTTGACTTGCATCTATCAAAAATCCTATGACTAATGTCCTACTTAATGATGAGAGACTGGATACTCAACCCCTAAGATCAGGATTAAGGCAAGAAAATCCATTCTCATTACTTATACTTATCATCATATTGGAGGTCCTAGCTAGTGCAGTTAATTCAGATTGGAAATAAATGCATAAAATTGTCATTATTTTAAGAATAAATGATTATCTATATATGGATTCCCAAAAGTTCAACAGAAACAACTCTTGGAACTAATAAACACTTATAGCAAGGTTGTAGAATGCAGGAATAAAATTCAGAAGTCAATTGCTTTCTTATATGCCAGTAATGAACAGTTGGGATTTGAAATTCAAAATAAATTGCCACTTTCAACAAAACAAAAAAAAATCAATGAAATAGATGTAAACCTGAAAACATAAGGGCAGGATATATACATGCAAGAAACCACACAATTCTGTTGAAAGAAATTTTAAAAAGATGGAAAGATATTCCATATTAATAGATTTTGGGGGTGATTCAATCATGCCCCCCAAAAGACATGTTCAAGACCTGTGAATATAAACCCATTTGTAAACAGAACCTTTGAATATCTTATCAGTGTGCTGGTTTGAAAGGATGTATGTCCCCTAGAAAAGCCATGTTTTAATCTAAATCCCATTTCATAAAGGTAGAATAATCCCTATTCAGTATTGTATGTTTGAAACTGTAATCAGATCATCTCCCTGGAGATGCAATTTAATTGATTAGGTGATGACATGTCTCCACCCATTTGAAGGGTCTTGATAAGTTTCTGGAGTCCTATAAAGGAGGAAACATTTTGGAGAACGAAGGAGATTCAGAGAGAGCCGTGGAAAACAACATAGCTATGAGATGCAGAGTCTACCAGCCAGCGACCTTTGGAGATGAAGAAAAATGCCTCCCGGGGAGCTTCATGAAACAGGAAGCCAGAAGAAGCTAGCAGATGATGCCGTGTCTGCCATGCGCCCTCCCAGATGAGAGAGGAGCCCTGACTGTGTTCACCATGTGCCTTTCCAGATGAGAAAGATTTTCAGACTGCTTTCACCACGTGCCCTTCTTACTGGAGAGAGAAACCCTGAACTTCATCAGCCTTCTTGAATCAAGGTATCTTTCCCTTCCTATAGACTTGCTTTAACTGGAATATTTTCTCAGCCTTAGAACTGTAAACTAGCAACCTATTAAATCCCCCTATTTAAAAGTCATTCCATTTCTGGTATATTGCATTCTGACAGCTAACAAACTAGAACAATCAGCTAATGTGAATCAGGGTTTGATGTGATTCCATTTGTGAATATGGCCTTTGAAGATGTTTTTTTAGTTCTGGTCAATGTGAATGATGGTGGGCCTTAATCCAATATGCTTGAATTCTTTATAAACAAAGGAAATTAGACATAATATTAGAATCCAGAAAAGGAGAGAGAAATCACCAAGATGTGACAGAGGCAGCAATTGAATGACCACCAATTCATTAGAGGAAACATGGCCTGCTAATAAGTTATGTTGGATTCCAGCCTCCAAAACCATGATACAGTAAGTTCCTGTTGTTTGTTACAAACAAAATATGCTTTTTTGATCATAATAGCCTTAGAAGCCTAAAACAGATTGAAAGACTTGATTTCTAATATTTTTTCAAACTTGGTACATAGATTCAACAAAAATTTAGCAAAAATACCAGAAATCTACTGGCAAATATTGACAAATTAATCCCAAAATATGTGTGGAAACTCTAAAGATCTAGAATAGCCAACACACATGCACACATGCACATGCACTTATATTTAAAAAGACCCTAGACGGACTTTATATCTTTCATAAAAAGGACTTCAAAATGAATCATAAACCTACATATAAAAGGAAAACTATAAAACATCTAGAAAAAAACATATGAGAAAATTTATGTGACTAGATTTGGCAATGAATTTTTAGATAAAGGACCAAAACCACAGTCTGTGAAGCAAAAACATGGAAAGTGGGAATTTACTAAAATTAAAATCTTCAGTTCTGTAAAAAACACTAAGAGAAGTGAGTGGGAAGCATCAAACAGGGAGAGAATATTTTGTAAACACGTATCTTACAAAAGACACATTAAAAACATACAATGCATTCTTGTAGCTCAACAATAAGAAAACAAACAACCCAGTTTTTCACATTGCGCAAAGATCTGACAGATTCCTCACCAAAGAAAAGATCCAGAGAGCAACTAAGCATATGAAAAGATACTCAATGTTCTTTGTCATTAGGGAATTGAAAATTAAAGTAACTATGGGATATCTCTGTACACCTATTAGAATGGCTATTTTTTAATGGCAATGCCAAATTCTAGCAAGGATGCAGAGAAATAAAAAATCTCATTCATTTCTGATGGGAATGCAAAATGTCACAGCCATTTTGGCAATTTCTCACAAAGACAATTTGGCAATTTCTCACAAAGCTAACTATACTCTTACTATATGATGCAGGCATCCTCTACCTAGGTAATTACCCAAGTGATTAAAAACTTATGAGCATACAAAAACCTAAAATTGGATGTTTATAGCAGTTTTATTCACAACCTCCAAAAATTGGAAACAACCCAAGATGTCTTTCAATAGATGTAGAGATAAATAAACTGTGATGTAGCCATACAGCATGATACTACAATTCAGCAATAAAAAGAAGTGAAAGCATTCCTGTGATGGTTAGGCTCATGTGTCAACTTGGCCAGATAATGGTACCCAGCTCTCTGATCAAGCTAGCACTGGTCTAACTGTTACTGTGAGGAGATTCCATGGACTTAAATCATCAGTAAGTTGATTACATCTATGACTGATTACATCTAAAATCAACTAAGAGAGCATCTTCAACAGTAAGAGACACTTAATCCAATCAGTTGATGGCTTTGAAAGGAGAAGTGATGGCTTCAACAATCAGAAGAGAGAACTTTCATCTCTACTTCTGCCAGCCAGCTTCTCCTGGGGAGTTTCATCAAAACTTCCATCAGAGTTGCCAGCTTGCAGTCTGCCCTATGGAATTTGGATCGTGTATTCCCACAGTTGTGTGAGACACTTTGATAAATATAATATTGACAGACATCTCCTGTTGGTTCTGTTCTGTTTCCCCCAAACTGGCTAATGCAACTCTCAATGGCCAAAGCAGGAACAATTTGCACACCACAGCAAAATAGTGTTAGATTATAAACCAAAGTATAAAGTCAGTATTCATAAGTCCATAATGATGCAAATAAATGATTAAATAAATAAATAAGTACAGGAGAAGAGACAAATATCCTGCAAAGATGAATTTCAATGATATAGTTACTACCTCAGGGAGGTGGAGCATAACCCCCCACTCCTTAAGTTTAGGCTGCAATATGGTGGCTTTCTCCCAAAGAGTACAGAAGTGCAAAGGAAGAGAAGGAGGAATGTTGCAGTGGCGAAACCTGGCAATCCTGACCTCAGCCAGGTGATGAAGGTTAGCAGCAGCAATAGTTTGTGCTGTGAGTATGGTTCCTTGGTAGGATGTGATGAAATTGACAATTTACATCTGTGACCTCCTACCCCAAAACCCATAACCCCAGTCTAATCATGAGAAAAGCATTAAACAAATCCAAATTCAGGGACATGCTATAAAATCCCAGTTCTCTTGAATGCTGTCAAGATCATCAAAAATGAGGAAAATCTAAGAAACTGCAACAACCAAGAGGAACCTAAGGAGATATAAACATTAAATATGGTGTCATTTCTTAGATGGGATCCTGGAACAGAAAAGGACATTAGGTGGAAACTGAGAGAATCTGAGGAAGCTATAGGTTTTAATAATTGTACATTACTTGTGATAAGTGTATCATAACTAATGTAATATGTTAATAATAGAGGAAACTGGGAAACATAGGAGCACTCGGTAGTATCAATTTTTCTGTAAAGGTAAAACTGTTATAAAATTAAAATCTTATTTAAAAATAGCAATTAAAAGCTTATTTAAAGGCTGGATTTTACCTAGTGTAGGTCCATACATGATTTATTTGATCCTCACATCAAGCTATAATGCAGGCAGGATAGAGTTATCATCATTCCCATTTCATGGAGAAATACTACCAGAGCCAGAAGAAATTAAATGTCTTTCCAAGTGTTGTACAGGTAACAAATAGTAGGACCTAGAGAGATTTTGATTTCAAATTTAATGTATACTTACCTCTCTCTACTACCTAGAACTTTGGTCCTATCTCCCTCTTAAAGTGGCATTCTTAGTTCAAAGAGGAGAAAGCACAAAACTAGGACTCTTTCAATTTGCCTGTAGTTATCATCAGTTAAATAAACAAAAAGTCAATGAAACTCCTGTTATATCATAGAATGGAGCTATATTTAACTGCTGGGATCACAGAGTTTCATGGATTTTTTTTCATAGTTTTAATAATATTCTAAGTTTATAATGGAGCTATGCTAGAGTTTGCCTGAACATGACAATGGAGTTTTTACCATCTTTCCATGTGAAATATCAAGCTCCAGCAGGCTTTTGTACCATGCACAAGGCAAAAATAAATAGACACGTGTATAAGTAATATCACTGACAAAAAAATTAGTAGTAAACTTAATTATGTGCCGGGTATAGGTAAAATTTTTGTATGCATCATCGTTTCTCTCAATGGCAACTCACCTCAACACATTGCCATAACGATTTCTACATCATTGCTAGAAAAGCTGAGAATAAGCGAGATTCAATAACTTATCCAAGGTTAAGCAGTGAGTAAAGGAAGGAATGGGAATTTTAACCTATATAATTGGGCTTATGAGCATACATTCTTAACCAATGAAGAAATTACTTTGCAAAGGTAAGGCACTGTTAAACCAGCCTTGCTCATTTTAAGAAGGATGCTATATCACCGGCAGCACCACCTGCTTGGGAGCACCCACGTTGAGAAAGAATGGAGACTTAATGAGCAGCCTAGTCTTTGAAGCATGATATTTGATTGCCCATCACTTTGAACATAAGTGCTTTAATGGCATGACATAACTTGGATCATGTGGAATTATTTCCTTCACAATTTAGAATATAAAGAATATTCTGTGAAGGCAGTGTTTCTAGAAAGCTAGAAGTATTACTACTGGATAATGGAAAGGAATCAGTTGACTCCTATACATCTCCATAAGTGAAGACAATAAAAATAATAATGAAAGCTTTGGTTTAATGAGCATACTATGTGCTAGACACTATTCTACACTCTTAAAATATAATATTTCATCTAATCATTACAACAGCACTCTGAGGTAAGTATTATTGTAGATGAGGAACCTGGCACACTGGATGTGTAATTTAAAATCCTAAGATTACACAGCTAGAAAAAGGTACAGTTGGGATCTGATTGCAAAACGTGGGCAGTTAAGGACAATGCTGGACAATCTCCTTATATACAACTTAAATACAAGGAGGGTGAGAGTGACAGATTTCAAGAAGATGGATTTGGGTTCCACCCATCAGAGTCCTGTATTTGCTTGGAGATAAATGTGTTCTCACACTCACCTTAAAAAAATCATGGCAGTAAGTATTCTGCTAATGCAGCTAAGAAAATCTAAGTGATTTCCTTGCATATCCCATAGAAATTGAGCATATGTTCAAGAATGTCTGTCTACTTCAGCTAGTTATAGAATTTTAATTGTAAGTCCCTGGCTCAGGATTTTATTCCCTTAGAGTCCTATTAGTTATGTGTTTTGTTTTGTTTTGTTTTGTTTTGTCTTGGGCTGCCACAGAAAGCATCCTGGTCCTAACCACCAGCCAGAAAATTGCTTCATGTCATAAAGATCTGAGAGCAACATTATGACAGAATTGGGCAGAGTTACTGTAGTGCAGATGATGGGTTAGTGGAGATCTTTTAATTTATAAAAACCTGCTGAAATTCTAGCAAGAATATCCTTGTAACTCAACAGATTTCCCAAGCCAAAACAATTTTTCACAAAGAGACCCTCTCTTCTTTCTCTTGGCCCCAGGACAATGTGAAGAGAGCCTGGGTAATTTACTTTTGTATCACACTTCACCATGACAATGGACTCCCAGATTTGTATTGGTCCTCACACTGGTTTGGGAAGACATAAAACACATCTTACTGGGATAAAACAGACCCATAGGGACTAGATGACTTGTCAAGTTTAGATAGCTGATAAGTGACAGAATTAGTCCTTGAATTAATCTTAAATTAGTCTTGAATTGTCTGAATTCTGCTTCTGGTAGCCACTCAAGGTTAACTTTTCTCTAGTTTGCTAGAAGTATAAAAGAAATTACATTCATGATTTTATGGGTCAGAGTAGTCATACTTTACCTGCACCAACTCTGGTAGCTCTGGATTTCCCTAGTGTAGCAGAAAGGGAATTTGGGAGAAATTCTTAACTGGCTGAAAGCACTAAACTTTCTCTGACCATAAGAATTTATGTTCATTCCACCTCTGACTGAGAAATGCTTTGGAAATATTGTTTACAAATTATATTGTTGGGTGTGAAAGCTATAAAGTGATTTATATTAGTTAAAAGATATAGCTAAGTATATATCCTAGGAACATAAGAGTATAATTTCATCTTTTCAAGCTGCCTGGGGCAATGACATAAAAGAATATTATCTAAAAATATTAAGCATTTTTAAGTGTGCAGCTGAAATAATACTCAGAGAGAAAATCATCTGCACTATTAGGGGAAAACTATGCAAAAAGACAAAGAAGTCTAGGGCATAAAGAGGATGGGTAGGACAGTCCTAAAGAAAGGTTAGGAGAACAAAGCCCCCACCCAAATTAAGGATTTGACAGCTCAGACTGTATGTTCTTAGCTGTCATTTCAAATGCTTGCCTAATCCCAGTCAGTAGAGGAGAAAGAGCAAGTAACTTCCAAAGAGAACAGCTCAACAACCTGCTTCCACCTTGGAATTCCATGAGGAGCATCTCTACTTGTTAGTTCATCGGCCCAGGAGCCCTGAGAGCTGCTCTAACTTGTTCTATTATCCATGGGGAGTCCATCCTTAGAGCCAGGCTTTGGGAGAGAATGCATAATGTCTTTTTCCTTTTGCCTCCACATCTCCCATTTCTGTGGCTGTTATCACTGGGTAAATAAACTTGGGTTTGCACAATCGATATTTTCTAAGAAGACTGATTCACAACATAATGTGCATTGAGAGAAACTGGAAAGGGGAACTGGGGCACTTCTGAGATGCACAGAAAGTTTTGTTGCCTGGTCTGGTGCTGATTACACAGCTGTGCTCAGTTTAGAAAAATCTATTGAGCTATGCATTTATGATGCGGGCACTTTTCTGAATATAATACTTCGGTAAAATGTGTTTCTTTTTTTTTTAAGTCTGATTGTATTTTGCCAGTTTTCTTGAGTAATAGTTTGAGGGTAAACATATCTAATACTGAGCGCATGAGTTAGTACTGTGGAATTTCAAACTCAATACATAGAGTTATTTTAAATTCCTGAAGCAGCAAACTTTGCTTCATTTCATATCCTCAGTAGTGTGAGTGTTGTAAATAATGTTATCTAACACCAGTCCCTTTCCCAAGGTTATTTTATTTGAGAAAATGGTGAGAAAACATCTTAAGACAACATGTCAACCAGGCAGTAACCATATTTAACCAGCCCTCCTATGACCCAAGCAATTTAGTATTAGAAAGTATAGTTACTTTACTCAACATTAACACTAACTTCAGAAGTTAGAGATAAATCACAGGAAAATACTTATTTTTTCCTAAATCATGCCTCATTTTCCTATAAAATGAGAATGGTTGTATATCAGGTATGGAAAGAAAGTGGGCTGACTTGGTTCCTTTTCCCTACAGGAATGTTGGTTTTAAAGTTAGAGTGTAACAATATACTTACTGGATGGGCTAACCACAAAGTAATAAAATAACCTTTATCTCTATCAATTAAACATCATATTTTAATTGTAGAGATACACACACTTACATACACACATATAAGCACATGCACATTTTCCTAAAGATTTTAGAAAATTTATGAAGTTTCAATCATCACACCATTCAGGAAAGCAGAAATTGACTAACAATTCTTATTCCCCGAACTCCACTTATCTGGCCGCCTTGTACATTGCAGGAGAAACAAGTGGAAATAAGAAATCTGGAATTTGAAGGGAGAAGGGAAATCAAGTCAAACAAACAAAAGCCACCTTCCCTGGGGAAAAGTATTGGGGAGATACTGAGCCATATTAGGATTACACTGTGTGTGGTTGAAGTGACAGAGAGGTAGAGGTCTGGGAATTTCTTTCCTCCAAGGTAAGGGTCCACGTGTATCCACTAGAGTGTGCTTATGCTGCCCAGCTCTGAATCTCACAAAAAGAACAGGGAAGGACTCTAAGTTCAGGTCCCTAAGATGCACTATGTGAATCTGGGCTCCCAGGTGTACCTCATGGTGTATTCCTGCCACACAGTTTGATCAATCTCAGCCCAGGTAGAGAAAAGGAAGTAGGAACTGACTCCCAATGAAGCAAAATGTTTGAAGACTGAACCTTTGAATTCAGTCAGATAACCAATGTTCAAACTCTAGTTTCATCCCTGATGAATGTTGGGTAAGATGAGTAGTTACCCTGACCTTGCTCCCTCATCTGTTCAAGCTCCCTCATACATTTGTTAAGAAGCATAGAATGAAAAAATGCAAGGTGGCACTTAGCACCCACCCTGTTACATAGTTAGAGCCCTATACACATAGCTTTATTTGCCAAGATGCACAGGTCCTAGGACTCCCTGGAGTTATGACCAATAGCCCTTTCAGATGGTGATCCAGACACACAGACATCAAATGCTCAAACTGTGGGTGGGATTGTCAGTTCCATTTAGCCCTTCAGAAACAAGCAGTCAGGGCTCTGCCCACTCTCACCCGCTTTAGTTTCTCTCCACCTGAGTAAGTCATGTCCTCCAGCATACTCTCTGAAAGTACCTGGAACTTTTTTCATCTGCCAAACTTTTCCTTCTCCCTTGGAGGATCCTTCCCTTCCTGAACCCTCTCTTTCAAGCTGCAGCACTCCATTTACCTAGACTAACAATGTAATCAGAAAGCTGTTTTTTAGGCTGGAAAGAAATAACATGAATGCATATTATTTTATTTATTTTTTTATTTTATTTTTTTATTAATTAATGGAAAAAAAGAAATTAACCCAACATTTAGAAATCATATCATTCTACATATGCAATCGGTAATTCTTAACATCATCACATAGATGCATGATCATCATTTCTTAGTACATTTGCATCGGTTTAGAAGAACTAGCAACACAACCGAAAAAGATATAGAATGTTAATATAGAGAAAAAAAAGTGATAATAGTAAAAACAAAACAAAACAAAACAAAACAAAAAACCTATAGCTCAGATGCAGCTTCATTCAGTGTTTTAACATGATTACTTTACAATTAGGTATTATTGTGCTGTCCATTTTTGAGTTTTTGTATCTAGTCCTGTTGCACAGTCTGTATCCCATCAGCTCCAATTACCCATTATCTTACCCTGTTTCTAACTCCTGCTGGACTCTGTTACCAATGACATATTCCAAGTTTATTCTCGAATGTCGATTCACATCATTGAGACCATACAGTATTTGTCTTTTAGTTTTTGGCTAGACTCACTCAGCATAATGTTCTCTAGGTCCATCCATGTTATTACATGCTTCATAAGTTTATCCTGTCTTAAAACTGCATAATATTCCATCGTATGTGTATACCACAGTTTGTTTAGCCACTCGTCTGTTGATGGACATTTTGGCTGTTTCCATCTCTTTGCAATTGTGAATGCATATTATTAATATCAAATCCACTGAGGAAGGTGGGCTGGATTTCAGTAGAGAGAAATTAATCAACAAAAATCTTTGTTAAAAAATAAGACCAGGGTGGGCCAGGGTGGCTCAGCAGGCAAGAATGCTTGCCTGCCATGCTAGAGGACCCAGGTTCAATTCCCGGTGCCTGCCCATGTAAAAAAAAAATTAACACCTTAAAAAAAAACACCCAATATTTTGGGCGGGCCACCATGTCTCAGCAGGTAAGAGTGCTTGCCTGCCATGCCTGAGGACCTGGGTTCAATTCCTGGTGCCTGCCCATTAAAAAATAAAAAAGACCCTCCTGGACAAATTGTAGTGTGCATGGAGCACATTAGACTGAGGCCCATCCACTCTCCACAATTTTTTCTCCCTGACTTCATATGCAGGAGATACTTAATGAATTCTGTCTGAGATTTTAAATCTGTCCCTTACTGAATTACTATGTAAAGTAGATAGTTATATATACTAGGCAAAATGAAGGCATTTATTAACAATAACACATAGGATATTCTTGAAATCTAGATTGCATATTTGTGGATAGAGCAGGTGATTCCCTTTTGATCTAAGGGTAAGATCTTAGCATTTTGCCTTCAGCTCTAAGTAACATTTCTCTGGTTGGGTTGGTTGGCATCTGAAGGCACAGTCACTGATAGTTAAGAAGACAGTGCTCAGAAAAAGTTGCTATATTACATGTATGCATTTTGGCCAATGTATGTCATTGGACAATTAGCATCTATAAGATTATCCTTAACTTCCAAAAACAATTGGTTGAATACTTACCATGTTGTAGTTATTTTGCAGGATATAGGAGCTGAGAATCAGAGCAATATAAGTTATGGTCTCTATTTTATAAAGACTTAAATTCATTGATGAGCTTGAAAAAACCCAACACACAGCATGTGTGAGTGGTGATGGGCATACAACATTTCAGTTCTAACACATATTCTTATTACAGCTCAGTTTCATGGAGCTACTATGGAAGTGAATAGAGTGTTTGGACAAAGAAAACAATAGAATAAAAAATTTGATCCCACACTGTGAAATGGTTTATTGGTTGTTCTCTGAAGGATTGTGTGGGGAAGGTAGTATTTAGTAAAGTGCACATAATTCTCACTAAATTCTTGAATAAACACTTTGGCCCTACTCCTAGGGCCATTTTGGTTCTTTTCCTAAAGAATAAATAAATATCAAATATTTAACAAAGGGTCTTTTAAAACAGAGATTCAGTGAATATTTAGTGAAACAATGTAAATATCAATGTATTCTGGACTTTAAACAATAATGAATTCAAAGCAGGAGTGAGCTGATGGAAATCTGTGGATGGTAACAATATTACAGCATACTTTCTCTGTGAAGGCCACAGGGTGCTTTCAACTTTATCTCAAGTCTTTGTCATATGATTTTAGGTACCTGACACATTTGGCTGTAAGCTATACATAATTAAAATAAGTTCATTGCATTATGGGATAGAGTTTTAAAAACCAAGTTGTGGCTTTATCCTTAATCATTAGAGGCACTGCCTGCTGACATATAGTTTATGTGTCTTTATTCACCTTATTTGGGGTAAAGTGCATTTCCTAAGGAAATAGAGAGCAGATGACATTAGGGTGGCACTTTGGGAAAGCTCTGCTTCCCACTCAACTTCTCGGTGAAGAGCAGTATGTGAAAAGGGAAAAACACCTCCAACACATGGTAGTTCTTAAACCCTCCACATTCATAGGACTACTATAAACTTGCCCCACCTATGCAGTCATTTGGATAAAGGAAATTATCTTTCAAATTGAAAATTCTCCTTGGAGAGAGAGTTAAGATTTATTTTTTGCACTCTTTTTTTTTTTTTTTTACATGGGCAGGCACCAGGAATCAAACCTGGGTCCTCTGGCATTGCAGGCAAGCATTCCTGCCTGCTGAGCCACCATGGCCCACCCTATTTTTTGCACTCTTTAAGGGTGGGCTAGTTACCTCAATTGACTATCTCCTGGAATACGAGATTTGATTAGGAAGATTCTAGTAGAGAGGGGGGCAAATTTAGAACATGAGTCAATTCAGAAGAGGATCCTCAAAAGCTTTGGGCAACCAGAGGCTAGAAGGGTGGTGAGAATGAGGAAACATTGGCTGCAGAAGTAGGTGAGAAGTCAATGTTGCAATGATATATGCTTTTGCTTAGAGTTCTGAGGGCTCTAAGTCCCAGCATATTCATATAGAGTATCTGACTGGCATGAAGACTCCAAGCAACCTTCCCCTGATCTCTCTTCCTTGCTAACTAGGTGGTCTCTTACAATAGATGCCAACAATGTTAGATATCTGATGGTTCAAACTCCTTTTTTAGCAAGAGTATTATTTTCTTCTTGCCAATGGGATCTGAGGGAAAGTTTGTTACAAAATTTTAGAGAATATTTTCTTTCCTGGGAAACATTTAATCATAGTTTTTGTGTGAATATATGGTCACTCAATTCAACTGACTTTCAAAACCCAGTCAAAAAGCATTTTCCTCTAGAGCCAGTTCACTTCCATTCCTCACAATGACTATTTCACACTTTACCACTTTCCTAAAGGTATCCATTTCACCAGTGCCCTAATTTTCTACTTCTCAGGTAATAAACTGTTACAACCTATCCACCAAAGCAGACAAACCCACATTATTTTCCCCACCCTTCTCTCCTCTCATATTCTCACATTGGATTATGTAGCCCTCTATCTGAAATCAGTTTTTCTCTCTGAGCTATCTTCATTTTGTCTCTTTTCAATTCTTCAGGAAAGTTGAATCTTTAATTACCCCCTGTTTTTTTAAAAGGACTTTAAAAAATTCCATAGTATCTTGCATCTTAAACTAACAAAAATATACATTTGCTCTGAGTTTCTCTCTAGATATAGACTTCTCCCTTTCCATTCAGTAGTCTAGCTTCTTTTCTCCACTACATTTTTGAAATAACTTTGGAGAAGTCAACAATTTTTATTATTGAGGAAGTGAACAAATTTCAGCCTTTAAATATTTGAGGTCTTTCGAAGTGTTGATGAGTTGGCCACTTCCTCCTTGATACTCTTATATCTTGGCTTTTCTTACATCACTACTCTTGGGTTTCTTCATTTTTTAATCCTGGGTTCTTCTGCACATCCTAATTTCCATATGTTGTCTTTGTTCTTCTTTTTTAGTATGCATTATTCCTGGGTGATCTCATTAAGTGTTGTGATTCCATATATTATCTTCAAGGCAATGATTCTCCAAACTCTAAATTCATCACAGTCTGATTCCCTGTATTGTTGTCTTAATGCAACTCAAACCCAACATTTCCAAACTTCAGCTTATTATATTGTCCCTTTCACAAGATTTCCTGCTCTTCCCATGGTATTTATTTCAGAAAAAGAAAGAACTGTTTCCTAAATTGCTCAAAATGTATAATTAAATCTTCTCCTCTCACCTCATTTATCCACAAAGTAACCAATTCTTCTCAGTTACTGTGGTTTGAAGCTGATGCACCCTCCAAAAAACATGTTTAAAAACTTAAGCCCTCCTGTGAGTGTAAACTCCTTGTAAGTAAGACCTTTTCATGATGTTACTTCAGTTAAGTGTGTCCCTGCTCAATCAATATGTATCTTAGCCCTATTACTGTAGTCCTTTATAAGAGAATGAAATTCAGACACAGAGAGAGAAAGCTACAAAAATAAAGAGGCTAGTCATTGATAGAATGTTGGTAAGAAGGGAGAGACCAGTAGATGTTGTCATGTGCCTTGCCATGTGACACAAGTGTCACGGGCAGCCAGACCCAGAGCACCACAGTTTCTGAGAGAAAGAGTTGCCTTGATGTTTCTTTAATTTGGATTTTTTTTCAGTTTTAAACCATGAGCAAATAAATTCCCTTTATTTAATCTGACTCACTCCATGGTATTTGTTTGAACAGCTTGCAAAACTAGAGCAGAATCTAGGGGGCAGGACCCTGGTGTGCACATGCACAGAGTCAGGGCCAGTGGGGTGGGATTGTTCCTGTGTGGCCTGGGGGCAGGCATGGCCCAGCTGTACAGAGCAGTGGCACCATGGGAGCAACAATGCCATCCTGACAAAAAGATGAAAAAGAAGTGTAACAAATAAGGTTTCAGTGGCTGAGAGAGTTCAAATAGAGTTGAGAGGCTACTCTGGAGGTCACTTTTATGCAAGCTTCAGTTAGACACTGCTACTATCAGAACTTACCAAACTCCAACCAAAACCATTCCTGCCAATCTTAGGGCAATATATAATATTCTCCAAAGGTTCCATGCACTAAGGGTAACTTTCCAGAAACCTATAACCTCTAGATGGGTCCCTGGACAAGATAAGTCTTGAAATGCATAGGATCCAGCCTTTCCAGAACATCAACTAGCTCCATCCCCCTACCCCACATTACTGACAACTCCTTCCAACATGAGAAAGTTAGAAAGGACATAACTCAAATACTCCTAAAGAATGGGTGAAAGATCAAAGGTGATGGTGGAGTTATACAGAGAAGGTCAGGTTTAACAAATGAGTATGATTGAATCATTATGCTGATATTTCTTTTAGTCTCCAGTACCTTAGAGCAGCTAGAAATAAAAACATAAAATTGTGGAATTGTAACCCAGAATCTGAAATCTGTACTACAACTAATTATTGTGATGTACTTTGAAATGCATTGCTTTTATGTATATATGCTATTTAAAGGGAAGGAGGAGTATAACAGAGAAGATTGGATTTAACAAATGAGTATGACTGCTGAATCATTATATTGATATTTCTGCTGATCTCCAGTGTCTTGGAGCAGCCAGAAGATAAAACAAAAATCAGAGAATTGTAACCCATACCAAACTTTAAAATCTGTTCTATGACTAATTAAATTGTACTTGGGGGTGGGCCGTGGTGGCTCAGCAGAGAAAGTTCTCACCTGCCATGCCAGAGACCTGGATTTGATTCTTGGTGCCTGCCCATGCCAAAAAAGGAAACGTACTTGGATATTTATTGCTTTTTTGTGTATATATGTTATGTTTCACAATAAAAATAGTATTGTTGAAGGAAAAAAAAAAACAAAAGTAGATTTTCATAACAGGAATGGGGTAGTATAGGAAATACCAAAAATGTGGGAAAAGCTTTGTATTTGGTAATGGGTAGACACTGGAAGAATTTTGAGGTGTTTGATAGAAAAGGCCTAGATTGCAGAGGCTTCTGGTAGAAGTATGGGTGCTAAAGGTACTTCCAGTGAGACCTTAAATAAAAATGTGCTATTGGAAATTGGTAACAAGGTGATACTTGTTTTAAAGTAGCATAGGACTTGGAGAAATTGAGATCTAATGTTGGATGTAAAAGGAAAATTGAAAGTAACAAACTTGGATATTTAGCTGTGGAGATTATGAAGCTAAATGTGGAGAGTACAGCCTGCCTTCTCCTTGTAGCTTATAACAAAATGTGAGAGGAAAGAGAGAAGCTGAGAACTGAACTCCTTGTCTCAAAAAAAAAAAAAAAAAAAAACTAAAACAGAAGTCGATGGTTTGGAGAACTGAGCTTCCAAAAATCAAGTCCCCAGAGTAGTGCTCCACATGAGGGTTAGGCTGAACATGAAACCAGTCAGTAATTTCCATTGTAGTAAGGAATTCAAATACAGTTACCCAGAAAAAATCTGTGGAAAGATCTTTTCTCTGATTATTCGGACCCCCGTGTACTCATGCAAGCCTGATAAGTTTTGTGTGTTATCAGTATGAATGGAACCACTGCCAGCCTGGACTAAAAGAGGCACAGAAGGGACAAATTGAAATAGAAATCACTTCAAGGGAAGATACATGGAAGCTGAGTTCTAGAACAAGGACATCTTCTCAAGCCAAGAGAGCAGAACCCACTTGTGTGTGTGGACAGTGTGAGTCTGCCCTGGCTCTTGGAGAGGGAGGGCCATCCACCCCATTGTCTGGGAAATGAGAATTTTCAGAGTCTGGCTATGCCCTGGAATTTTCAGAGAGCTTGGCTGCCATCTAAATAATTGGAGAGGGTGGAGACTTTAACTTGATGTTTGAGGAGAGGAGAATATGGCCACTAGGAAAGCACTTGGAAAGGGTAAGGCTGCTGCATCATCAGGCCCAGGGGACCAAACATCATTCCATATTTGACTTTCAGATCTTGAATTCTAATGGAGGGTGCCCTGCTGTGCTTCAGAATAGTTTGGGAACTGTGTCTCCCATTTTCTTTCTAAAATCTCCCTATGGGAATGGGAATGTTTATCCTTTGCCTGTCCCTTCATTTTATATTGGAAGCAGATAACTTGTTATTTACATGTCATGGGTCCACAGATAGAGGGGAATTCTGCCCCAGGACAGACCACACCCATAATCAATTTTGATAGACTGCACAAAACATTACTTCTGAAATTACTAAATTACTAAAAATTCATTAATGGTATTTACTAGCAGAGAATCCTCATTCATGGAATGGGTTTATCTGGATGCACCCAGTCTGTCTAGTATTAGTTATTATAAACCAACTTGGTATCTATGGATTTACACACTAGAAAATTTTATATAAGCTCTATAACTATTGAAATAGAAAATGGAGATATTTCATGACCAAAAGAGTTTCCTTTGGGGGAAAATATTTGATAATTAGAGATCTCCTATATCAAATGGACCAGAACATATCCTTATGTTACCAGAAATAACTTTGGAGACAACAAGCATGCTTTCAGATCTCCCTGTTTTGCTTGTACCTTACAATTACTTGGGATCTTGAAATTATTAGTAAAGCTTGTTACCAGGTGAGATCACTGATTTTTGGTGATCCAAATCTTTATGGTGTCTCATAGGCAAAAGAGCTTCCCATACAATGGACTAACAGACAAGAAGGTCCTGAGTTGTGGAATAGCCTAGGTAGACATGGGAAATACTTAACATGGTTAGAGCCAAAGATGAAAATAGGCGTGACGTAAGATGAATTGCAATAGCAAATTAGGCATTGGTCACAAAGGGTCTTAACTGTAAAAATAAGTGGTGTAGACTAAATTCTAAAGGCTATAAGTCATGAAATAATAATTCTGAATTTACTTAGGCTTGTTTTATTGCCTATCATTCAAGTTATCATGGAGAATGTTCAATTTGTACTTGAGAAAATGTGTATTCATCTGTTGTTCATGCAACAGATGCTGTTGTTGTAGATGTCTGTTAGGTCTAGTTTTTTATAGCATTGGTGAAGTCTTCTATTCTTTGTTGCTCTATCTGCTTTGTTGTATTCAGAGTATGGTTTACTCAAAGTATGGTTTAAAGTATCCAAATATTACTGTTTAATTGGTTATCACTCACTTCATTACCATAAGTTTTTGTTTCATATACTTCATTGTTAGGTGTACATGTGTTTATAATCATTATATCTTCATGATGAATTTACTCTCATCATTATAAATCATTATTATTTCTCATATGTAACAAATTTTGTTTTTGTGTCTATTTTTGTTTTAGTTTAGTGTCTAAAGCCACTTTTTCTCTGTTTTGGTTACTTGTTTCATGATACATATGTTTTGTCTCCTTTTATTTTCAAACTCTGTGTAATTTTGAATCTAAGTTATGTCTCTTTTAGGGAGCACATGAATGGCACTTAAAATCCATTATTCCAGGGTCTTTCTTTCAATTGTGGTGTTTATATAATGTGCACTTAGTGCATTTACTGATAAGGTTGGATTTGTAGTTCCCATTTAAACATCTACTTTCTATATATCTTATTTATTTTTGTTCCATTTCCTGATTTCTGCATTCTTTTGGTTTAAATGGATATTTTTTGTGTACATTTTCAGTTACCTTGTTATGATTATTTTCTTAGTTATTTCCATAATGATTGCCTGTGGTGGTAAACTTTGTGGGTCAAATTGACAAGGTTATGATGTATAGTTTGTTTGGTCAAGCACTATAATATGGTGAAGACATTTTGTATATGGAATTCTCAATAATATTAGTGGGCTTCATCCAATAATTTGGAGGCCTTAAGAGTAAAGAATTGAGGGTTCTTGAGAGAAGAAAATCTGCCTCAATACTATAACATGACACTGTCAGAATTTCCAGCACCAGCTTTAGTCTGGAAGCTATAGAGGAAGCTGATAGGAATTTATAGCCTGTTGGCATACTCTACAATTTTTGGAGTCATCAGTTCCCACATCACATAAACCAATTATCTGGAAAACCCTGAGTGATACATTGCTCTGGAGATGACAATTAGTATCTTAATTTAAGCAATATAATCAGATGAATATTAACTTCATTTGAACATTGTTCAAAAACTTTGCTTCAATATAAATGATCTCTTCATTTATACTATTATTTTCATACAAATCACATATTGATACATTATAAGTTCATTGACACTGTTTTATTATTGCTTTATTCACTTGTCTTTTAGAACACGTAAGAAAACAAAATAGTTACTGAAAAAAGTTTATATTGTCTTTCATTATGCCAATATAGTTACCCATACCTCTGCTCTCTGTTGCTTCATGTAAATTTGATTTACTCTCTGGTGACCTTTCATTCATCCTAAAAGATGCTTTCAATAATCACCATAGGAAACTCAGATACTGATAATTTCTTTCAGGTTTATCAAGAAATGCTTTAATTTCTCCATTTCTAAAGGAGAATTTTACTGTATATAATTTCTTAGATGACATTTTCTTTCAACAATATGAAGATGAATCCTACTGTCTTCTTTATTCTATAATTTCAGATATGAAATCAGTGTTAATTTTATCAGGGAGAGTTTATATACGATGTCATTAACCTCTCACTGCTTTCAAGATTTTCTTTTTGTTTGATGTTTGCCAATTTGAGTATACTATGTCTAAGTGTGGAACACTTTAGTTTTATTTTACTTGGAATTCATCAGGCTTTTTGAATGTTTAGATTAATATTTTCACCAAATTTGGAGGATTTTAAGTCATTGTTTCTTTAAATATTTTCCCCCTACTCTTTCTTTTCTCTTTCTAAGGCTTTTTCTATGCCTTTTTGTACCCTTGATGGTGTCCTTTATGTTTGTATATTATATGATTTTCTTCCTTCTTTGTTCTTTTTGCTTTTTAGACATGAAAATCTCTGTTGCCTTATGTTCACATCTTCTGATTCTTTATTTTGTCATCTCAAATCTGTTGTGTAGCCCATCTAGTACATTTTTCACTTCAATTACTGTACTTTTCAGTTCAAGGATTTCTATTTCTTTCTGTTTTTCTTTTTAAATATATATTTTCTACCTATGTATCGATATTTTTATATTTGGTGAGTGTGCTGATTTGAAACTATTTTGTACCCCAGAAAAGCCATGTTCTTTAATCATGATTCAGTATTATTGAGTGGGATCTTTTTTCTTAAGTTGTTTCCATGGAGATACAACCCACCCAATTGTGGGTAGGGCTTTTTGATTAGGTAGTTTCCAGGGAAATGTGTCTCTATTCATTCAAGATGGGTCACTTACTGGAGTCTTTTAAGAATGAACTGTTTTGGAAAAAGCTTTAGAACTGACACAGGCAGTGATGTTTGGAGATGAGGAAAGAAAACACCCCTAGGGAAGCTGTTTGAATCAAGAGGCCAAAGATCACAGAAGATGACAGCCATGTGCTCTCTCAGCTGACCGAGATGTTCCTGAACTATTGGCCTTTCTTGAGTCAAGGTATCATTCCCTATATGCCTTAGTTTGTACATTTCTATAGCCTTAGAACTGTAAACTTTCAAGATAGCAAATTCCTTTTTTAAAAGCCATTCCATTTATGGTCTATTGCTTTGGGGCAGCTTTAGCAACCTGAAACAGTGAGATTTCATTGCCATACTTTCCTTTAATTCTTTAGATATTTTTTATTTTGGTTATTTTAGCATATTTATACTAGCTAACTTAAAATATTTGTTTACAAAGTTCAAAATCAATGCCCTTTGATGGACACTTTTCTGACACTGAATTTTTTCCTATGCATGTGGCATACTTTCCAGTTTCTCTGTCCATGTCATTCTTTTTTTATTAAAAACTTGACATATTATATAATATGTTGAAAGACTAAGGTATCAGATTCCCCCATTTCCCATGTTTGTCTTTATTGATGTTTTGTTGTTATTTTTTCTCTTTGGTACTGAATTGTTTGGAACTTTCTTGGACTAATTCTGTGAATTTTTAATTCCTTGCAGTGTGTTGTCTTTGAATTACCTGCTAGCTTTTCAAATTTTAAGTTTATGCTTTTATCTTTTTTTATTTTTTATTTTTTGGCAGGTGCATGGTCTGGGAATTGAACCCAGGTTTCCTGCATGAAAGGTGGGCATTCTAACCACTGAACTACCTGTACACCCCTGTTTTTATTTTTACACTTGGATTCTTAAGAGTCACACATTAGTTAGTATTATATAGTAGCCAGTCAATGATTGCTCATGAGGCTTCCAAAATGCCTTGCCTATATATCTTTCACCTTTTTCCTAAGGGATCTGGGTAAGAAGACATGCTTCAAACTTAAGGCAGAAGTTTGCTTTTACTTACTGTGCCAGTTTGAAGTTATTGTGTACCCAGAAAAGCCACATCCTTTAACCTTCATTCAATACTGCTAGGTGGGATCTTTTTGTTTGGTTCTATGGGGAAGTGACCCACCCAATTATGGGTGGTAACTTTTGATTAGATAGTTTCCATGAAGATGTGTCTCCAGTTATCCAAGATGGGGTTGCTTTATTGGAGCCCTTTAAAAATAACTAATTTGGACAGAGCCACCAGAACTGACAGAGCCACCAGAGATGACAGAGCTGACAGAATGGAGAAAGCCCCAGGGAAGCCATAGAAAAAGCCAGGAGAAAATGCTAGCAGACACCACCATAGGCCTTTCCAGCTGAGAGAGAAACCCTGAACATCACTGGCCTTCTTGAACCAAGGTATATTTCCCTGGATGCCTTAATTTGGACATTTTTATAGTCTTGCCTTAATTTGGACATTTTCACTGTCTTAGAACTGTGAATTTGCAACTTAATAAATTCCCCTTTTTCAAAGCCATTCAAATTCAAATGTATATTACATTCCAGCAGCTTACAAACTAGAATATTTACCTTTCATTTAGGCTTAGCTTTCACTTTTCTTATATACAGGGCTTCAAAGTCAGGCACAGTTGACTACTCTTGACATGTCCTTTCCTGGGTATACACTTGGTCATGGGCAGATTTTCAGATTTCCAGGGATATACAGGAGCTTTTAGAAGTTCCCTACATTTGTGTAGTTCTCAAGGTTTCCCCTTAAATTATCAGGAATGCTCTTGTTTGTCCCTGCTGAAATCACAGTCATAGGTAGTTAGGATTTTACCTAGTTTCCTATTCTTACGGTAATACCCTGAGGGTAAAATTCTCTATCACCATCTCACCTGTGTCCAAAGTCAAATTAAACAACTATCACACACCTTTTCCCAGGCAACTATAAATTTGGACCAAACAATGACTTTGTTCTAGGGGCCATGATTTTAATGGAGTTCCAAAAATGGTCAGATTTTTCTATTGTCTCCAGTGCTGCTGCTTTTGGTTATTAAATCATTGTTCTGGTAAGGGAGGGGGAAGGGGAACAGCCTCAAGTAAAATGTCATGAACCCTGTCATGAATAATGAGTATTTTTGAGTGAATGATTAAGTGACAGAATGGATAGATATTATGCATTTCAATCAATATCATTATGACCTTCAAACTCCTACCAAAATCCAGGGATTTTAAAGCATTGTAAGTATTGGAAGCATATTTATTTTACTTATGTAGCCCCTATGTTGAATTACACAAGACATATTCCCCCCAAAAAGCTTATTTAACTTTCTCTTTTGTGTGTTCCTGACAGAGCACATGATATAATAAAAAATTCCTACCTGACTCAATCAATGTATTTTATGCATATTTCTATATTATTCTTAGTTATTGTGGTCTTAAAGTAATATGTTTTGGATTGCTTTGTCTCTTTTATTACTTCACTTTCAAGAGATACATTCTCAATCCATTTTGGATTAATGCTGCTGTGTATAAAATATTGTCTCTTTGCTTCCCTTCTAAATGGCCAATTAAACAGTTTCATTTAATAATAGTAACATCTTTGAAATAATATCACCCTAAAGAAAGTATATTTGAAAACACAGAATAGTTATACATGATAGAGTGACAGCGATTAGAAATTGCAAAAGATCATTTCACCAGAAATTGTATGGCAATAGAAACATCATGAATATTGAGATGGAGAGTTCAACCTGGATTATCTGTGGGGGCCTAATCTAATCACATGTGCCAGTGTCATTAAAATAGGAAAAGGAAGGGGAAGAGGGAAAATGGGTATGTCAGAAAGGTACCACAACAGAAGAAAAATCAGAACAGATGAGGCATAGTTCTTTTCCTATATATTTCTGTTTTCAATATCATTGATTCCTGCTTATTCTTAATTATTTCCTTTCAACTGCTTGTCTCAGATTTACATTGCTATTATTTATCTAATTTCTGAAATTGGAAACCTATATTATTGAATTGAGAAATTCTTTTCAAATATACATATATATGTATTCAAATATACATATATGTATATATATTTCAAATACACATATCTATGTATATGTATATATATTTTTTATATATACATCTGTAACAAGATTTTTATTTCTCTCACTCTTTGAAAGAATTGCAAGGATAAGATTTATATGGTAGCTTCTTGTTATTATCAGGGAACCATGCTCCAAACTACCCGTTCTGCTACCTCTGAATATGTCTTACATCCTTGAGACACTCTAGGATTCAAACTGGCTATTGGAGCTTCTAGACAGTAGGAATAATATATGCTGCAAGCATATAAAGGAGGGGCAATAATAGGATACATATTCCTATTTCCATAGAGAAAAATTGGAAGGAACACAGCATCACTGGACACAAGCAATTTCAAAAATCTACAAAGCAAACTCCATTAAATTTCAAAGTCTATGGGTAATTTATCTTTGAAGGTATAGAAGCAGCAGTCCCACCAGCTCAAAGAGCCTATACAGGGCCTGCCTCTCTCTAAATGCCATCTAAGGGGACGTTGGGAAGACCATCTTTTACTCCACTCCACCCTCTCTAAGCATCCAGGCTGCACCTGGGCCCTCAGCCATCTCCAGTGCACAAGCTCAAGCCTTCCAAAACAATGGGGTAACAGCCAGGCTCTTCCCAATCCCAAGTACTGTGCTCCACCTTCTCCAAGGCTTGAGACAGCACAATTTTTCCATTGCAATGATGTGGAAGTTCCATCCTCTGCCTTCAGAGCAAACTCACCTTCTCCAATGGCTTGGGTGAGTCCACTTTCCTGGCCCTTGATTTCTTGACTTCAAACCATAGCTTCCATAGTTCTGCCTCTGAAGACAGTTTACCTTCATCTTGTCCCTTTTCTGAGACTTTTAGCCCAGACTGGCAGAGGTTCCACTTATATTGATCCCACAACACTGTTGCTGATTTTCTATGTAGTAGTTAAGGGTCATGCCCACTGGACAAAAGGAGTTTCCACAAATCCTTCCTAGATAACTCCAACCCCTCCTTTTCCTGAAATAGTTGACTGGTTCCACATTTGAATAAGTCTTCTCAGAGGGCACTATTTTGGGGGGTCTTCCTTCCTGAAAGCCCAGAATTTTCCAGAATATCAATTTCTCATTTATTTCTACCCAGGAGTTCAGTTCACAGCTTATCTCTTTCCTGCTGCATTTCTCCATAGGTTGCAAGGAGAAAACAGGATACACTTTTCATATATGATTTGGATATCTTTTCTGCTACATATACAAGTTCATGGCTTTTAAAATCTGCCTTCCAGCCAAAACCACTAAACAATTTGCCAGATTGTCTGTCATTTGGTAAGGGTCACCTTCCTTCCACTTTGGAATAACATGTTCATCATTTCTGTCCAAAGCCCTATCAGAAGTATCTTTTGAGTCCATATTTCTACCAACAGTCTCTTCAAGTCATTCCAGGCCTTCTCTATCAAGCTTTTCACAACTCCACCAGAACCTACCCTTATTAACTTTAAAAGCCATTCCAACATTTTTGTTGTTTGCAAACCACAGCTGATTTCCACTCTTGGTAACAAAATCTGTTCTAGTTCACAAATTGCTGGAATGTTATATACCTGAAATGGAACAGCTTTTAGAAAGGGGAATTTATCAAGATGCAAGTTTGCAGTTCTAAGACTGTGAAAATGCCCAAATTAAGGCAAGGTTATGAAAATGTCCAATCTAAGGCATCCAAGGAAAAATACCTTTGTTCAAGAAGGTTTCTCTCTCAACTGGGAAAGCACATGACAAACATGGTGACATCTGACAGCTTTCTCTCTAGGCTTTTTGTTTTACTGATCTCCCCTGGGAGCATTTTCCTTCTTCATCTCCAGAGATCTATGATGTGTGGGCTCTAAAGCTTTTTCTAAAATGGTTCCACCTTAAAGGGCTTCAGTAAGTAATCACACCTTGAATGAGTGAAGACACGTTTTCATGGAAAACACCTAATCAGAATTTATCACCCCAATTGGGTGGGTAACAGATCCATGACAAATTAAAAAGCCTCCACCAGCAATATAGAATGCAGATTATAGGACTTGGATTTTCTGGGGTATGCAACTGATTCAAAGTGGCACAAATTTATTCCCCCCCCCATTATTCTTTTGACAGTTTTACTCACAAACCATTCAATCCATTCTAAGTGTACAACCAATGACTCCTTGTATAATTACATAGTTATGTGTTCACCACTACAGTCAATATAAGAACATTCTAATTTCTTATGAGAAAAAAAATCTCTACATCTTATATCCCCCTAACGTTGACATTTTAGTTTTGGTATAGTGCCTACATTTCTACCCATGCAAGAATATTGCAATATTACTATTAGCTGTAGAACTTAGTTTTCATTAATTGTATCTTTCCAATATACCACCCTATTAACATGTTGTAGTAGTGGCATATACTTGTTCTATTTTTCTAATATTTGTACAATTAGCTACCATCATTGTAAACTCTAGATTTTGCTGTTAAACAGTCTGTTTTTATCCTCTAGATTTCCTTCCAATTGACATACATTACTCTAGCCTTCCTTTTTCAACCATGCTCATGAACAGCTCTGTTAATTACACATAGTATTGTGCTACCATCACATATTATTGTGCCATCCATTTCTGAATCTTTACAATCAACCATATTGGACATTCCTTACTCCTTAAACATCAATTGCCTAATCTCTGCCTTCACTGTATCTCCTTATAACTTTAGCTCATCATAATTAGTTCATTTGAGCAAGACCACACAGCATCTGTCCTTCTGTTTCTGGCTCATGTCACTTAACATAATGTCTTAAGGTTTATTCATATCACAGTGTGCCTCAAACCTTCAATCCTTTTTGCAGCCATACTGTATCCCATTGTATGTGTACACCACAGCTCACCTTTCCACTTCATCAGTTGCTGGACTTCTGGATCACCTCCTTCCATTGGTAACCATGCATAATTTTTTTAATTATTAGACAATAATAAAATATATAAATAATAAACAAATACATAAATAATAAAATAATCATTATTTCTAGATCATTCATGTAAGTATTTTAATGCAATTGTGATTTTGTAGGAACAGAATCAATGTGATCATGTATATGTGACCATACAAATATTTTCAAGCATATCAGATCATTGGTCTTATGTTTTTGAGCCTTTTCTCTCCAACATGGTTATTTTTACCACAATACTTTGACAATGGATTGAGATTATAATTAATCCAATTAAACTTCCTATATACAGAAGTGAAGGCCAAGAGAAATTGAGAACATGAGGAGCTGCATATCACATGAAGGGCATCACATGAAAGGCATATCACATGTAGGTCAAAGTTTCTCAATTCTGATCACAGATCATTTTAATTATTGTGAAAATAGCTAAGAATCCTTCTCTGGAGACTAAAACCCATCTGGGTAATATTCTGAAGATAAAGAAGAAAATTCACAGGAACAAGTAATTTCCTGATGTAAAGATAATAGTATGTGGATGTCCAGAGGGTTAAACATGGATACACCATTTTCTTGATCATTTTTACCACAGGTTAGTCAAAAAATAATAATAATGGGCAGGGAAAATTGATCCTCCTTGACTGAATTCCTCTTTTTGGGAATAACTACTGACTCTGACATCAATTCACCATCCTCATAGTTGTTTATCTCATTAACATTTTGGCAAAACTTAGAAGGATCATTTTTATTAGAATGGATTCCAAGCTTCATGTACCCATATACTTTTATTCAGCCACCTCACCTTCTGTGACCTCAGCTATTCCACAGCTATTGGGCCTAAAGATGCTGGTTGATCTCTTTTCCAAGAATAAATCAATTACTTTTTCTGGATGTGCTCTGCAATTCTTTGTCTTTTGTATCTGAAGATTCTGAGTGCCTGCTGCTGGCAGTGATGGCCCTTGACATGAGCAAGGCCATTAGCAACACCTCGATCCACAAAGTCAACATGTCCAGCAAGTGTGCTCAGTACTCATGGCTGGGTTTTACCCGGTGGGAATGATGGAGGCTCTGACACATACAACTCTAGCATTCCACTTATGTTTCTGTGGGCCAAATGAGATTAATCATTTCTTCTGTGATTTACATTCCCTTTATTTCCTTTCACATTCTGATATATAAGTCAGTGAACTGGTATTATTCATCATTTTTGGCTTGATTTAACTGAATACCATTTCTGGTGCCTAGTGTCTTATTGTTATATTATCCTATTAGTTTTCAAGATACAATCTGTTGAGGAAAAATTCAAAACTTTCTCCACCTGTACTTCCCACTTAATTGCCATTGCAATTTTCCATGGAACTGGATTCTACATGTATTTCTAGTCCAGTTCTTCCTACTCCTTAGATCAAGACAAAATGATCTCATTGTTTTACACCCTTGTGATTCCCATATTAAACTCCTTGAGTCCTAGCTTGTGGAATAATGATGTGAAAGAGGCTTTGGAAAGACTGAGAAATAAGTGGTATTAAAAATTACATTAAATAGATATGTTATGTATGTGTATGAATGTGTGTGCACATTTTTGCCTTTGTTGTTTTCATAAAATCACATGGAAAATACATAAGAAATGAGTTGCATCATAAGTTAATTTTAAAAAAGTGTACCAAACTGCAATCATACGAAAATTTTACATTTCATTAAATGGTCATGTTTCATTATATGCCCTGAATTTATCTCATTGAATAAAACTTGTCTGACACTTTTTGTCACATCAAATTTTATTTGTTCAAACTTTCATTTGCGGATTATTTCAATTATTTTAAACTATAATGCATGTTTGTTAAATGTATTTTGGATATTTAAGGTGCTTAGTATTTCATGTTGAATCCAGTACTTTTGTTTTCCAGTACTTCTTATACTAATGAATAATCTAGTGGGAAAACAAACAGCAATTAGTTTACATTTCAAAAATTCATAATAAACTGCAAATTATCACAAAATAAAAATATCAATGAAAATCCAGAGAAGGAAGTTGTCCCTCAAAGGAGTAATTACAAGTTGGGGAAAGGAAAGGATTATAGGCAGAAGGAATGGCAGTTAGAGAGGACTTGAGAAAGACAGCAAATTGCCTTTAAAGAAAAATTAAAGTCCAAACTTCTTAGGTTTTAAAGAACAAAGTGAACAGGGTCTGAGGAAAATTCATCCTTGAATGGAAACTCTTATATCCTCCATCACTTCTCCAGAAAGCTTTTCTCCTCTTCTTCTCTTTTCTCAATCCATGTTAAATGCTTCTTTTTGTGTTCACGAACAATGGTCTCCTCAAGGCATTTTTGCAATTTCAAAATCACTTTCTCCATTATAGGATTGTGAGCATTTTGTACTTGATAATTGAGTTTTTCATTCCTGCCATCCAAAAAAACTGCCTCATGTCTTGAATACAAAATGGACAATAAACAGAGAAGCAATAAAATAAAAATTTTAATATTATTAAGTGCTGATTAAATGTAAAATAAAATTAAAGATGTAGTATGTGCCTTGTATATATATTATAGCTTGTAAATGCATGTATCTACTGTGATTACTAGAAGAAATGGAGGCATAAAGGAATAAATAAGCACAATTAAGGAAAAAAGCATTCATTGATATACTTTCTTGATATTCACCTTCTTTATCTTCTTCAGTACTAGAAACATTTAAGGACACTCCTAA
Source organism: Tamandua tetradactyla (assembly GCF_023851605.1). Lineage (NCBI taxonomy): Eukaryota > Metazoa > Chordata > Mammalia > Pilosa > Myrmecophagidae > Tamandua > Tamandua tetradactyla. Next base: position 17,126,141 of record NC_135335.1, on the reverse strand, counting down.
TAAAACAATTATACTTGTATGAGCAAAAGTCATTGAATGGCTTAGATGTGGTAGTGAACACTGTAAAATGCCCAGTGTGAAACATTCTAGGATGGGAGTAGAGCCCAAGCACCTCCTGCACTTTACAACTTGGCATTTCTTTATGGAACACTGG